>NC_064754.1:550000-887500 GCF_011397635.1 Epinephelus fuscoguttatus
AGATTACAGATCACAGACTGCAGATTACCGATCACAGATTACAGATCACAGAATACAGATTACAGATCACAGAATACAGATTACAGATCACAGATTACAGATCACAGAATACAGATTACAGATCACAGACTGCAGATTACCGATCACAGATTACAGATCACAGAATACAGATTACAGATCACAGATTACAGATCACAGAATACAGATTACAGATCACAAAATACAGATTACAGATCACAAAATACAGATTACAGATCACAGAATACAGATTACAGATCACAAAATACAGATTACAGATCACAGAATACCGATCACAGATCACCAATGACAGATTACAGATCACAGACTGCAGATTACAGATCACAGACTGCAGATTACAGATCACAGATTGCAGATCACAGATGACAGATTACAGATGATGGATTACAGATCACAGATTACAGATCGCAGATCACAGATTACAGATTCCAACCATCTGAAACTGACAGCTGATTATGTACACTTGAATGTCTCTGTCTCGAGTCAGTGTTTGGTCTGGGCTACTGTAGAAACATGGCGGTACAACATGGTGATCTCTGTTGATGAGAACCTGGTCCCTGTGTAGATATAAACATCTCATTCTCGGCAGTAGAGTCCAGTTAGTGACATGCAGTAGAGTCCAGTTAGTGACATGTAGTAGAGCCCAGTTAGTGACATGCAGTAGAGCCCAGTTAGTGACATGTAGTAGAGCCCAGTTAGTGACATGCAGTAGAGCCCAGTTAGTGACATGTAGTAGAGCCCAGTTAGTGACATGCAGTAGAGTCCAGTTAGTGACATGTAGTAGAGTCCAGTTAGTGACATGCAGTAGAGCCCAGTTAGTGACATGCAGTAGAGTCCAGTTAGTGACATGTAGTAGAGTCCAGTTAGTGACATGTAGTAGAGCCCAGTTAGTGACAGGCAGTAGAGTCCAGTTAGTGACATGTAGTAGAGTCCAGTTAGTGACATGTAGTAGAGTCCAGTTAGTGACATGTAGTAGAGCCCAGTTAGTGACATGCAGTAGAGTCCAGTTAGTGACATGTAGTAGAGTCCAGTTAGTGACATGTAGTAGAGCCCAGTTAGTGACATGTAGTAGAGTCCAGTTAGTGACATGTAGTAGAGTCCAGTTAGTGACATGCAGTAGAGTCCAGTTAATGACATGCAGTAGAGCCCAGTTAGTGACATGCAGTAGAGTCCAGTTAGTGACATGCAGTAGAGTCCAGTTAATGACATGCAGTAGAGTCCAGTTAGTGACATGCAGTAGAGTCCAGTTAGTGACATGCAGTAGAGTCCAGTTAATGACATGCAGTAGAGCCCAGTTAGTGACATGCAGTAGAGTCCAGTTAGTGACATGCAGTAGAGTCCAGTTAATGACATGCAGTAGAGCCCAGTTAGTGACATGCAGTAGAGTCCAGTTAGTGACATGCAGTAGAGCCCAGTTAGTGACATGCAGTAGAGTCCAGTTAGTGACATGCAGTAGAGTCCAGTTAATGACATGCAGTAGAGTCCAGTTAGTGACATGTAGTAGAGCCCAGTTAGTGACATGTAGTAGAGCCCAGTTAGTGACATGTAGTAGAGTCCAGTTAGTGACATGCAGTAGAGTCCAGTTAATGACATGCAGTAGAGTCCAGTTAGTGACATGTAGTAGAGCCCAGTTAGTGACATGTAGTAGAGCCCAGTTAGTGACATGCAGTAGAGTCCAGTTAATGACATGCAGTAGAGTCCAGTTAGTGACATGCAGTAGAGTCCAGTTAATGACATGCAGTAGAGTCCAGTTAGTGACATGCAGTAGAGCCCAGTTAGTGACATGCAGTAGAGTCCAGTTAGTGACATGTAGTAGAGCCCAGTTAGTGACATGCAGTAGAGTCCAGTTAATGACATGCAGTAGAGTCCAGTTAGTGACATGTAGTAGAGCCCAGTTAGTGACATGTAGTAGAGCCCAGTTAGTGACATGCAGTAGAGTCCAGTTAATGACATGTAGTAGAGTCCAGTTAATGACATGCAGTAGAGTCCAGTTAATGACATGTAGTAGAGCCCAGTTAGTGACATGTAGTAGAGCCCAGTTAGTGACATGCAGTAGAGTCCAGTTAATGACATGCAGTAGAGTCCAGTTAGTGACATGTAGTAGAGCCCAGTTAGTGACATGTAGTAGAGCCCAGTTAGTGACATGCAGTAGAGCCCAGTTAGTGACATGCAGTAGAGTCCAGTTAGTGACATGCAGTAGAGTCCAGTTAATGACATGTAGTAGAGTCCAGTTAATGACATGTAGTAGAGTCCAGTTAATGACATGTAGTAGAGCCCAGTTAATGACATGCAGTAGAGCCCAGTTAATGACATGTAGTAGAGTCCAGTTAATGACATGCAGTAGAGTCCAGTTAATGACATGCAGTAGAGTCCAGTTAATGACATGCAGTAGAGTCCAGTTAATGACATGCAGTAGAGTCCAGTTAATGACATGTAGTAGAGTCCAGTTAATGACATGTAGTAGAGCCCAGTTAATGACATGCAGTAGAGCCCAGTTAATGACATGTAGTAGAGTCCAGTTAGTGACATGCAGTAGAGTCCAGTTAATGACATGCAGTAGAGTCCAGTTAGTGACATGCAGTAGAGCCCAGTTAGTGACATGTAGTAGAGCCCAGTTAGTGACATGCAGTAGAGTCCAGTTAATGACATGCAGTAGAGTCCAGTTAATGACATGCAGTAGAGTCCAGTTAATGACATGTAGTAGAGTCCAGTTAATGACATGTAGTAGAGCCCAGTTAATGACATGCAGTAGAGCCCAGTTAATGACATGTAGTAGAGTCCAGTTAGTGACATGCAGTAGAGTCCAGTTAATGACATGCAGTAGAGTCCAGTTAGTGACATGCAGTAGAGCCCAGTTAGTGACATGTAGTAGAGCCCAGTTAGTGACATGCAGTAGAGTCCAGTTAATGACATGCAGTAGAGTCCAGTTAGTGACATGTAGTAGAGCCCAGTTAGTGACATGTAGTAGAGCCCAGTTAGTGACATGCAGTAGAGCCCAGTTAGTGACATGCAGTAGAGCCCAGTTAGTGACATGTAGTAGAGTCCAGTTAGTGACATGCAGTAGAGCCCAGTTAGTGACATGTAGTAGAGCCCAGTTAGTGACATGCAGTAGAGCCCAGTTAGTGACATGCAGTAGAGTCCAGTTAGTGACATGCAGTAGAGCCCAGTTAGTGACATGTAGTAGAGTCCAGTTAGTGACATGCAGTAGAGTCCAGTTAGTGACATGCAGTAGAGCCCAGTTAGTGACATGCAGTAGAGTCCAGTTAGTGACATGTAGTAGAGCCCAGTTAGTGACATGCAGTAGAGTCCAGTTAGTGACATGTAGTGGAGTCCAGTTAGTGACATGTAGTAGAGTCCAGTTAGTGACATGTAGTAGAGCCCAGTTAGTGACATGTAGTAGAGCCCAGTTAGTGACATGCAGTAGAGCCCAGTTAGTGACATGCAGTAGAGCCCAGTTAGTGACATGTAGTAGAGTCCAGTTAGTGACATGCAGTAGAGTCCAGTTAGTGACATGCAGTAGAGCCCAGTTAGTGACATGTAGTAGAGTCCAGTTAGTGACATGCAGTAGAGTCCAGTTAATGACATGCAGTAGAGCCCAGTTAGTGACATGCAGTAGAGTCCAGTTAGTGACATGCAGTAGAGCCCAGTTAGTGACATGTAGTAGAGCCCAGTTAGTGACATGTAGTAGAGTCCAGTTAGTGACATGCAGTAGAGTCCAGTTAGTGACATGTAGTAGAGCCCAGTTAGTGACATGCAGTAGAGCCCAGTTAGTGACATGTAGTAGAGTCCAGTTAGTGACATGCAGTAGAGTCCAGTTAGTGCCATGCAGTAGAGCCCAGTTAGTGACATGTAGTAGAGCCCAGTTAGTGACATGTAGTAGAGCCCAGTTAGTGACATGCAGTAGAGCCCAGTTAGTGACATGTAGTAGAGTCCAGTTAGTGACATGCAGTAGAGTCCAGTTAGTGACATGCAGTAGAGCCCAGTTAGTGACATGTAGTAGAGTCCAGTTAGTGACATGCAGTAGAGTCCAGTTAATGACATGCAGTAGAGCCCAGTTAGTGACATGCAGTAGAGTCCAGTTAGTGACATGCAGTAGAGCCCAGTTAGTGACATGTAGTAGAGCCCAGTTAGTGACATGTAGTAGAGTCCAGTTAGTGACATGCAGTAGAGTCCAGTTAGTGACATAGTAGAGCCCAGTTAGTGACATGTAGTAGAGTCCAGTTAGTGACATGCAGTAGAGTCCAGTTAGTGCCATGCAGTAGAGCCCAGTTAGTGACATGCAGTAGAGTCCAGTTAGTGACATGCAGTAGAGCCCAGTTAGTGACATGTAGTAGAGCCCAGTTAGTGACATGCAGTAGAGTCCAGTTAGTGCCATGCAGTAGAGCCCAGTTAGTGACATGTAGTAGAGCCCAGTTAGTGCCATGTAGTAGAGCCCAGTTAGTGACATGTAGTAGAGTCCAGTTAGTGACATGCAGTAGAGTCCAGTTAGTGACATGCAGTAGAGCCCAGTTAGTGACATGCAGTAGAGTCCAGTTAGTGACATGCAGTAGAGCCCAGTTAGTGACATGCAGTAGAGTCCAGTTAGTGACATGCAGTAGAGTCCAGTTAGTGACATGCAGTAGAGCCCAGTTAGTGACATGCAGTAGAGTCCAGTTAGTGACATGTAGTAGAGCCCAGTTAGTGACATGTAGTAGAGTCCAGTTAGTGACATGCAGTAGAGTCCAGTTAGTGACATGCAGTAGAGTCCAGTTAGTGACATGTAGTAGAGTCCAGTTAGTGACATGCAGTAGAGTCCAGTTAGTGACATGCAGTAGAGCCCAGTTAGTGACATGTAGTAGAGTCCAGTTAGTGACATGCAGTAGAGTCCAGTTAATGACATGCAGTAGAGTCCAGTTAGTGACATGCAGTAGAGTCCAGTTAGTGACATGCAGTAGAGCCCAGTTAGTGACATGTAGTAGAGCCCAGTTAGTGACATGTAGTAGAGTCCAGTTAGTGACATGCAGTAGAGTCCAGTTAGTGACATGTAGTAGAGCCCAGTTAGTGACATGCAGTAGAGCCCAGTTAGTGACATGTAGTAGAGTCCAGTTAGTGACATGCAGTAGAGTCCAGTTAGTGCCATGCAGTAGAGCCCAGTTAGTGACATGTAGTAGAGCCCAGTTAGTGACATGTAGTAGAGCCCAGTTAGTGACATGCAGTAGAGCCCAGTTAGTGACATGTAGTAGAGTCCAGTTAGTGACATGCAGTAGAGTCCAGTTAGTGACATGCAGTAGAGCCCAGTTAGTGACATGTAGTAGAGTCCAGTTAGTGACATGCAGTAGAGTCCAGTTAATGACATGCAGTAGAGCCCAGTTAGTGACATGCAGTAGAGTCCAGTTAGTGACATGCAGTAGAGCCCAGTTAGTGACATGTAGTAGAGCCCAGTTAGTGACATGTAGTAGAGTCCAGTTAGTGACATGCAGTAGAGTCCAGTTAGTGACATGTAGTAGAGCCCAGTTAGTGACATGTAGTAGAGTCCAGTTAGTGACATGCAGTAGAGTCCAGTTAGTGCCATGCAGTAGAGCCCAGTTAGTGACATGCAGTAGAGTCCAGTTAGTGACATGCAGTAGAGCCCAGTTAGTGACATGTAGTAGAGCCCAGTTAGTGACATGCAGTAGAGTCCAGTTAGTGCCATGCAGTAGAGCCCAGTTAGTGACATGTAGTAGAGCCCAGTTAGTGCCATGTAGTAGAGCCCAGTTAGTGACATGTAGTAGAGTCCAGTTAGTGACATGCAGTAGAGTCCAGTTAGTGACATGCAGTAGAGCCCAGTTAGTGACATGCAGTAGAGTCCAGTTAGTGACATGCAGTAGAGCCCAGTTAGTGACATGCAGTAGAGTCCAGTTAGTGACATGCAGTAGAGTCCAGTTAGTGACATGCAGTAGAGCCCAGTTAGTGACATGCAGTAGAGTCCAGTTAGTGACATGTAGTAGAGCCCAGTTAGTGACATGTAGTAGAGTCCAGTTAGTGACATGCAGTAGAGTCCAGTTAGTGACATGCAGTAGAGTCCAGTTAGTGACATGTAGTAGAGTCCAGTTAGTGACATGCAGTAGAGTCCAGTTAGTGACATGCAGTAGAGTCCAGTTAGTGACATGTAGTAGA
Organism: Epinephelus fuscoguttatus; assembly: GCF_011397635.1. Lineage (NCBI taxonomy): Eukaryota > Metazoa > Chordata > Actinopteri > Perciformes > Serranidae > Epinephelus > Epinephelus fuscoguttatus. The sequence continues at coordinate 556,175 of NC_064754.1, forward strand.
GTCCAGTTAGTGACATGCAGTAGAGTCCAGTTAGTGACATGCAGTAGAGTCCAGTTAGTGACATGCAGTTATAGGACAGGAGACACAGAGAGAGAGAGAGAGAGAGAGAGAGAGAGAGAGAGAGAGAGAGAGAAGGAGAGAAGGGGCCCGGTGTATTATAGGGGGGTCCTCCGGCAGACTAGGCCTAAGTCAGCCTAACTAGGGGCTGGTACAGGGCAAGCCTGAGCCAGCCCTAACTATAAGCTTTATCAAAGAGGAAAGTCTTAAGTCTAGTCTTAAATGTGGAGACGGTGTCTGCCTCCCGGACCGTAACAGGAAGATGATTCCGCAGGAGAGGAGCCTGATAGCTGAAGGCTCTGGCTCCTGATCTACTTTTGGAGACTGGGACACGTGTGTGTGTGTGTGTGTGTGTGTGTGTGTGTGTATGTGTGTAATGATGATCCATGATATTTGATAAATGTGTTGTGTCTCATTAGGACATGGAGATCTCAGTGCGAGAGCTCAGGACGCTCCTCAACCGAGTCGTGTCCAAGCGTAAGTTCTGATGTTTTCAAGTCACAATCAGCCAACACTATTTTTCTCCTTTAGCACACTGAGTGAATATTACAGACACTGAACAGTGTTTCATGTCTCAGTCACCATCACAGTCTGTATGTATGATATGATGTTAATTCATCTACAGCACAGACTTGATGATGATGGTCACTGATATTAGGTGAGAAAATGTGGAACGATTGATATCAGTTATCGGCCTAATGAGCTGTCATATATTTCTCTGAAGTCCTGTGACGTCTGTGGGTGAATGAAGTCTCTCAGGTTCAGGGTCAGTGTCTCTAAAATCTGCATGATTTGATTTTCAGTCCACATCATCAGAACTCTTTTATTAACAGATGTCAGAGAGATGCACAGCTATCATTTATTTATCTGATGGAGGTTTGTGAGTCCTGTTGAAGCCCCGCATCCTGCCGTCAGCTCTGTTTACTCGCCATCAAAGTCTCGTCGTTCATAAACACATTTACTGACTGAACGTCATCGCTTTATTCTCAAGAGTTTCTGCTGTCGTTGTGCTTTATAATGAAACAGTGATTATGAAAGGCATTCTGGTTCTGAATCTGGTTCTGTTAAAAATATTTAACTCTGTTTTAAATATTTAAAGTTGAGTTCAAATCATCTGTGGGATGCAAGTTAGCACCTCCAGCAAACAAAGAATAATTAATAACGATAAAGAGTGTGATCTTTGAGGGAACGACAACGTCTCATCGAGTAACGAGTCTTCTTCTTCTGTGGTTGTTTACAGACAGAGACCTGCAGACTGATGGTTTCAGTATGGAGTCCTGTAGAAGCATGGTCAGCCTCATGGACGTATCCTCACTCTGCTGGTTCTGTTGGTTCTGCTGGTTCTGTTGGTTCTGCTGGTTCTGCTGGTTCTGTTGGTTCTGCTGGTTCTGCTGGTTCTGTTGGTTCTGCTGGTTTTATTGGTTCTGTTGATTACTGTCTGTTCATCTTTCTTAGAGTCCAACAGGAAGTTTTCTGTTTCCCTCTGACAGATTGGCGTGTGTGTTCTCATATTTCACCATGAAACGTTCTTGTTTTCTGATCTGTTCCTGTTTGCTCTGCTACATTTGACTCTGACCTTTGACTCCGCCCACTCCACCATGTCAGCTGATTGGCCTGGCATCGTGACACTAAAAAACGACCAATGAGGCGGCAAGCGCTGTGTTAAAGACACAGTGTGTAGTAATGTCTCCCATCTAACATTGAAATCATATATTGCATTCAAACACATAGCGCACTCTAGCGCCTCACTGTTTCAAACATGTTTTGCAACTACGGTAGCTGCTGTGTACCAAAAAGCTATGATAACATTGATGAAACCATGTCATGGGATACTACATGGAGTATTCATTCAGGCTGCTACACAGACACACGTGGCGCGAGTTGACAAACCCCCTCCTCACCATGCTGGCTGTGGTTACAGCGTAGGACTGTTGGGGCGGGTGTAAAATGAAACAAACCAATCACAACTTGTCTTTTGACGACTGACAAGTGGCTCAACCTCACACACCTCATCTCTCTCCTCACATCACTGGCCTGTGACTGCATTACCTTTCTCCTTCAGCAGCTCTCTCCACCTGGGAGAGGCTGCCCCGATGTTGACCCTCGTTTTTTGAATTCGCCGCTCACGTTGCCTTTTTGATTCCTTTTGTACTTTCTGGTGACAAGGATTGCGTCTCCCGTGATGCTGCATGTGCATGACCCTGCATTATGCTCAGAGAGTGGGACTGTGTTACGCTGCAGTAGTGCCGGGGTCGTAGTGAAGCGCCTCTTGATCCTCTCCTTCGGCTCCTCAGTCACGCAGCGCTGGCCTAAGGCGGGGCTGTATGTCCCTCGCTGGCGGAGGTATTCTCAAGATGGCGAAACGTTATGGAACCCTCCAGAAGACTTACCCACACAATGTACAAACACATCTGAAATTCTCCTTTTACAATAATAAGTCAGATTATTGGTGGAGGTGATGAAACACCAGTGATGACACGTTTATGAATGCAGACATCGATTTTTGCCAATAAACAACTGAAAACACGACACACTGTCCCTTTAAAGACAGACGCTGTCATGTCTCCTCAGTATCACAGTTTGTTTTTCCTTTGTTCTGTTCCGCTCCACCAGCATGTTGCCATGGCGACGCATCAGTGTGGACTGGAAATGACGTTGGTCTGTAGTGATTGGTTGGAGTAAATCAGACGTAACGTGACTGAAATAGAAAATGTTAACACCTTAGATGAGCAGCCACATCGTTACATTTAAATGATCAGATGACCGAACTCGATGCGACAGGAACCAGAGACAGAACGCTGACTGTGTCTGAACCAGCAGGTCTGGATCCAGGAACTCACTCTCCTTCAGATGTTGTTCAGAGACCTGACAGGTGACTGATGCTGGAACAAACTCTGTACAACAGTTTGCAGTAAAAGACTTTGTTCTCCTGCTCCGTCGTCTTCTCTTGTTAAAAGGTGTCGACCTTGACTTGAGCTCAGAAAGACGGCAGCGCTCGACTCGGTCTGCTGGAGTTTCAGATTCTTTGGAACAAGATCAGGAAGTGGCTGGTAAGTTCTGCATCAGTTTCAGCGTGTTCAAAGGAGGAACGTTACCAAACAGAACGTCGACTCCAGTTCTGCAGTTTGATGCTGCATTCACGCATTCACACCTGATGTTCACCGACAGCAGGTGGAACCTTCTGATGTTCTGCTGTCTGAATGAGAACATGAACTGTTCCTCTAGTAACAGTTCATGTTCTCATCGTCCTCTTGTTCTTATGTTCCTCATGTTGTCGTCTACCTCATAATCTCACGGTCTTCATGTTGTCATTGTCCTCTTGTTCTTTAGTTTCCCATGTTGTCACATCTGTTCTTATGTCCTCATGTTCTGTTCTCATGTTTCTCAAGTTGTTCTCTTCCTCTTGGTCTCATGTCCCTCATGTCATCTGTCTCATAATGTCACTGTCTTCATGTTCTCATGTTCCTCATTTCTTCTTTAAGAACCATAAAAGCTTCTGAGATCACAGCGTGGCGTTTACTGACGTAGAACAAAAGGTGAAATTATTTCAGACATGTAACCAAAAACACACAGACTTTGTAACGAGGGAACAGGAAGTGCTAACATGCTAACATGCTAACTCACTGCTGCAGCACTCTATGAGGCCTCTGATCCAACAGTGAGCAATTTAAATGACAGCAGCAGCAGAGGCTCATGGGTATTGTAGTCTTGTTTCTCATGTTCTGTCAAACCTTTGAATCTTGGTGCAGGCGATCTTCAGAGAGTTCGATCTGGATAAATCAGGATGTATGAGCTCCTACGAGATGCGCCTGGCGTTGGAGAACGGGGGTGAGTTTCGTTGATGGTGATGTCACAGCAGTACCCATCGGTTTCCGGAAGCTAACCTGTGAGCTCTGCTGTCGTCCGCAGGCTTCAAACTGAACAGGGAGCTGTATCAGATGCTGGTCGCTCGATACGCCGACAATGAGATCATCGACTTCGACAACTTCACCTGCTGCCTGGTCAAACTGGAGGCCATGTTCAGTACGTTCTCCTTCACTGTGTTCCACATCAGACAGACGGCGTTCTGCTGACTGTCAGAGACAAACGGGGAAAAACCACAACTTAATCTACCCCAGTACACCTTTAACGTGCTCTCTACTGCTTTATACTACTACTGCTAAGAGTACTGGACTTTATACTGCACTACATTACTCTGATAACTTCAGATTATTGATACAAAATATGATCAATAATCAGTGCTGATGTGTCATTAGAGATGAATCCACTCAGCAGGATATAAAGTCGTTAACATGAGCTCCACCTTCAACAGCTGATCATCACATTCATACATCAGTTACCTCATGTAGAGTATTCTGCTGAAGGAGTACTGTTACTGCACGTACTCTAAGTACATGATGATGATACTCGTAACAGAGTACTTCTGCACTGTGTTATTAGTACTTTTACTGCAGTAAAAGATCAGAGTGCTTGTACTTTTTCCCCACTCTGCTGTGGACAACGATGGTTTGTACAACATGACCTGAACGCAGCACAGAGCCTCACGTTAACATGGTTCTTCTTCTGTGGTGTTTGTCCTCAGAGGCCTTCCAGGAGCTGGACAGAGACGGGACAGGAAGAGCAGAGCTGAACATTGCTGAGGTACCAATATAATTATCATCATCATCATCGTCATCGTCATTATCGTTGTTGTTGTTGTTGTTGTTGTTGTTGTTGTTATCCTGAAACACGTCCCCAGTTGGTGTTAAGCCCTGAGTAGTGTCTGCAGGCCTCCTCAGGTCACCACCTCACTATGTTTCACTGAGTTTTTGGAGTTTTGGGAGAAGTCTGTGTTCTACAGTTTCAAATGTTCACACGGTGGCGTCGAGCGTTCAGTTGAACTAAAGACTCTCCAACGAGTCAAGGTTCAGTTTTTATGCTAAGTACATTTTGTTTTGATGGTTTGAAGCCTGTTTTTTGTCAGTGAATATTAGCAATATTATTATATTATTACTATTATTACAGGAAACCATAGCTTTAAATACACCGTGCTAACCAAGCTAGCAGTTAGCATTAGCACGACCCTCTTGTCCAAATATGGTCACTTCTGGCTCCAGAAATCCAAGATGGCAACATCCAACAAGCCAAACTAGAGTCCATAAACTAATCTGTGACGTCATGGTGACTGTGTCTGTTAATGTATACAGTCTGTGGGCGAGATGAGAGGGCGGAGCTTACGCTAGCTGATAGCTTGGTTAGCATGGTGCTTTTACAGCTATGGCTAACTGTGCTAATGCTAATCTTTGCTAGCAAAAACAGGCTTAAAACCATTAAAATATGTACTTACAAAAAAATATTTAAAAAAAAAAAACTAAAATAAAATGTTCACAGCTGAGTTCTGTTGAACTTCAGCTGTGATGAACGTTGAAATGATCTCCAGACCAAACAGGCTGGAAACATGTTGATTTCTACTTGTTAACATGGAGCTCTGTGGGGACGCACTCACTCTAGGAGACAGCCTCTAGTGGACGTTAGAGGAACTGCGTTTTAGTCTCGGAGTTTGATGCTTGTATCGATCACAAAGTGAAACCAGGCGGACGTCACGTGGAGAGCGGTTCCTCACCCTCCAGCTGACTCACATTTGTCACATGAATCCTGGTTCGTATGACTGGATGAAAATAACTGTTACATCCAGTAGCAGCTCGTGGTGAAATTGGGTGGGAGGGCTACCGCATTAGGCCTATGGCGTATACTGATCAATAGTTCAGCTGCAGTAACGATAACATCACACCGAGATACAGAACCAGGTTACAGCAACAATGCACTACAACGAAACCAGAGAATTAAGCTAACTACAAAAATGTTCTGACTCTCTCTCTCTCTCTCTCTCTCTCTCTCTCTCTCTCTTGCTGGCTCGCTCACACGTGCGCGCGCGCACGCACACACACACAGACACACTGACTATTATGTAATGCTCCTCTAATGAGAGGTTAGGTTAGGTTAAGGATGCTCTGATGCATCCTATGCTGAAGGACATAAGAGAGGAAATATTGAAGGTCCATTCCTTCATCAGCTCTGAGTGTCATGGCCGCCTCTGACATACTTCAGATCAACTGTCTGTCCTCACCCTCTGTGTTTGTGGAGGAAACAGGAAGGAAGGTTTTTCAGAGTAAAAGTGATGAAATAATTGTGTGATTGTAATGCAGTGACTGTTGTTGTGTTTCCTCAGTGGCTCTGCATGACCATGTGTGGCTGAAGACTCCTCAGTCAAAGTGCCTCCAACAGGAAGACAACAACCGACCTGACTGTTACACTGCAGCCCAACCACACTCTTACTGTACAACACTACAGTCCTACATCACTACTACAGTCCTACATCACTACTACAGTTCTGCATCACTACTACAGTCCTACAACACTGCAGTCCTACATCACTACTGCAGTCCTACAACACTGCAGTCCTACATCACTACTACAGTCCTACATCACTACTGCAGTCCTACAACACTACTGCAGTCCTACATCACTGCAGTCCTACATCACTACTGCAGTCCTACAACACTACTGCAGTCCTACATCACTACTACAGTCCTACATCACTGCAGTCCTACATCACTGCAGTCCTACATCACTACTACAGTCCTACATCACTACTACAGTCCTACAACACTGCAGTTCTACATCACTACTGCAGTCCTACATCACTACTGCAGTCCTACAACACTGCAGTCCTGCTTCACTACTACAGTTCTACAACACTGCAGTTCTACATCACTACTGCAGTCCTACAACACTGCAGTCCTACATCACTACTACAGTCCTACAACACTGCAGTTCTACATCACTACTGCAGTCCTACATCACTACTGCAGTCCTACAACACTACAGTCCTACAACACTGCAGTCCTACATCACTACTACAGTCCTACATCACTACTGCAGTCCTACAACACTACTGCAGTCCTACATCACTACTACAGTCCTACATCACTGCAGTCCTACATCACTACTGCAGTCCTACAACACTACTGCAGTCCTACATCACTACTGCAGTCCTACGACACTACTGCAGTCCTACATCACTACTACAGTCCTACAACTCTGCAGTTCTACATCACTACTGCAGTCCTACATCACTACTGCAGTCCTACAACACTACAGTCCTACATCACTGCAGTCCTACATCACTACTGCAGTCCTACAACACTACTGCAGTCCTACAACACTACAGTCCTACAACATTGCAGTCCTACATCACTACTGCAGTCCTACAACACTACTGCAGTCCTACAACACTACAGTCCTACAACACTGCAGTTCTACATCACTACAGTCCTACAACACTGCAGTCCTACAACACTACTGCAGTCCTACATCACTACAGTCCTACGTCACTACTACAGTCCTACAACACTGCAGTCCTACATCACTACTACAGTCCTACAACACTGCAGTCCTACATCACTACTGCAGTCCTACAACACTGCAGTCCTACATCACTACTACAGTCCTACAACACTGCAGTCCTACATCACTACTGCAGTCCTACAACACTACAGTCCTACAACACTACAGTCCTACATCACTACTGCAGTCCTACAACACTACTGCAGTCCTACATCACTACTACAGTTCTACATCACTGCAGTCGTACATCACTACTGCAGTCCTACATCACTGCAGTCCTACATCACTACTATAGTCCTACATCACTACTGAATGTACTGAAACTTCTCCTGCTGCTTCATGTATGCACTGACTGCCTCCAGCAGACAGGAGGCGCTGCAACTCAGACATTATAACTGCTGCTTTATTTATTCATTAATGAAACTGAGCTGCCGTCTGACTCCTCCGTCACTCCTCCACCACTCCTCCATCACTCCTCTAGCACTCCTCCGCCACTCCTCTATCACTCCTCCATCACTCCTCTATCACTCCTCCGCCACTCCTCTATCACTCCTCCGCCATTCCTGCATCACTCCTCCATCACTCCTCTATCACTCCTCCATCACTCCTCTATCACTCCTCCGCCATTCCTGCATCACTCCTCCATCACTCCTCCATCACTCCTCCGCCACTCCTCTATCACTCCTCCACCAATGAACCTGGATCTTCTCCAGTCAGTCAGGTGAGGAGGACTGCCTGTGAGTCAGAGCTCTGGGTTTCTTCTCCCCTGAGGACGTTGGATGCGTTCAGGTTCAGCTCGGTCAAACGAACGCTGATGTAGCCGATGTTTTCTCTTATTAAAGCACCAAAAGGAAAGTGATCAGCTGACTGAGTGTCTTTATCATCGCTCATATTTATTTTTATCACAAGTTCAATATGACGTCATGTTTTTAACTCCTCGTTACTTTTTTCTCTGTGACACTTTAATTTCATAAAAATGAATCCTTAAAGGAGCGCTCGAATTTCCTCACTGTGCCTGAACACCAATAATAAAGATTTAAAGGGACAGGTCAGAGTTTTTGAGGGGTGTGTGTGTGTGTGTGTGTGTGTGTGTGTGTGAGGTGTTTATCCACAGTCAGTGTGTTACCTACAGCAGATGTTGGTAATTGATGTTATTATTGATAAGTACTGGAATAAAGCACATGAGACTGGTCCTTATGGACACTTTGGAAGGTAAATTCATAGCACACTGTAAAAAACAGAAAGAAACTGAGATTATCAAAACTATTTTGAATCTGAAAAAAAAACCTGTAATGACTAAACTAATGAAGAGATGCTGAATTTAAACAAACTGCAAAGCCAATTAGAGAATATGTATGAGGAAAAAACTGAAGTGCTTTTATTAGATCAAGATGTAAATGTTTTGAACAAGATGAGAAAAATACTGAATATTGTTTTAGTTTAGAAAAAAGAAATGCAGAATTTGCAGCAGTCAGTAAACTGATGATCAACAGCACAATCTCTGATGATCCTTAGTTTGATCAACATTTATATTCCTCACCCTTTACACCCTCTCATACTGAATCTTTCTTCGACAATATTTCAGCAGATTCAAGAAAAATAAATGATCTTAGAGCCTCGTGTGAAAAGGAGATATGATTGGCTTAAATAAGTGAATGTATTACATCCCTTAGAGAAAACAAATGACGGTTTGACGGGAGTTTGATCAGACTTTCCATCTTAAACTTGTCCCTGTCCTCCTCGTCATGTTTAAAGAACCCACTCAGGAAGGTGAGCTTCCTTCTGCATTAAGACAACGAGTCATCACCTTCATTCCCACAGCAGGAGGCCCATCAGTCTGCTGATCAGTCATGCAAAATGATTTGCCTTCATTTTTGCTAGGAGGTTAAAACATGGATTAAATCAAATAATAGATACAGATACAAAAGAGACATATTAGCAATAACATCCGCCTGTTGCTAGATATCATCGATTATGCTGATTTAATGCCACATGAAAGTTTGATCTTATTTATTGATTTCTACAAAGCCTTTGACACGATTGAACATGAGTTTATTTTTAAGACCATCTCTTTTTGGCTTTGGACAATATTTCTGTGATGCAGTTCAAACTCTGTAAGAACTGCTGCAGCTCTGTAAAACTGAAATATGGCACATCAGGTCAATTTGACATTCATCGTGGTGTTAGACAGGGCTGCCCAGTATCTCCCTTTTTGTTTATATTAGTGACCCAAACAATAAAAAAAAAAACATCACCCTTCATAAATGCAGTAGGCAAGAACTTCAAATTGTGTCCACTGGCAGACGATACTGCAGTTTTTCTTAAAGACCAGAGTCAAATTTTAGAAGCTGTGAGTTTTCTGATATTTCTGGTTTAAAGATGAACTTAGATAAATCTGTCTCATCATGGGATTCCCATCAGAGGAAAGGTAACCTACCTCGGGGTTGTTTTCTGTGAGGATGTGGAACAGGCAAGTGAAGCCAGGTTTGATCCATTATTGAAAAAACTAAATCAAAATTGAACTCATGATTGATTTGAAAGAGATATGTCTTTATTTGGAAGGGACTGTTATCAAAAACAGAAGGTTATCTGCATCTGTGTCATCATCACTTCAAGTCCCAACAAATGTTATTACAGTTTTTCTCTGTCGCGTCGGTACATTTCTCAGGTCAATTCTCAAAACTACTTCAATCTTCACATCATTGTGTCACATCAAAAAAGCTGCAAATGTTTTGGTACATCCATGCAAATGATTAAGTACAATTCTCTGCTGGTTCCTACATTATCAGTTGCTTATGTCATGTTGATCAAAATGTATTATAATGGGTCTCACCCCCACAACATTTAGGCATTAGTTCATCGCATAAGTCTTTACGTGCAAAATGGTTGAACAAGTTGTCATAATATGTCAAGCATATTTCTATACTGTACATTTCCATGAGACTTTTTTTCTAAATCTGTCCTGAATTGGTAAATTGCTCCCAGGTGAATCCTGACTTTCTCTAACAAAGGGAAATATGTGGAGCATTAGATCAACCAATGATCAACCAGTTTTCTGAAATAGCTCAAAGGTTCATCTCATGAACCATCAGCTGGCAAGTACATATATAGCCGGAGCACAACACAATGTTACAATGTCTGACAATGGAAGGACAAGGAATTGGACAGCAAGAGAGAAGAAGAAGAGGAAGAGGAGTGAGGCTGCGTGGCGGAGGAGTTGGGAGGCAAAACAGAGGAAGAGGCAGAAGAGGCCGAGGACATAGGCGCGTTCCTGATGAGATAAGAGCCACACTTGTAGGCCGCGTTCTCAATCATGGGCTTACAATGGCCGAGGCTGGTCGAAGGGTGCAGCCAAATGTTGGGAGAACAACTGTGTCCTCAATCATTCAGACTTTTCGTCGACAGAACAGGTATGTAATCTAACAATAGGCACTGTACTGTAATACTGTATACTTTCTGTAATGCTTCATACAATGTTACACTTGCATTTTACAATGTGCAGTAAGTATACTTTATACAGTGACATTTTATCTTACTCAATTTTGTGTTTTGCATTACTATATTTTTTCCACATAGGACTGCAAGATGACTTCACAGGGTGTCCTGAGCAGGAGGAGGCTATTTGCACCATGGTTGTAGAAAACAATGCCATAAGACTAAGGGAGATAAAGAGTGCAATTATAGAGGACAACAACATCTTTGAAAACATCCAAGCAGTCAGCATCTCAACCACTGACAGGGTGCTGAAAAGACACCAAATGAATATGAAGCAGCTGTACACTGTTCCATTTGAAAGAAATGGTGAAAGAGTGAAGGAGCTGCTACCAGTATGTAGGCCTACAGGTAAAACATGTATATGACATGTAGTAACTGTACCTCACAGTAAACAGTACAACATCGTACAGTGATATACAGTACAGTAAGTGTGACCTTTACACATCTGCTGTGGCTGTAGAAAAGAAGATGCAATATGTGCTGTATACATTTGATGTGACTGTATCTTGTCCAAAATGAAAATGCATGCAATTCATAAAACTGATGTTGTGTCTTCTGGATACAGTGCATAATGGAACTGGAAGCAAGCGAACCATGGCACAACTTCATCAACATGGATGAGGCTGGCTTCAACCTAACGGAACGCAGAAGGCGTGGTCGAAATATCATCGGCCACAGAGCGACAGTCGATGTGCCAGGCCAACGGGGCGGGAACATAACCATGGGTGCTGCTATCTCTGAGAATGGCGTGCTAACGCATATTCCCATTATGGGGCCGTACAATACAGAGCGTCTTGTCACCTTCTGAGACACTCTCTACAGGGATCTCATCCCTGAACAAGAGAGGGGTCAGATTGGAGATGACTTACCAAAGTACGTGATAGTTTGGGACAATGTCAGTTTCCATCGCTCCAACATCATCAGGCAATGGTTGCGACCCACAACAGGATGCTGATGGAGTTCCTCTCACCCTACTCCCCATTCCTTAACCCCATTGAGGAATGTTTCTCAGCATGGAGATGGAAAGTATATGACCGCCAGCCACATACACAGATGACCCTTCTGGCTGCCATGGATGCAGCGTGTGATGACGTCACAGCAGATGCTGGCAGAGGCTGGATAAGACACTCTAAAAGATTCTTTCCACGCTGCATCGCAAAAGAAGATATTTGTTGTGATGTGGATGAGAATTTGTGGCCCAACAGACAGGAACATCAGGAGGTGTATAGACTGCACTGTAATTCTTACAGCACTGCATGTACAGTTTTCCCCATGGAGACTGTCCTACAGTATGTTCACATTTCTATTTTGTTGTTTTGTTTTTTTCTTTGTGCTCTGCAGTGCTGTCTTTTCCTTTCTGTGTCGCAATGACATGGTCTGTCAACAAATTACAGTACAAACAGTAAAAGCGTAAATGTGAATCTTGTCCAGTCTCTTCAATCAATCTCCCACATACACTAAGGTGTAACTTACAGTTCACAATAATTGTCATCAAAACTTCAGCCATAGCTTACCTCAGAACATCCCTCCAGAGTACACTGTTATATTGACAACATGACTAAGCAATTTGACTGTCTTATCTGTACACAGTGACACAAGGACTTGTCATTCTGATGGCACTGACGTGTTGATTGACACAGGTATAGACTGGCTTCTGCAGGTAATCCATGGTGTTTTGCTATTTGTACGAATTGTTTTGAGAAATGCACTTACTGTTTTGCAAATGTCGGGGATGATTCGAGAAATGTACCAAAGCGACTGAGAAAAGCTGTAAACACCTGGATAAGACACTGTACGACTATATTTGGAGGGAAAACCCATTATCTCAAAAAAGAAATCAAGAAATAAGATTCAAGATTCAAGACGTTTATTTGTCCCTGAAGGGCAATTGATTCTGCCGCAGTAGCAATAAAAAACAACAACAACAAACAACTATGACAACAACAAGGTTGACACACACAAGGCAACAGTCACATAGTCACAAATCAGTCGTAACTAAATAAATGAAAACGCATACTTGAATAAAATGGGAGCTAATGATGATGCTACCTGTACTGTACAGAGTTAAGCAGTGAGATGGCAGAGGGTATGAAGGAGAATTTGTATGTTAGTTTTGGCTAATGGTTGTCTGAGGCGGGAACCAGAGGGCAGGAACTTAAATCCTGAATGCAGGGGGTGAGTGCTGTCGGACATGATGGATTTTGCCTTCTTTGATAGCTGGTTATTGTACAGATCTGAAAGTGCCAATGATTTTACTGCTGACTTTTGTTATCTTGGTTCATGAGTTTTTCTGTTTCAGATTGAGTGATGCAAACCAGCAAATAAAAGAAAAGGTGACAACAGACTCAATAAAAGATCTATCAAACGTTGTCATCAGAGATCAGTCGACCTGGAACTTTGCCAACTTCCTTACACAAAACAAACGCTGCTTTTCTTGATCAGCATGTCGGTGTTTTTCTCAAAAGTCAGTTTATTGTCTCAATCTCCACAATTTCTCCGTTTACAGTGGCGTTTACAGGGACAGGGTGGTTGTGTCTAAAATCAATGCACATGTCCTTTGTTTTTGTGACATTCAGTTCCACAAAGGCTTCATTGCACCAATTTACTCATTTAAAACGGGACCATGGGACATTTCAGTGTCATTTAACAGCCTCACAATAACTGTGTCATCTGCAAATTTAACCATGTGATGGTTGTCAAATTTACTACGGCAGTTGTTTGTGTGCATGATATAAAGGAGAGGAGAGAGAACGCAGCCTTGTGGGGATCCAGTTGATGTTTTTGATAGTGTGGATATGTGCTCATTTACTCTAACCCTCTGAGACCTGTCAGTGAGAAAGTCCAAGATCCAACCCACAATGTCACAGTCCAGCTTGAAATGTTCGATGAGCTTTTCCACCAGCAGGTGGGGCTGAATCGTATTGAACGCTGAGGAAAAGCCCACAGATAACAGTCTGGCATGGTTCTTGCTGCCCTCTAAATGCTTGTGTATGAGGTTGAGAAGAGCGATGGTGGCATCCTGCACCCCCTGTTGGTGCGACATGCAAATAGCAGAGGGTCCAGAAGATGTTCAGTTTTGCCCAATAGTTCCTTTTCTTTGAGTTTTTCCAGTGATTTCATTATTAGTGAGGTCAGGGCAACTGGTCTGTAATCATTCAGGGATTTAGGGTGGCTGTTTTTGGCGATGGGAACAATTGTGGATTGTTTCCACAAGGTCTGAACTCTCTGTTGACTGAGTGACAGATTAAAAATATGGTTAAAGACGGGGCCCAGTTGGTCGGCACAGTGGATCAGCAAACAGCTGCCAGTATTGTCAGAGCCAGGGCTTGTGTTCATCTTGCAGTGCTTAAAAGTATTCACAACATCCTGAACAGAAAAGGAGGGAGTGAAATCACTGGAGCTCAGAAAAGTTCATTTTTCACTACTAAAATCATGGATATCAAATCTAAGAGTAAAATTTGTTAAGTTCCTGTGCTAGTGCCATGTCTGAGGTGAAGCCTTCTAGCACCACCCTTTTCTTTCCTTTGTCATTTAGTCCAGTCATGGTTCTAAGACTGTTCCAAGCTGAGCCCAAGTTGATGCTCCTCAACTTGTTTTCAACTGTTTGTTTATAGCACAGCTTGGCCCTCTTGATTTCAAGTTTGATTTCCCTTTGGAGGGAGTTAAGCTCAGAAAGACTGCCCAGTTTCCCGTTTCAGTAAGAGTTTGAGATGTTCGCTCACCCACGGTTTACTGTTAGGACAGATCTTCACTTCCTTTTGGGGGGTGACAATATCCTCACAGTATGAGCTGACAACATCTGTGAGTTCATCTAAGTCCTGGGATGATTCAGTAAACTCCTCCCACACTGTGCAGTCCAGACAGCCTTGCAGTACCAGTTTGGACTCCGTCCAGACTTTCACCTTACTGGTGGTCACCTTCCTTCTCTGCAGGCAAGCGCCACATGTGGGAATCAGATGAATGCAGTTACGATCCGCTGTGCTTAGAGGGGGAAGTGGTATGCATTTGTAGGCTCCTTTAATCTGGCCATAGCATTGATCCAATATCTTTCCCTTTCTGGTGGGATGGGTAACATATTTGTAGAAGTTCCTGATAGTTTTGTTCAGCAAGCAAAGGTTAAAGTCGCCCATGATTAAGTTAGGAGCTTCAGGACACAGTGATTGCAGCTTCTGCACAGTTTGCAGGATCAGATCTGACGCAGAGCTCTCTGAGGCTTTTGGATGAATGAACACGACAGTTATGAATATTTGTGGGAATTCCCGAGGCAAGTAGGGAGGGCGCAGAGAAACTGAGAGTGGTTCAATGTCTTTAGTGCATATACTCTCTCTGACTAAGATATTCCTGCACCAGCGTTCATTGATGTTCAAACATACACCCCCACCTCGTGATCTGCTGGTGGTCATGGCCTCACGGTCTGTGCGTAAAGGCACATCAAACCTGTCTATTGCCAGCTCGCCGTCCAGGGTGTCCAAGGTGGTCTTGAGGTCTTGGACTTTAGTTTATTAAATAACACATGTAAAGAGAAATGGCTTATTGAGTTCCTGAAGAATCCCAACAGTGTATGCGTGCTTTCCCATCTGATTTATTTAATTCGATTGGTGGCATTGATTTTTTATTCAAATGTAATTTCTGCACTGATAAATCCCTCTTAGTTTCTAATTCTCACAAACAAGCTCTCCTAGCGTGGTTATTAGTTTATAAGGTACTACATCAGAACAACAAGGACATTCTGCACAAAAGAAAATCCCTGTTTTAAGGCTCATGGTGTCACAACAGAATTAATCTATTAAATTAAATTGGCAAAAGTTGGAAAACTTCCTAAAACTGAGCTTCTATAAGGCAATGAATATTGCGGAGGGCGTGGCTCATCACATAAGGGTGTAGAACATCTCAAGGGTTTCACCCATCACCACGCAACTTTGTAGGCATATGACCACACATAATCTGAGGGGACCCCTCCATTATTGAGCCCATCAAACAAAATGGGGGCGCTAGAGAGCTCATTTCTTATCTAGGCCTAACCGCCATATGGATTTTTACTAAACTTGGTAGATATGTAGAACAGGACGCCTCAAGGTGACTGGAGAAATTTAACTCTAATTGGCAACTGGGTGGCGCTATAACAACAGAAAAATGCTTCCAAATGGCTAAAATGCGACCGATGGCTGTGGCTCCCCCTGTGGACCAGTGTTGGTGTTGTTTCTAATGTTTGGTATGACTAAGTCATGGTATGGTATGCTGCTGCATCAAGAGCTAGCTGCACCTTTCCCATGTGAACTACCAGTGCGCCCCACTGTTAAGTCAATACAACATATAAACACTTTAACTATCTGCCTTTCAACGTGCCACCTCAACTACTAATGTACAGTTTTAGCCCACTGACTATCCCACTATTGGCAATGGTACTACTGTACTTTCAATAAAGCAATCGTACTATCAAATTCACAAACACTCTGTCTGAATACATTGCTCTTCTTAATGGGTTCAGTTGACTATTTAATCTGCAGTTTCCTATGACCTGTGTCCCAAACACACACCATGTGAAACTGTACGTGGGCAGCTGTGCACTCAGTGGGTATGGACTAGTTCTCTGTAATGTTGACAAAGAAACGATATTCCGTCTGTTTTATCACTGTCATCATTCAAAGCAGTTTTGGAATCATATGTAAGACTTTGTAAATGAAGAAATGAGCTCTACTGTACATCTTAACACGACTGCCGACATTATTCAACTTCTAATTATGCTTGGAAAGTTTCATATACACAAATCAAAATGGTCTGACTCTGCTTTCATTGTTTAACTGCAGCAGTACGGCACCACACCTGAATGTGTCAACAACAACAATAAAGCTACAAGGACTCTGTACATTTGATTTGATGTTTGAAAGGACTGGTAATGACCTCTGACCCCGGGCCTGTTCAGTGTTCAATGATCTCATGTCATCTGTGTTTGTAAAACCTCATATTAGCAAATAAAACATTGCGGAGAACAAAGAACCTTCAGCAGGGGTCAGTCAGCAGGTGGAGTCTGACACTGACGCTCAGTGACGTCATGCTGTGGGCGGAGTCAGCAACAAGACAGATTTTACTCTCTAAAAGTTGAAGTGTACGATGTTCTTCACCTTTCTGTCACACAGTGAGTGCTAACAGGGAAATGAAGCTGTCATGTGGCTCTCTCTCTCTTCACTGACAACACCAGCGATTAACATGAGCTGCTGGTCAGTGTGTGTGTCACTGGGACACTCTGGCGACACACACACACACACACACACACACACACACACACTGTGTAAATGCTCCTTCACACTCCAGCCTGTTCCTCTCAGCTGGAGACGTGCTGAATGACGTCAGGTAACACACCGACTTAATCAATAATTCACACAACTAACCTTCAAAAACTCTGAACTGTCCCTTTATGGGACACATTTAAAGGCACAGTTCAGAGTTGACAAAGTGAGCTCAGTGTGTGACCGTATGAATAATGTAGTATTTAATATTTTACTTTTTGGTCAGCACAGTGTTTAACAGACAGATGATTTAAGTTACTTTATTTTTACAGCTGTGATCGTCATGTGGACAAAACGGAAGCCGCACGTGTTCACATACACAACACTGACTCTGTGGTTCAGGGTGAACATTAAAGTCTCAAACAGTTTTCATGAGGAAACAGGAGCAGTTCAAGCAGTTCAGGGACCTCTCATTTCAGTCCTGGTCCTGGTTCTCCGGGGCCTTCTTGTCCTCCAGCAGCTCCTGCAGTGAGGCCTGGGCCTCAAGCAGCGTGGTGTCGGTGTTGGCTCCCAGGAAGCGGGCGGTGAGCTCCAGGTCCTGCAGCCGCAGACGGACTCTGCTGCCCCGCTGCAGCCGCTCTCCGTCCGCCGGCCGCCGGCACACGCAGTGGAACTTCCCCCCGAAGTCGATGTACAGGTCGTCCCGGACCACGTGGATGATCTTCCCGTATACCACTTTGCCTTTGGCCGGTCCCATCTGGATCAGCGGGGACCGGCGGAGCAGCGCGGCGAAGCTCTCCTCCTGGCCGGGCGAGGAGCCGCTGCTGCCGCTCGCGGAGTTCTCCACCTCCCGCCGGAGCTCCGACTGCAGGTCGAAGGCGGCAGCGAAGCCGGACCGGGGTCTGTCCGCGGCGGGCAGGTCTCTGTCTGAGGCCCCGCTGGCGTCCGAGCTGAAGGAGGTTCTGGTGAACCTGCAGGAGGTGAAGCGGAGTCTGGAAACAACCTTCCTCAGGGCTGCCATGCTGCCGTCTGCTCACCACAGGAAGAGAACTAGTTAACTTCCGGTGCAGGAGACACGCCCACAGCGCCACCTGGCGGCTCCAGGTGCAACAGCACGTGACTCTTCGACACTCGCCTAAAAATGAACAAGAAGGAAACTAGAAATGAGAGCGAGTCTTGAAACAGAAGAAATGAAAATACAAAACATATAAAACACACTGTGAAACTGCAGGTCAGCAGTTTCACAGCATCTTTAGCATCTTTAGCTCAAAGCATCTTTAGCGTCTTTAGCATCTTTAGCTCAGAGCATCTTTAGCATCTTCAGCTCAAAGCATCTTTAGCATCTTCAGCTCAAAGCATCTTTAGCATCTTTAGCTCAGAGCATCTTTAGCATCTTTAGCATCTTTAGCTCAAAGCATCTTTAGCATCTTTAGCTCACAGCATCTTTAGCATCTTTAGCATCTTTAGCTCAGAGCATCTTTAGCATCTTTAGCTCAGAACTGTTAACGAGTCATCTGGAGCTCGATACTCGGTCCACACATAAACAGAGAAACATCAATATTTCTCATATTAATATAACTCCAAACACAATCAGGGAGTCTCTGTTTCACATTGTACACAGGTTTGATCAACTTGTTAAAGTTAAAATCTGTGTGTCTTGAAATATTGACCTCTGGAAACTGATGCAAAGTTTTTACCGTTTTATTTCAACTATTTTTTTCTGTTTTATTTTATTTTGTTTTTATTTATTATATTTTATTTTACTTTGTTTTATTTTTATTTTGTTTCATTTTCTTTTGATTTATTTCATTTTATTATACTTTATTTTATTTTTGTTTTATTTTTTAATTATGTTCTGTTTTGTTTTATTTTGCTTTGTCCTGTTTTATTTTTATTTTTTCTGCTTTATTTCATTCGAGTTTGCTCCATGTTTTTTTTTTTTAAATTTATTTTTATTTTATTTCAGTGACAGCGGGTGGCGCCGTAGTGACGTGTAATGGTGACGTCTTCTCCAGCCGGAAGACGAGCGCTGAAGAGGAAGTAGCGCATGCGCCCTGTGCAGCAGAGACGCTACCATGGAGGAATCTAACATGGAGGTGTTCGTGAGTTCTCCGAGCTTCAGGTTCTCTACCTGGATGTTTCCGGACAGATGTTCAGTCCGAGACGTTCTGAGACGGTTCGTCCAGCAGCAGGTGAGAGTGACGTCAGACTGAGGCGGGAAAACAGAAACGATTCGGGGCTAAATGTTGCTGTGTAATGTCGCTCATGTGCTAACGGCAGAAGCTAGCCTCGTTAGCAAACACCACCTGACCGAGGAACGTTGTATTAACGTGTTCTAACGTTTAAGTGATGAGAGTAGAGTTAGTTTCCTCCGGTGAGTCAGTGAGTGAAGTTTTAGTTTAACGCGGACATGGTATGCTGCTGACAGATTTGTTGATTTGGGACTTTGAAGCCTGAACACCTGTAAACACACCTGTAAACACACCTGTAAAACAGCTCAGTGTTATTGTGGAGACTATATGACATCATAACTCTGGTTATATGTGTCACACACTCTGCAACAGTCTATTTAAAGGACAGACAGACAGAGAGACAGAGACACGTACATAAACAGAAGTTCTGTTTTAGAACAGATGAATTCAAACATTTCACTAGTGTGTGTGTGTGTGTGTGTGTGTGTGTGTAGGGAGTTTCTTCTTCTTCAGATTTCTACGTCATCAGAAATGGTCGACGATCACAGCTGGAGGATCCTCTGCAGCAGGGAGCCATCTATCACCTGGAGCCCCGCCTCTGTGGAGGGAAAGGGGGTGTGTATCAAGAAGTACACTGAACCAAAACTGCGTGTGTGTGTGTGTGTGTGTGTGTGTGTCTCTTCTTCTGTGGTGTTAAAATGTGTGTGTGTGTGTGTGTGTGTGTGTGTGTGTGTGTGTGTGTTTCAGGGTTTGGCTCCATGCTGCGAGCTCTGGGCGCTCAGATTGAGAAGACGACAAACCGTGAGGCCTGCAGAGACCTGAGTGGTCGACGCCTCCGAGACGTCAACCACGAGAAAGAGTAAGAGCTCGGGTTACATCACAATAACCACCTGCACCTGCTTCCATAACAATAACAACAACAACAACAACAACAACAACCTTGTTGTCGTCAAAGAAGGTTTATTCTCACAACACTGTTAGTATAAAGATGTAAGACTGCAGCTGATTGTTCTCCTGTAGCGTAACTCTTCTTCATATGGTGTAACTCTTCTTCGTCTGTGGTGTAACTCTTCTTCATATGGTGTAACTCTTCTTCGTCTGTGGTGTAACTCTTCTTCATATGGTGTAACTCTTCTTCGTCTGTGGTGTAACTCTTCTTCATATGGTGTAACTCTTCTTCATATGGTGTAACTCTTCTTCGTCTGTGGTGTAACTCTTCTTCATATGGTGTAACTCTTCTTCGTCTGTGGTGTAACTCTTCTTCATATGGTGTAACTCTTCTTCGTATGTGGTGTGACTCTTCTTTGTCTGCGGTGTAACTCTTCTTTGTATGTGGTGTAACTCTTCTTCGTCTGTGGAGTAACTCTTCTTCGTATGTGGTGTAACTCTTCTTCATATGGTGTAACTCTTCTTCGTCTGTGGAGTAACTCTTCTTCGTCTGTGGTGTAACTCTTCATATGGTGTAACTCTTCTTCGTCTGTGGAGTAACTCTTCTTCGTCTGTGGTGTAACTCTTCTTCATATGGTGTAACTCTTCTTCGTCTGTGGCGTAACTCTTCTTTGTCTGTGGTGTAACTCTTCTTCGTCTGTGGAGTAACTCTTCTTCATCTGTGGAGTAACTCTTCTTCGTATGTGGTGTAACTCTTCATATGGTGTAACTCTTCTTCGTCTGTGGAGTAACTCTTCTTCGTCTGTGGTGTAACTCTTCTTCATATGGTGTAACTCTTCTTCGTCTGTGGCGTAACTCTTCTTTGTCTGTGGTGTAACTCTTCTTCGTCTGTGGAGTAACTCTTCTTCGTATGTGGTGTAACTCTTCTTTGTCTGTGGTGTAACTCTTCTTCGTCTGTGGAGTAACTCTTCTTCGTCTGTGGTGTAACTCTTCTTCGTATGTGGTGTAACTCTTCTTCATATGGTGTAACTCTTCTTCATATGTGGTGTAACTCTTCTTCATATGGTGTAACTCTTCTTCGTCTGTGGCGTAACTCTTCTTTGTCTGTGGTGTAACTCTTCTTCGTATGTGGTGTAACTCTTCTTCGTCTGTGGAGTAACTCTTCTTCGTCTGTGGAGTAACTCTTCTTCGTCTGTGGAGTAACTCTTCTTCGTCTGTGGTGTAACTCTTCTTCATATGGTGTAACTCCTCTTCATCTGCGGTGTAACTCTTCTTTGTCTGTGGTGTGACTCTTCTTTGTCTGCGGTGTAACTCTTCTTTGTCTGTGGAGTAACTCTTCTTCGTCTGTGGTGTAACTCTTCTTCGTATGTGGTGTAACTCTTCTTCATATGGTGTAACTCTTCTTCTTATGTGGTGTAACTCTTCTTCGTATGTGGTGTAACTCTTCATATGGTGTAACTCTTCTTCTGTGGTGTAACTCTTCTTCTGTGGTGTAACTCTTCTTCGTATGTGGTGTAACTCTTCTTCGTCTGTGGAGTAACTCTTCTTCGTCTGTGGTGTAACTCTTCTTCGTATGTGGTGTAACTCTTCTTCATATGGTGTAACTCTTCTTCTGTGGTGTAACTCTTCTTCATATGGTGTAACTCTTCTTCTGTGGTGTAACTCTTCTTCGTCTGTGGAGTAACTCTTCTTCGTCTGTGGTGTAACTCTTCTTCGTATGTGGTGTAACTCTTTGTCTGTGGTGTAACTCTTCTTCATATGGTGTAACTCTTCTTCGTATGTGGTGTAACTCTTCTTCATATGGTGTAACTCTTTGTCTGTGGTGTAACTCTTCTTCATATGGTGTAACTCTTCTTTGTCTGCGGTGTAACTCTTCATATGGTGTAACTCTTCTTCGTCTGTGGTGTAACTCTTCTTCATATGGTGTAACTCTTCTTTATCTGTGGTGTAACTCTTCTTCATATGGTGTAACTCTTCTTCGTCTGTGGTGTAACTCTTCTTCGTCTGTGGCGTAACTCTTCTTCGTATGTGGCGTAACTCTTCTTCGCCTGTGGCGTAACTCTTCTTTGTATGTGGCGTAACTCTTCTTTGCCTGTGGCGTAACTCTTCTTTGTATGTGGCGTAACTCTTCTTCGCCTGTGGCGTAACTCTTCTTTGTATGTGGCGTAACTCTTCTTTGCCTGTGGTGTAACTCTTCTTTGTCTGTGGCGTAACTCTTCTTTGTCTGTGGTGTAACTCTTCTTCGTCTGTGGTGTAACTCCTCTTCATATGGTGTAACTCTTCTTCTGTGGTGTAACTCTTCTTCTGTGGTGTAACTCTTCTTCGTCTGTGGTGTAACTCTTCTTCTGTGGTGTAACTCTTCTTCGTCTGTGGCGTAACTCTTCTTCGTCTGTGGTGTAACTCCTCTTCATATGGTGTAACTCTTCTGTGGTGTAACTCTTCTTCATATGGTGTAACTCTTCTTCTGTGGTGTAACTCTTCTTCATATGGTGTAACTCTTCTTCATATGGTGTAACTCTTTTTCTGTGGTGTAACTCTTCTTCGTATGAGGCATAACTCTTCTTCGTATGTGGTCTAACTCTTCGTATGTGGTCTAACTCTTCGTATGTGGTCTAACTCTTCTTCGTCTGTGGCGTAACTCTTCTTCGTCTGTGGCCTAACTCTCTTTGGTGGTGTGTGCAGGATGGCAGAGTGGTTGAAGAAGCAGGCGGAGCGCGAGGCAGAGAAGGAGCAGCGTCGTCTGGAGCGTCTGCAGAGAAAACTGTCTGAACCCAAACACCAGTTCTCTGATCCCGAGTACCAGCAGCAGTGTCACGACCTGTCGGAGAGACTCGAGGACTCGGTCATCAAAGGTCAGTGATGATGTCATGTTTCTGTGTCGGATTAAAGGGATAGTGCACCCAAAAATGCAAATTCAGCCATTATCTACTCACCCATATGCCGAGGGAGTCTCAGGTGAAGTTGTAGAGTCCTCACATCACTTGCAGAGATCCAAGGGGAGAGGAGGTAGCAACACAACTCCACCTAATGGAGGCTGACGGCGCCCCAGATTCAAACGTCCAAAAACACATCATTGAAACCACAAAATATCTCCATACTGCTCGTCCGTAGTGATCCAAGTGTCCTGAAGCCCCGACATAAAAAGTTGTTTGGAAAAACCTCATTTGAACTCTGTTTTTAGCCTCACTGTAGCCTGTAGCTCTGACTGTCTCTCTGGACACCGCGCTCACGTGTCTGTGCTGGCGTGAGACATTCTTCATGTGTGTTCATGTGCTTTCGCTGGTCTCACGCGCACATGCACACTAAATTTACAGGACCATTAGAGCTCCTTTCCATGATTGCCCACTCCAGGCCACTCTGGTCCCCTGACTCCGAAGTCCAATATGTTAGCTTATGTATATTTGCTGCCCAGTAGTAGAAAATTATATTTGGAAGGCCAACTCCACCTTCTTCCTTACAACGTTGAAGAAAAATCCTTTTTATTCTAGAGGTGGTTTTATTCCACAGGAAGTGAATATGTTTATCTAACTCTTTGAAAAAAGCTTTGGATATAAACACAGGAATAATCTGAAGTAAGAATATAAATCTAGGCAAAACTGACATCTTTACAGAGTGTATTCTCCCCGCTAAGGATACTGGGAGGGCACACCAGCGCTGAAGGTCTAGTTTTGCTTTATCCAGAGCAGGTTTAAAATTATGTTTAAAGTGGTCTCTGTATTTTCTAGTAACTGTAACTACAAGATAGGTGAAGTTACCACAGGTTACTCTGAATGGATCTGGCTCAGATGACATTAGCTTTGCCTGTTCGTTAATAGGGAAGAGCAGACTTTTAGTAAAGTTTATCTTGTAGCCAGATACTTCCACAAATCTTGAAATAATGCTCATTACATTTGCAATGGACACATGTGGGTCAGACAAATACAATACAAGGTCATCTGCATAAAGTGCCAGTTTGTGTACCCGCTCTCCTCTTGTAATACCATATGTTTAGCACTCCTTATCATGACTGCCAAAGGCTCAATGGCAATATCAAGCAAGAGTGTGGAGAGAGGGCACCCCTGTCTAGTTCCCCTGTTCAAGCGTTAGTATTGGGATAGTACACGGTTGATGCGAATAGCTGCATGGGGCGATGCATGTAGTACTCTTATCAATGAACAAAAGGAGGCGCCAAATCCAAACTTTTCTAACACTTTAAATTAAAACTCATATCCTGTCCTATCAAATGCTTTATGTGCATCTTAAGATATCAGGACGTCGGCCGTAGTTGTTGCTTTTGGAGAGTAAATAATGTTGTTCATGTGTTGCAGGTTTCCATACAGTTGCCTTCCAGAGATGAATCCAGACTGGTCTGGGTGCACTATCTTATGAATGACTGTATCCAGTCTGGTTGCTAGTACTTTTGCTAGAATCTTATAATCAACTCCCAGTAGACTTATTGATCTATAGCATTCACATTTTAATCTGTCTTTGCTAGGGTCGGTACGTACCTCGGTACACAAGTCACATTTTTTTTTTTGTTGTTTTTTTTTTGGGTACAGTAATGAAAAAAATAGACAACTATTAAATATCTTTTACTTATTGGTAACCTTATTAAAACATACCACCACAGCAGTTAACTCTTTTTACACAATTTTTGAATGAAACAAATATATATAAAATCCTGCTTTTTCACATTGTTTGAATGAAAATAGAAATATAAAAGTGAAAAATAAAGTCCTGCTGTTTTTTTAACACATTTTTTAAATGAAAAATATAAATATACATTTCTGCTTTAACAGTTTTACTCAATTAAAATAAAAAGTATAGTGCAGCTGGTCAGCTTTAAAGCCTGCTCAGATTCAGTTTTACTAGGAACTTACTTAGCTTTCCCACTTTGTTAAAGTGCAGTAAACAAAACATGCTTATATCTGAAGTGCAGCTTAAACAATTTTACTCAACTCCAGTGGCGTTGGTTATTTCTTTAGTGTGATGGTCAGGGAAACGCTCTTTCTTTTTAAACGACAATGATATCGTAGTTTGCACCAGATTGCTTTTTCTAGTCGGCCGGTTAACGTTCAAACTCGGGTGGTGTCGCTTTAGATGCGTTAGCATGTTAGACGTGTTTCCAAGTACATACCCGAAAGAAAGAAATAATCTACAGTGCCCTCCAAAAGTATTGGAACAGTGAGGCCAATTCCTTTATTTTTGTTGTAGACTGAAAATATTTGGGTTTGACATCAAAAGATGAATATGGGACAAGAGATCAACATTTCAGCTTTTATTTCCAGGTATTTACATCTGGATCTGATACACAACTTAGAAGATAGCACCTTTTGTTTGAACCCACCCATTTTTCATGAAAGCAAAAGTATTGGAACATGTCACTGACAGGTGTGTTTTGTTGCCCAGGTGTCTCCCAATTACATTGATTATTCAAACAATAAATAGCACTGAATGTCTGAGCTCAGTTTCAGATTGGGTACGATAGATTTTGCCTGTGCAGACTGCATTTAGAGGTGGAACCAACATGAAAACCAGAGAGCTGTCTATGGGTGAAAAAGAAGCAATTGTGAATCTGAGAGAAGATGGACAGTCAATCAGAGCCATTGCACAAACATTGGCCATAGCCAGTACAACCATTTGGAATGTCCTGAAGAAGAAAGAAACCACTGGTGTACTAAGCAACAGACGTCGAACAGGTAGACCAAGGAAAACATCAGCAGTTGATGACAGAAACATTGTGAGAGCTGTAAAGAAAGACCCTAAAACAACTGTTAGTGACATCAGCAACAACCTCCAGAGGGCAGGAGTGAAGGTATCACAATCTGCTGTTCGCAGAAGACTTCATGAACAAAAGTACAGAGGCTACACCAGAAGATGCAAACCACTCATTAGCAAGAAGAATAGGAAGGCCAGGCTGGAATTTGCCAAAAGGTACAGAGATGAGCCTCAAAAATTCTGGGAAAAAGTTTTATGGACTGATGAGACAAAGATTAACTTTTTCCAAAGTGACGGAAAGGCGAAAGTTTGGAGAAAGAAAGGATCTGCTCATGATCCCAAACATACAAGCTCATCTGTGAAACACGGTGGAGGTAATGTCATGGCGTGGGCTTGCATGGCTTCTTCTGGGACGGGCTCTTTCATCTTCATTGATGATGTAACACATGATGGCAGCAGCAAAATGAACTCAGAAGTCTACAGAAACATTTTGTCTGCTAATTTAAAGAAAGATGCAACCAAACTGATTGGGAGATCCTTCATCATGCAGCAAGATAACGACCCAAAACACACTGCCAAAACAACAAAGGAGTTCATCAGGGGCAAGAAGTGGAAGGTTTTAGACTGGCCACGTCAGTCTCCAGACTTAAACCCAATAGAGCATGCATTTTACCTGCTGAAGAGGAGACTGAAGGGAGTAACCCCCCAAAACAAACAACAACTGAAAGAGGCTGCGGTGAAAGCCTGGAAAAGCATCACAAAAGAAGAATGCAAAAGTTTGGTGATGTCAGTGGGTCACAGGCTTGATGCAGTTACTGAAAGCAAAGGATTTGCAACTAAATATTAAGTCTCATTCACTTTAATCTATTTTAAGTTTATATGTTCCAATGCTTTTGCTCACCTAAAGATTTTGTGTTCCATTACAAATAATGCTATCTTCTAAGTTGTGTATCAGATCCAGATGTAAATACCTGGAAATAAAAGCTGAAATGTTGATCTCTTGTCTCATATTCATCTTTTGATGTCAAACCCAAATGTTTTCAGTCTACAACAGAAGTAAACGAATTGGACTCACTGTTCCAATACTTTTGGAGGGCACCGTATTTGATTGGATAAAAATGAGATAAACTCTTCATACGATAGCATAAGGGATTCAACCTCTACATACGCCTAGAAAAGCAGAGGCAAGGCAAGGCAAGTTTATTTGTAGAGCACAATTTGTACACAAAGTAATTCAAAGTGCTTTACAGAACAAGAAAATGCATTAAAATCACAATACAAAATAAGAATATAAATAATCATTATAAAATGAACTTTAAAAGAGAAGAGTGCAGATAAGATCCTTTCAGTCATATGCACAGTGAAATAGAGCTGTTTTGAGCCTAGATTTGAACATTGTCAGAGTAGAGGCCTGTCTCACATCTTCAGAAAGACTGTTCCAGATTTTAGCTGCATAAAACTGGAATCCTGATTCCCCATGTTTAGTCCTGACTCTGGGCACCAGCAGGAGGCCGGTCCCTGAGGTCCTCAGAGTCCGAGATGGTTCATATGGCACTAACATGTCAGAGATGTACTTTGGTGCTAGGCCGTGGAGAGACTTGTACACAAGCAGAGCTGTTAAAGTCTGTTCTCTGAGCCACAGGAAGCCAGTGTAGAGACCTGAGCACAGGACTAATGTGCTCGTACTTCCTGGTTCTGGTCAGGACCCGAGCAGCAGCATTCTGGATGTACTGCAGCTGTCTTACGGCCCGTTTGGAGGCCAGTGAGCAGGCCGTTACAGTAGTCCAACCTACTAGAGACAAATGCATGGATAAGTCTCTCCAAGTCAGGCTTAGACACTATACCTTTGATTTTGGCAATGTTTTTTAGATGGTAAAAAGCTGCTGATGTTATTGATTTGATGTGGCTGTTAAAGTTCAAGTCTGAGTCCATTATTACCCCGAGATTTCTAACCTGATTTGTAGGTTTTAGAGAGAGACTGGAGGCGACTGCTGACACTTTCTCTTTGTTTCTGTGGACCAAATACGATGACTTCAGTCTTGTCTGAATTTAGCTGGAGAAAGTTGTTTTGCATCCACACACTGACCTGTTGGATGCAGTGACAGAGTGAATCCACTGGTCCGTATTCACCTGCTGTCAGTGAGACATAGATCTGAGTGTCGTCTGCATAATTGTGGTAGGACACATTATTACTTTGTATTAACTGGCCTAAAGGCAGCATGTAGAGATTGAACAGAAGGGGTCCCAGGATTGACCCTTGGGGCACCCCACAGGTCAAGGCCAGAGCGATAATACTACTGCGCTATGGTCTGAAATTACAATTTCTCCAAAGTCATAGGAATTGACTAGGGGAAGGAGCCTCTTATCCAATAGGAAAACATCTGTCCTTGAGTAAGATTCATGTGCAGGTGTGAAAAACGTTACTGTCTGCAGTTGGGGTTTTGCAGTCTCCAGGCATCTGCTATCCCATAGGCCTGGAGAAAGGAGTTAATGTGTTGTGTTGAATTAGCAGTGGTTCTACTGGTGAGCCTTGAGCGGTCCAAAGTAGGGTGTAACACGCAGTTAAACTCTGCCCAGGATTAACTGATGATTATACAGCTCAGGGACCAAAGAAAAGAACTCCCCATTATCCCATTTTGGAGCACAAATGTTTGCTCGGCTAACAGGTATGTTGAACAGTTTCCTCTGCACAATAATAAATCTGCCATTTTTATCAGATATTACTTCAGAACTAGTGAATCAGACATTCCTATGTATAAGTACAGCAGTGCCTCTACAGTACTTTAACATTGAAGCTAGAATGACAGACTCAATCAATCAATCAATTTTATTTATAAAGCCCAATATCACAAATCACAATATGTTGAAAGTATTAATATGAGAGAGAGAGAGAGAGAGACAGAGAGAGAGAGAGAGAGAGAGAGAGAGAGAGACGCCAGTTCCTTTCAAATTTTCGCGATATTTGTTTTAACTTACGGGTTTGAGAGTTATACCAAGGAGCGAACTTTCTTTGCTTTGTTAACTTCTTTTTAAGAGGAGCTACAGAGTCGAGTGTTGTTCGCAGCGATCCTACAGCGCTATCGACAAGATGATCAAAGTCGGTACAGGAAACCTCTGTTACTGAAGGACTTGGTATTGAATTTAATGACGGAGTAATCATTTCCTTAAATTTTGCAACAGCACTATCTGATAAACATCTAGTATAGTAACTGTTGCTGAGTGGCATGTAATCGAGTAAAAAGAAATCAAAAGTAATCAGATAATGATCCGATAGCGAGGGATTCTGTGGAAAGACTGTTAGGTTATCAATTTCAATTCCATACGTCAGAACTAGATCGAGGGTATGGTTAAAACAGTGAGTGGGTTCATGTACACCCTGACTGAAGCCAATGGAGTCTAATAATGAGATAAACGTGGTAGCCAGGGAGTCATTATCAACGTCGACATGAATGTTAAAATCGCCTACAATAATAACTTTATCTGATTTAAGAACTAAACTGGATAAAAACTCTGAGAATTCAGATACAAATTCAGAATACGGGCCAGGAGCACGGTACACTATAACAAATAAAAGTGGCTGCGAGGTTTTCCAGGTCGGATGTAAAAGACTAAGAACGAGGCTTTCAAATGAATTAAAATCTAGTTTAGGTTTAGGGCTGATTAACAGGCTAGAGTTAAAAATGGCTGCAACTCCCCCTCCTCGGCCGCTGCCTCGAGGAATGTGGGTATTATTATGACTGGGAGGAGTGGACTCATTTAGACTGACATATTCATCTTGACACAGTCAGGTTTCAGTGAGACTGAGTAAATCAATATGATTATCTGATATTAATTCGTTTACTAACACTGCTTTAGACGATAGAGACCTGATATTTAACAGTCCGCATTTAATTCTCCTGTTTTGTCTTTCTGTCACAGAAGAGGTTTTAATTTTTATGAGGTTGTTATGCACAACTCCTCTTTGTTTAATTTTAGATTTAGATTTTATTATATACATGATCAATTTTTGCAAACACACATTTTAACTTTTGGTTAAAAGTTAGAATAGCTAGAAAAGCTAGAATAATAAAACAGTTGCTCTTTGGGTCCACTAGGTGGAGCTGATGTTTGTTTTCCTGGTGAGGTCAGCAGAGGTCTGAGTCAGCGCCATTTGACAGGAAGTTGATTAAAACAAAGATGTTGGTGTGAAAAGTGTCGGTGCTGCAGAGACAGAGCAGGTTGATGACCAAACAGCTGTTGAAGAGTTTCAGCTGGAGACTTGAAGTGTGAGAGGAGACGACACTCAGCTCATCAACAGGCCGACACCGTCTGTCAGTGACTGTCACCGTTCTGTCTGCCGCCTCTTCAATGACATCATGTTCACGACTCTGAACCAACGTCGGCCTCTAACAGTCTCTGTGTCTCAGGTCTGCAGGCGTCCTCCAGCAGTCAGGTGAAGGTGGACGACGTCTCAGCAGCAAAGAGACCAAACTGTGATCAGAGCGAGCAGCCGCACAAGAAGAAGAGGAAGACGACGGCGTCAGCAGCGGCGTCAGTGTGTTTCTGGTGAGTTTGATCCTGCTCTCATTGCAACAAACTGACGTGTGACAGAATCTGTGAAGATTAAATCAGAAACACAAAACAGTTCTCCACAGACATTAGCTAGCGCTAGCTAACAAGCTGTGTTGTCTTGTTTTAGACGATGGAGGAAGATGATGTGAGTGGTGCGTTCAGAAACACTCACTGTGAGTGTGGGAGCGCACTCTGACACAAACTGGAGCGTTGATAAATTGGGAGCGCTGTCTGAATGTAGCGTTGGGTTATCCAGAGCAGCGCACTCTCAGAGTGGCAGAGCGCACTCTGGACACTCTGTCTGTGGAGACGGAGCAGCAGAGCGCCGAGCGGAGTGAATGTGTGATTAACTTAACCGTTGGTTCAGGAGGAGGAAAGAGAGACAGGAGGACAGAGAGACACATGTCAGGAGGACAGAGAGACAGACAGGAGGACAGCTCTGATTGACAGGTGTAGGATCCCAGCCTATAAATACAGTGATTATTATTAGTTTGGTCCACAGGCCCAGCACACTGCTGCAGTGAGATTAATCAGCAGCTGTTTTATCTGTCGTCCAATAAGATTCATGTCTTTCATGTCTGGCTCCGCCTCCTCGCTGTTGCTGCTTTAATGGCACTGACTGATGTTTACAGATGTTCTGACTCGTGTCAGGTCAGGGTTTCAAGTTTGAGACAGTCTGTCACCATGGTTACAGGACGGGACTGGGCGAGATGCTGAGCTCAGAGGACGAAGACGACGACGCTGACGATGATGAGGAGGGAGGAGAGTCTCCGTCCACGTCCTCCTCTAGCTATGCTGCTGCTGTTACCATGACAACACAGACAGAGAAGTCTGAGCAGAGCAGCAGGTAGAGACCAGCTCCACCTTGCACCTGATCCACGCACTCGACATGACACCTTCACACATCTCATGTTTAATGACATCATTGTCTCTTTCAGCTCGTCTGCTGCCTCCGACCGCAGCTCCTCTGCCACACCCGGACAGAGCTCCGCCGCACCTGGACAGAGCTCCGCCGCACCTGGACAGAGCTCCGCCGCACCCGGACAGAGCTCCGTCGCACCTGGACAGAGCTCCGTCGCACCCGGACAGAGCTCCGCCGCACCCGGACAGAGCTCCGTCACACCCGGACAGAGCTCCGCCACACCTGGACAGAGCTCCGTCACACCTGGACAGAGCTCCGTCACACCTGCAGAGGAGCAGAAACCATCTGAGGAGTCCAGCTGTTGCTCTCAGCGGAAGGTCAGTAGTTTATCTTTTCTGTACATCCCATAATATATTCAGCTCTTACTTAGAGCTGTAACACTCAGTGCGTTTACTTGGACAGTTTAATTCCACTGAATGAATTTTCGGAATGAAAATGGCCAATGTGATTGAAAATTCAATCTGATGTAAGGGGCTGGAATATTCCGTTTCTAATTCCCAATGAAATAATTTCTCTCACTTGTATACACTCATTCCTCTTTAAGTTCATTCAGGTCTTTCTGCACATGCTCGTTTCCTTGCCCTTCTGGCGCCATGACGTATATAGCGCGCATAGCAACGGGCTGAGATAGAGCAGTCGGACTCGTTGCACTCACCAGTTTCCATTCTCCACAGCACGGTCTTCTACCTCCCTTCTTCGACCTTCTACCTCCCTTCTCCTCCTCAACAGACGAAGCATTAGCAGAACAAGGTTGTTGTCGTACTGCTGCTTCAAGATGTAAGCAAAACAAGCCTGAAAAAGGCACTAAGAACGGCGTCGTCAAGCATCTTGTTATCCGGAGCGAGGACTACAGTGTTTTCTTCCAGTAAACATAAACACGTAACATCCGTCCCACCCCCTGTCCAATCAGAAACCTTCCCTGCCCCAAACCTTGTGCAGACCTGAATAAAGGCGATTAAAAGGCGATTAAACTGATCTCTGTGTAAACCCTCATTCAGAATGAATATCTCCCATGTAAACTACCTGGAAAGACTTTAATTCAGAATGATTTCATTCAGATTTATTTCATTCTGAATGAGAAGCCATCATGTAACCGTAGCCAGTGAATCAGTTAGTGTCTCTGTGTCTGATGGGAACAACAGGTAATGAAATGTGTCCAGTTCTGACAGAGAGCGCTGCAGCAGTGAAACAGGAAGTGATGTAACCACTCTGTCCACTGACAGGCTCTGATTGTGTCTGAGAGCATGATGAAGGATCTCTACAGAGACAGAGCTTTGAGTTTAACCAGAAACAGCCCCCTCACATGTTTGGTTCATTCACTAATTCTGACCAAACTTGACACAAATGTCTAACAGGATAAAGTAATGAAGGTCAAAAGGTCAAAGATCAGCTTGACTGTGACATCATCACGTTTTAACGTCATATCTCAGGAACAGAAGGGGAGACATTTGGTCAGATACTGAATTGATGACTGTAATCTGTTGTATTTGCAGGGCCAGTCTCCGGTAGATCTGTCCTCGGTGTCCTCTGTGGCTCAGCTGGAGTCTCTGGGTCTGGACGTCCTGAAGGAGGAACTGATGTCTCGAGGTTTGAAATGCGGGGGAACACTGACGGAGCGTGCCGCCCGGCTTTTCTCTGTCAGAGGGCTGACTCGAGATCAGATTGACCCGACGCTACTCGCCAAACTGGCCAAGACAAAAAGGAAGTGACGAGGTCACAGCAGAGCCGAATTAAAGGAGCAGTCCAGCTTTTTCCATCTTACTGAAAAGTTCTCGTTACTGTTTGTCGTCAGTCAGTCGAGTTTCTGTATTTGAGCTTTTTTTGTGCTTTTAAACAGTTTTGAGTTCTGTGAACAGAACTCAGGTAGATGTTAACGTGGGGTTTAATAGCTTTTATAATTTTGAGCTTCACTCTGCAGACGGATCTTTTCTTAATTGTTTTGTCTGATTGGACTGAACTTTATTAGCAGCAAAGACAAAAACACTGTTGGTTTATGAATTCGTCCAATCAGAAGGCAGGATTACTGTATTAGTTTGATCAGCAGCTGTGACTTGTGTAAAAATCTCATTCACTTGTTAATCAGCTTCAAGTTTCTTTTGTTTGTGAAAGATTCTTTTTATTAAATTGTTTCTGAAACAAAAAACAGCTGTTGTTCTTTTTTCAGGACTTTAAAGGAACATTTATGTTTGTGGGCGCATAAATCACAGCAGGAGTTTTCCCGTTAAACCAGGAAGTGGCTCGTCTAAATGTTACCAGCTGAGCTTTGTGTGTCCAAAATGAAGACCACAGGAAGTGACATCATTGATGATCCAAACACAAACAAAATGTTTCATCATTTAAGTTAAATAATCACATTTTACATCCATCAGTTCAGTCTGTTGAGCTTCCTGTCAGCAGACTTCCTGTTAGCAGCAAAGGTTGCTGGGACGTGGTGTTTAGAAGCCGGGATCCCAGGTAGTGACCTGTGGAGCCTCCAGCTCCTCGAAACAAACTATGACATCGCCAGATCTGAAG
Source organism: Epinephelus fuscoguttatus (assembly GCF_011397635.1). Taxonomy (NCBI): domain Eukaryota; kingdom Metazoa; phylum Chordata; class Actinopteri; order Perciformes; family Serranidae; genus Epinephelus; species Epinephelus fuscoguttatus. Next base: position 590,104 of record NC_064754.1, read on the forward strand.
TCGACCTCAGTGTCAGCTGACAGACCGCACTCCATCCCCAACTTCACCGTCTGAACATCGTCCTTGTGGTGCTTCAACGCCACCAGAGAACCTGCAGGAAACAGACAGAGAACGTCACAGCGACATCACAAGGAAGTCAGGAAACAAAAAGAATATGGCACTGACATTAAAGAAATGTCAGAGGAACGTCAAAGTGAAGACAGAAACATCAGAAAACAAAATGTTATTAAAAATCATAGTATAGTATGATTTAAAAAAAAGTCATAGTATAGTATGATTAAAAAAAAGTATGATAAAAAAATCATAGTATAGTATGATAAAGTCAAAGTATAGTATGATAAAAAATAGTCAGTATAGTATGATAAAAAAAAAGTATGATAAAAAAATCATAATATAGTATGATTAAAAAAAGTCATAGTATAGTATGATAAAAAAAAAATCATAGTATGATAAAAAAGTCATAGTATAGTATGATAAAAAAAAGTCATAATATAGTATGATTAAAAAAAGTCATAGTATAGTATGATTAAAAAAAGTCATAGTATAGTATGATTAAAAAAAATCATAGTATAGTATGATAAAAAAGTCATGGTATAGTATGATTAAAAAAAGTCATAGTATAGTATGATAAAAAAAAAATAGTATAGTATGATAAAAAGTCAAAGTATAGTATGATTAAAAAAGTCATGGTATAGGATGATAAAAAAAAAAGTCAGTATAGTATGATTAAAAAAAAAGTATGATAAAAGTCATAGTATAGTATGATTAAAAAAAAGTCAAAGTATAGTATGATAAAAAAAGTCAGTATAGTATGATAAAAAAAAGTCAAAGTATAGTATGATTAAAAAAAGTATGATAAAAAGTCATAGTATGATTAAAAAAAAAGTCATAGTATAGTATGATAAAAAAAAGTCAAAGTATAGTATGATAAAAAAAGTCAAAGTATAGTATGATTAAAGAAAGTCATAGTATGATTAAAAAAAGTCATAGTATAGTATGATAAAAAAAGTCAAAGTATAGTATGATTAAAGAAAGTCATAGTATGATTAAAAAAAAGTCATAGTATAGTATGATAAAAAAATCATAGTATAGTATGATAAAAAAAAGTCAAAGTATAGTATGATTAAAGAAAGTCATAGTATGATTAAAAAAAAAGTCATAGTATAGTATGATAAAAAAAAAGTCACAGTATAGTATGATTAAAAAAAGTCAGTATAGTATGATAAAAAAAAAGTCACAGTATAGTATGATTAAAAAAAGTCATAGTATAGTATGATTAAAAAAGTCAGTATAGTATAATAAAAAAAAGTCATAGTATAGTATGATTAAAAAAAAAGTCATAGTATAGTATGATAAAAAAATCACAGTATAGTATGATTAAAAAAAGTATGATAAAAAATCATAGTATGATTAAAAAAAGTCATAGTATAGTATGATAAAAAAAAATCATAGTATAGTATGATTAAAAAAAGTCATAGTATGATAAAAAAAAGTCATAGTATAGTATGATAAAAAAGTCAAAGTATAGTATGATAAAAAAGTCACAGTATAGTATGATTAAAAAAAATGATAAAAAAGTCATAGTATAGTATGATTAAAAAAGTCAGTATAGTATGATAAAAAAAAGTCATAGTATAGTATGATAAAAAAGTCATAGTATAGTATGATTAAAAAAAGTCATAGTATGATAAAAAAAAAAGTCATAGTATAGTATGATAAAAAAAAGTCATAGTATAGTATGATAAAAAAGTCAAAGTATAGTATGATAAAAAAGTCACAGTATAGTATGATTAAAAAAATGATAAAAAAGTCATAGTATAGTATGATAAAAGTCAGTATAGTATGATAAAAAAAAGTCATAGTATAGTATGATAAAAAAGTCACAGTATAGTATGATTAAAAAAAATGATAAAAAAGTCATAGTATAGTATGATAAAAGTCAGTATAGTATGATAAAAAGGTCATAGTATAGTATGATAAAAAAAAGTCAGTATAGTATGATAAAAAGGTCATAGTATAGTATGATAAAAAAAAGTCAGTATAGTATGATAAAAAAAAGTCATAGTATGATAAAAAAAAAGTCAGTATAGTATGATAAAAAAAGTCATAGTATAGTATGATAAAAAAAAATCATAGTATAGTATGATTAAAAAAAAGTCATAGTATGATAAAAAAAAAAGTCATAGTATAGTATGATAAAAAAGTCAAAGTATAGTATGATAAAAAAGTCACAGTATAGTATGATTAAAAAAAATGATAAAAAAAAAAGTCATAGTATAGTATGATAAAAGTCAGTATAGTATGATAAAAAAAGTCATAGTATAGTATGATAAAAGTCAGTATAGTATGATAAAAAAAAGTCAGTATAGTATGATAAAAAAAAGTCATAGTATAGTATGATAAAAAGGTCATAGTATAGTATGATAAAAAAAAGTCAGTATAGTATGATAAAAAAAGTCATAGTATGATAAAAAAGTCATAGTATGATAAAAAAAAGTCAGTATAGTATGATAAAAAAAAGTCATAGTATAGTATGATAAAAAAAATCATAGTATAGTATGATTAAAAAAAAGTCATAGTATGATAAAAAAGTCATAGTATGATAAAAAAAAGTCAGTATAGTATGATAAAAAAAAGTCATAGTATAGTATGATAAAAAAAATCATAGTATAGTATGATTAAAAAAAAGTCATAGTATGATAAAAAAAAGTCATAGTATAGTATGATAAAAAAGTCAAAGTATAGTATGATTAAAAAGTCACAGTATAGTATGATTAAAAAGTCACAGTATAGTATGATTAAAAAAAAGTCATAGTATGATAAAAAAAAGTCAGTATAGTATGATAAAAAAGTCAAAGTATAGTATGATAAAAAAGTCACAGTATAGTATGATTAAAAAAAATATGATAAAAAAGTCATAGTATAGTATGATAAAAGTCAGTATAGTATGATAAAAAAAAGTCAGTATAGTATGATAAAAAAAAGTCATAGTATAGTATGATAAAAAAGTCATAGTATAGTATGATAAAAAAAGTCATAGTATGATAAAAAAAAGTCAGTATAGTATGATTAAAAAAAAGTCATAGTATAGTATGATAAAAAAGTCGTAGTATAGTATGATAAAAAAGTCGTAGTATAGTATGATTTAAAAAAGTCATAGTATAGTATGATAAAAAAAAGTAGCATAGTAGGATTTAAAAAAGTCAAAATATAGTATGATAAAAAAAAGTCAGTATAGTATGATAAAAAAGTCATAGTATAGTATGATAAAAAAAAGTCAGTATAGTATGATAAAAAGGTCATAGTATAGTATGATAAAAAAAGTCAGTATAGTATGATAAAAAAAAAGTCATAGTATGATAAAAAAGTCATAGTATGATAAAAAAAAGTCATAGTATAGTATGATAAAAAAAATCATAGTATAGTATGATTAAAAAAAAAGTCATAGTATAGTATGATAAAAAAGTCAAAGTATAGTATGATAAAAAAAAATCATAGTATAGTATGATTAAAAAAAAAGTCATAGTATGATAAAAAAAAGTCATAGTATAGTATGATAAAAAAGTCAAAGTATAGTATGATTAAAAAGTCACAGTATAGTATGATTTAAAAAAAAGTCATAGTATGATAAAAAAAGTCAGTATAGTATGATAAAAAAGTCAAAGTATAGTATGATAAAAAAGTCACAGTATAGTATGATTAAAAAAAATATGATAAAAAAGTCATAGTATAGTATGATAAAAGTCAGTATAGTATGATAAAAAAAAAGTCAGTATAGTATGATAAAAAAAAAAGTCATAGTATAGTATGATAAAAAAGTCATAGTATAGTATGATAAAAAAAAGTCATAGTATGATAAAAAAAAGTCAGTATAGTATGATAAAAAAAAGTCATAGTATAGTATGATAAAAAAGTCGTAGTATAGTATGATTTAAAAAAGTCATAGTATGATAAAAAAAAAAGTAGCATAGTAGGATTTAAAAAAGTCAAAATATAGTATGATAAAAAAAGTCAGTATAGTATGATAAAGTCATAGTATAGTATGATAAAAAAGTCAGTATAGTATGATAAAGTCATAGTATAGTATGATAAAAAAAAGTCATAGTATAGTATGATAAAAAAAAGTCATAGTATGATAAAAAAAAAAGTAGCATAGTAGGATTTAAAAAAGTCAAAATATAGTATGATAAAAAAAAGTCAGTATAGTATGATAAAGTCATAGTATAGTATGATAAAAAAAAAGTCAGTATAGTATGATAAAGTCATAGTATAGTATGATAAAAAAAAAGTCAGTATAGTATGATAAAGTCATAGTATAGTATGATAAAAAAAAGTCATAGTATAGTATGATAAAAAAAAGTCATAGTATAGTATGATAAAAAAAAGTCATAGTATAGTATGATAAAAAAAGTCATAGTATGATAAAAAAAAAGTAGCATAGTAGGATTTAAAAAAGTCAAAATATAGTATGATAAAAAAAGTCGTAGTATAGTATGATAAAAAAAAGTCAGTATAGTATGATAAAATCATAGTATAGTATGATAAAAAAAGTCAGTATAGTATGATAAAGTCATAGTATAGTATGATAAAAAAAAGTCGTAGTATAGTATGATAAAAAAAGTCAGTATAGTATGATAAAGTCATAGTATAGTATGATAAAAAAAGTCGTAGTATAGTATGATAAAAAAGTCGTAGTATAGTATGATAAAAAAAAGTCGTAGTATAGTATGATAAAAAAGTCGTAGTATAGTATGATAAAACAGTAACAGGCGCACGTGAGAGATACAGGTGTGACAGGCGCAGGTGTAACAGATACAGGTGTGACAGATACAGGTGTGACAGGCGCAGGTGTGACAGATACAGGTGTGACAGGCGCAGGTGAGACACATACAGGTGTGACACATACAAGTGTGACAGATACAGGTGTGACAGGCGCAGGTGTGACAGGCGCAGGTGGGACACATACAGGTGTGACAGGCGCAGGTGAGACAGATACAGGTGTGACAGGCGCAGGTGTGACAGGTGCAGGTGTGACAGGCGCAGGTGAGACAGATACAGGTGTGACAGGCGCAGGTGTGACAGGTGCAGGTGTGACAGGCGCAGGTGAGACACATACAGGTGTGACAGGCGCAGGTGTGACAGATACAGGTGTGACAGGTGCAGGTGTGACAGGTGCATGTGTGACAGGCGCAGGTGTGACAGGCGCAGGTGTGATTCACCCTCCCAGATGGTGTCTTGGCCGCGGATCAGTCTGAACTTGAGTCGACGGTCCAGTTGACCTTTCTGAACCCGACAGCCGGCAACGGTGACCTTCTTCTTCCCAACAGAGACGTCAAAGATGGTGAGCACCGTTGCCTCACCTAGATGAGCAGAGACAACCCACTTCCTGTCAGGTGTCAGTTTTGTTTTTCCATATTATTGACATAAAGGACACATGGTGTGGTTTGGAGAGTTACACTTCATGTAAAGACACGTGTGTGTGCAGATTTAAACAGGAACAGGTTCCAATAATGCATCTGATGAAGTTCAGAGCTCTTCTTCAGACTTCACTACAGAAACATAAGGTCCGTCTGTACAGTCACTATGTCACAATTTGGACCTCTTCAGTCTGACTGTATGAAAGAGCTTGGACATTTGTGTGTGCTCATCACGTCAGTATGCATGTTAATTAGGTGGTAGGAAATGACGTATGTGTCCGCGAGTTTTTTCCTTTGTGTTGGCTACTGTGTATCGGAGTGAGTGTAAGTGCGGTGCACATCACAGTGCAGTTTGGACGTACCTAAGATGACAGACATCCTTGTTCCTCCTTATATGGCACTCCGAGTGTCGAGTCAATGACGGAAAGTAAGTCCGTCTTGATTATTATGTTTATGAAAGGTTAATGTCGTTTCCATGTAGGAAGGAAATGTGCGTTGTGTGGATGCCATTACGCAGTACCTTTTTTTCGCCACACAGCGTCGCTGTTGTCCTGTGTATGACCTGGGTGAGGATGTATGTGTGAGGTTTAGTTTTTTCTCTGAACAGTATGTTATTTGATTGTAACCCAGGTTACTCTTTAGGGTTATTTGTGTAACTGTAGGTTACTGTTTCTATTAAAGGGGAGCGTTGTGATGCTGATTGATATATTTATGTTGTAATGTTGTTTATCATGGAGAGTTTATTTATGTCTAATGAACCTACATTTATTTTGGTACACATATATAGATAATCCTTTATTCTTGCTTCACAGTAACTTGTGTTGGGTTTATGTTAAGATACAGTACTTAATGTTGGTTTATTTGTTATTTCAGACTGATGACAATACTGAGTGTCAAAGGAAAATAAATACAGCTGGAAGTCAATCCTGAGAAGATAGCACGTCTCCTCCTCTTCATTCCTGTGTCCTGACCGACACACCATCTTGTTTACTATCAACCCATACGAACTAGCTGTACCTCGTTACCTCACAAACACTGGCCACTGAGTGGACTGCAGAGGACTGACTCAACATTACTGTGGTTCAGTACTGATCGAGAGTCACTGAAGACAAATCTGAGTGGACAGATTATTCTCTACTGATAGGAGACACTGTGGGGACGTCCACTCATTTCATTCACCTTTTCAAATGTCAGTCATACATCTGCTGTCTGAATTTAATCTACAGAAGAAAAACATCAGCTGGTTCTGAGCTTATCAACACCAACATTTAATAGTTTTCTCACCGATGACGTTTTCAGAGACGACTGGAGGCAGTTTTCCGCTCAGCTCGTCCTTCAGCTCATCGATCAGTTTGTAGATGACAGTGTGCAGTCGCAGTGGGATGCCACGCCTCTCCGCCAGCTGCTGGATGGATTTGCTGGCTGCCACGTTAAAGCCATAAATGGAACCTGACGAAGAGGAGAGAGGGTCAGAGACAGTTCCTGTCAGGACAGGTTCTGGGTTTCAGCCCCACTGGTGTTCCTGGTTTTAATCTGCAGTTTCAGACTGAATCAGAGCTGAGATTCAAAAGTTTAATGAACCAGTCGACTCATTCATCACATGAATCCCAGTTTGTATGACTGGATGAAAATAACAACTGTATTTATGAATAACAGGCGTGAGCGGCTGGACGGTTTATCGCTTTACATGTTGCTGGAGCAAAGCATTACAATTGTCTTCACAATTTATTGTTTCTTATCTGTGAAATTAAAGTAAATCAAAGCTTTGTTTCCACTGAGGGAAATGGTTTCAGCTCACAGAGACAGACAGGAGGTCTGCGTCACTGTGACACTGTGGAGTTACATCTCTGGGGAGGTGCACGTCAGGCTATGGGGCAGGTGGAGTGTAAATCCCAGATAAGGCAACTTCTGCAATGACTCGACGCCCTAACTTTGGTGGAGGCTCTGAATCAACATGGAACCTACGCCGTACCCCACACCGCAGCCTGACGTGCACCTCCCCAGAGATGTAACTCCACAGTGTCACAGTGGCGCAGACCTCCTGTCTGTCTCTGTGAGCTGAAACCATTTCCCTCAGTGGAAACAAAGCTTTGATTTACTTTAATTTCACAGATAAGAAACAATAAATTGTTTAATGTGTGTTTAATTTCAGTTCAAATCATTTTTATTTATAAAGCTAATATCACAAATCACAATATGCCTCAGAGCGCTTTACAGCAGACATACGACGATGTGTGTTTAATCTGTGTTTTGAATCAGTCAAACTTTACAGCACTTCACAGAAACTCCACCGCCGTCAGTGTTCTGGAGGTGGAAGTGCAGTGACACAGACGCGTGCGTAGGTTCTGCGTAGAGCTGACACACAGGTATAAATCCACTTTACGCTGCAGGTTGTACCTTTGAACGTGTCGGCCATGTTGACGTCGTTCTCTGAGACGTCTCCGATGCCAAAGTGAATCACTTCCAGCTGACACTGCTGCTGAGCGTCATAACCGTCCAGGATGTTGAGGATGGCCTCCACCGACCCGTCCACGTCACCTGAAGGTCAAAGGTCAAAGGAACTCACTCCCCGTGTTTAGTTAATACAAACAGCTCATGTCTGTGTGTGGATAGAATTTACCGTATTTACTGATAATTAACTGCAGATTAACAGTCAACGATAATTTCAATTGTTTCTTATAAAATCCAAAACGGCTCTATTTGTGTTTTTAATGCTTTCCTCAAACTACCTGAGTACAGCTACAAACAGAGACAGGACACCTGTCGCAGGTGGTCCGCTGAGGGAAAGTAAACAAACCTTGTTTGTCTGAGATGTGTTCAGGGGTCAGGAGGAAGACTGGAGAGAAGGTGGCGTTCACCAAAAGATGGTAGATGGACCTGCATTTGTATAGCGCCTTTCTTTCTTTACAAGTCACACTGCACGTCCACTAACACTGGTTAAATGTCAGCTGGAACACGTAACTCATCTAAATGTTCTGGGTTCATCCCAATATCTGATCTCACACCCACATGTCCTTCACCTCTTCCTTGCATCTTAGCTCCGCCCTCGTAGGACACAGACACAACATGATTCTCTGAGACAGAGACGGCGTGCGTCCACTCAGCAGCAGAGAACTTTAAGCCCTGTGACTGCTGTGACCTCACTGTGATTTCACAGGAGAGCAGCCTATCAGAGCCCAGCTGTGTGTGTGTGTGTGTGTGTGTGTGTACCTTTGACAATGAGCGGCAAGCTCATCTCGTCTCTCTCCACCCTCTCGCTCGGCCTCATGGCGAATTTGACCCGGTTGGCTCGGTAGAGAAGAGACTTCCTCTTCCTCCAGCTCAGGTGACTTAGCCCCTCCCTCTCCTTCCTGTACTCCTCCAGGTGTAGTTTCTGTTTGAGTTCGATGACGCTCTGCTCCTCCTGAAGCTTCTGCTGCTCCTCCTTGTACCTCCTCCACTCCAACACCTCCCTCGCTCGCTGCTGCTCGGCGACAAACACATAGTTTATTGGCTGCGCAGCATCCACACGCTGACATCACAGCCATTTAACACACATTCAACCAATCACTGTGAATTCTGTGCGACCCTGAAATATCGTCCAGTCACCACATCTTTAAATTTGACCAATCATCATCCTGTGAGTTTCACAAGTCACAGCAGTCCTCTGAGCAACATCACCAAACTCACTTCCTCAGATTTACAGTAACTACTGCTAAAGACAGCGCCAGGAAACACGCTCTGACGTCCTGCACGCACACAGCGGGTCACTGTTTGACATCATGAGCATCATGTGGTGGAACACAAACTGGAGTATCTTCAAACGCTTCATATCCCTGAAATCTGTAAAACCTAAAGGAAATTTCATGCTGTTGTGGGTGCTCTGACATGTTCTCCCTGTGTCAGTGTGGGTTTCCTCCAGGTGCTCTGACATGTTCTCCCTGTGTCAGTGTGGGTTTCCTCCAGGTGCTCTGACATGTTCTCCCCGTGTCAGCGTGGGTTTCCTCCAGGTGCTCTGACATGTTCTCCCCGTGTCAGCGTGGGTTTCCTCCAGGTGCTCCCACATGTTCTCCCTGTGTCAGCGTGGGTTTCCTCCAGGTGCTCTGACATGTTCTCCCTGTGTCAGCGTGGGTTTCCTCCAGGTGCTCTGACATGTTCTCCCCGTGTCAGCGTGGGTTTCCTCCAGGTGCTCTCACATGTTCTCCTCGTGTCAGTGTGGGTTTCCTCCAGGTGCTCTCACATGTTCTCCCTGTGTCAGCGTGGGTTTCCTCCAGGTGCTCTGACATGTTCTCCCCGTGTCAGCGTGGGTTTCCTCCAGGTGCTCCCACATGTTCTCCCCGTGTCAGTGTGGGTTTCCTCCAGGTGCTCTCACATGTTCTCCCTGTGTCAGCGTGGGTTTCCTCCAGGTGCTCTGACATGTTCTCCCTGTGTCAGCGTGGGTTTCCTCCAGGTGCTCTGACATGTTCTCCCCGTGTCAGCGTGGGTTTCCTACAGGTGCTCTGACATGTTCTCCCCATGTCAGCGTGGGTTTCCTCCAGGTGCTCTGACATGTTCTCCCCGTGTCAGTGTGGGTTTCCTCCAGGTGCTCTGACATGTTCTCCCTGTGTCAGTGTGGGTTTCCTCCAGGTGCTCTCACATGTTCTCCCTGTGTCAGCGTGGGTTTCCTCCAGGTGCTCTGACATGTTCTCCCTGTGTCAGCGTGGGTTTCCTCCAGGTGCTCTGACATGTTCTCCCCATGTCAGCGTGGGTTTCCTCCAGGTGCTCTGACATGTTCTCCCCGTGTCAGTGTGGGTTTCCTCCAGGTGCTCTGACATGTTCATCAAATTCATGTTTCTAAGTTGCCATGAGGATGTGATGAACAAATACGGAATTTATGGTTTTACATTTAGCTATATTTTCACACAGGGATTTGACATTGTGTGACATTTGACATTTTGAGTCCACGTACACACACACACAAACACACACACACACACACACACACACAAACTAATATTTTTATACAGACCACACTGTCACATCCTTGTGAGCACAGCAAGACCATTTTTGATCTACTCTGCATTTGCCCTCCCTGTTAGGGGCCTACAGTGCTTCAAGTGGCCAAACCAGGAATTGCATTGAAAAGAGAGCAGAACCCCAAAAATGGAAATTGGCCCATCTGGGGGGTTTTTTTGTTGTTTTGTTTTACCATTCTTGGGTCTCTCTAACCAACCTGACTGCCAGAAATAGAAAAAAAATCACGTTTTTTATGTAAATTGAAGGGGAATCAAAAAATGTCGTTTTAATGGGTTTCAATGGGGACATTTTTCATCCGAGAGGGCGAGGGGTCGTAAAAGGTTGCCATTTGTGTATTTTAGGCCTGATTTAGGAGCGGCTTTAAAATTTCAAAAATATCACCAAAAATAAGGTTTCTGACCAAATGTCATGTTATCGGCATGAACACAGCCAAAGTTATCAAAAACTAAAAACTGAAAAATGACTGAAAAGAACGTTTTCCGTCCGAGGGGGACTGGAGGGTTGAAGAGTTTTGTTCTCACCTCAGACTCGACCTCCAGGATGACCTCACCAGCAGACGGCAACTCCTTCCAGCCGACCACCTCCACTGCCATGCTCGGCCCTGCCTCCTTCACTGCTCGCCCGTTCTCATCAAACATGAAACGAACTTTAGCCCAACTCTTCCCTGCCACCAGGACACAACCTCGCTTCAGCGTCCCCCGCTGGACGATGGCGGTTGTTACAGGACTGAGGGGACACACAGAACCAGAGTTACATCCTGTCTCTGCAGGTCATCTAGAACTCATAGAACCAGAGTTACATCCTGTCTCTGTAGGTCATCTAGAACTCATAGAACCAGAGTTACATCCTGTCTCTGTAGGTCATCTAGAACTCATAGAACCAGAGTTACATCCTGTCTCTGTAGGTCATCTAGAACCCAAAGAACCAGAGTTACATCCTGCCTCTGTAGGTCATCTAGAACTCATAGAACCAGAGTTACATCCTGTCTCTGTAGGTAATCTAGAACTCAAAGAACCAGAGTTACATCCTGTCTCTGTAGGTAATCTAGAACTCATAGAACCAGAGTTACATCCTGCCTCTGTAGGTCATCTAGAACTCATAGAACCAGAGTTACATCCTGTCTCTGTAGGTCATCTAGAACTCAAAGAACCAGAGTTACATCCTGTCTCTGTAGGTAATCTAGAACTCATAGAACCAGAGTTACATCCTGCCTCTGTAGGTCATCTAGAACTCATAGAACCAGAGTTACATCCTGTCTCTGTAGGTCATCTAGAACTCATAGAACCAGAGCTACATCCGGTCTCTGTAGGTAATCTAGAACTCATAGAACCAGAGTTACATCCTGTCTCTGTAGGTCATCTAGAACTCATAGAACCAGAGCTACATCCTGTCTCTGCAGGTCATCTAGAACTCATAGAACCAGAGTTACATCCTGTCTCTGCAGGTCATCTAGAACTCATAGAACCAGAGTTACATCCTGTCTCTGTAGGTCATCTAGAACTCATAGAACCAGAGTTACATCCTGTCTCTGCAGGTCATCTAGAACTCATAGAACCAGAGTTACATCCTGTCTCTGCAGGTCATCTAGAACTCATAGAACCAGAGTTACATCCTGTCTCTGTAGGTAATCTAGAACTCATAGAACCAGAGTTACATCCTGCCTCTGCAGGTCATCTAGAACTCATAGAACCAGAGTTACATCCTGTCTCTGTAGGTCATCTAGAACTCATAGAACCAGAGTTACATCCTGTCTCTGCAGGTCATCTAGAACTCATAGAACCAGAGTTACATCCTGTCTCTGTAGGTAATCTAGAACTCATAGAACCAGAGTTACATCCTGCCTCTGTAGGTCATCTAGAACTCATAGAACCAGAGTTACATCCTGTCTCTGTAGGTCATCTAGAACTCATAGAACCAGAGCTACATCCTGTCTCTGCAGGTCATCTAGAACTCATAGAACCAGAGTTACATCCTGTCTCTGTAGGTCATCTAGAACTCATAGAACCAGAGTTACATCCTGTCTCTGTAGGTCATCTAGAACTCATAGAACCAGAGTTACATCCTGTCTCTGTAGGTCATCTAGAACTCATAGAACCAGAGCTACATCCTGTCTCTGCAGGTCATCTAGAACTCATAGAACCAGAGTTACATCCTGTCTCTGTAGGTCATCTAGAACTCATAGAACCAGAGTTACATCCTGTCTCTGCAGGTCATCTAGAACTCATAGAACCAGAGCTACATCCTGTCTCTGCAGGTCATCTAGAACTCATAGAACCAGAGTTACATCCTGTCTCTGCAGGTCATCTAGAACTCATAGAACCAGAGTTACATCCTGTCTCTGTAGGTAATCTAGAACTCATAGAACCAGAGTTACATCCTGTCTCTGTAGGTCATCTAGAACTCATAGAACCAGAGTTACATCCTGTCTCTGTAGGTAATCTAGAACTCATAGAACCAGAGTTACATCCTGTCTCTGTAGGTCATCTAGAACTCATAGAACCAGAGTTACATCCTGTCTCTGTAGGTCATCTAGAACTCATAGAACCAGAGCTACATCCTGTCTCTGTAGGTCATCTAGAACTCATAGAACCAGAGTTACATCCTGTCTCTGTAGGTCATCTAGAACTCATAGAACCAGAGTTACATCCTGTCTCTGCAGGTCATCTAGAACTCATAGAACCAGAGCTACATCCTGTCTCTGCAGGTCATCTAGAACTCATAGAACCAGAGTTACATCCTGTCTCTGTAGGTCATCTAGAACTCATAGAACCAGAGTTACATCCTGCCTCTGTAGGTCATCTAGAACTCATAGAACCAGAGTTACATCCTGTCTCTGTAGGTCATCTAGAACTCATAGAACCAGAGTTACATCCTGTCTCTGTAGGTCATCTAGAACTCATAGAACCAGAGCTACATCCTGTCTCTGCAGGTCATCTAGAACTCATAGAACCAGAGTTACATCCTGTCTCTGTAGGTCATCTAGAACTCATAGAACCAGAGCTACATCCTGTCTCTGTAGGTCATCTAGAACCCAAAGAACCAGAGTTACGTACTGATGACTCACCCTTTGCCTTTGTCGGTGCGACTCTCGATGACGAGTCCCTCCACGGTGCCACTGGGTTCTGCCTTCAACTCCAAAACTTCCGCCAGCGCCACCGTGGCCTCCGTCAGAGCCAGCAGGTTGTCGCCCTGTCGACAACAACACTGTCATCACCTGAGGTAACTGTGACCTCACCTCCAAACACAGCTGCTGGCGGCCTGCAGGGGGCGCCACAGTGGATCGATCCTGTACTAATGATTTATTTACAGTCGTTCACCTTGAGAGCAGAGATGTGGATCGCCTGAACGTCTCCTCCAAACTCCTCACAGACGACATCATGAGCCAGCAGCTCCTGTTTGACTCTCTGAGGGTCGGCCTGAGGCTTGTCACACTTATTCACCGCCACAATCATCGGCACTGAAACACAACAGAAACATGCAGTAAAAACTGGAGCGTTGCTCGACTCAGGATCACGTCAGCCGAATCAGATTTGGCTGTTTAATACAAATATTCAACTTGTCGATGTAACAGCAGCACTCGTGTAGTGAAGCAAAACAGCTAGCGACGCTAACAACCAATCAGATATCAAACACGATCAGAAACTGTCGTCTTAAGTATCTGTGAGCTGTATCACGTCTGTCTGTACCAAAGAGTGCCGTGAAAGTCAAGATCGCTGGAGACCAGAATGTCCTCAGAAGAACACGACACAGGGGCGTCGGTGGCTTAGTGGTAGAGCAGGCGCCCCATGTACAAGGCTGTTGCTGCAGTGACCCAGGTTCGAATCCAGCCTGTGGCCCTTTGCTGCATGTCACTCCCTCTCTCTCTCCCTTCACGCTTACCTGTCCTGTCCATTAAAGGCAAAATGGCCCAAAAAATATCTTTAAAAAAAAAAGAAGAACACGACACAGCACACTAGAAAAAAAAAGACTGCTCGAGGTGAAGCGACTGACGATTCTCCGACTATCAAAAACTGTAAAAACTTAACGTAAACACAGCGTAACGACTGAGTAGAAACATGACGTAAACTAGTGCTGCACGATTCATCTAATCGCAATCACGATGTCAGGCTGTGCGATTACATAAAAAAGGCTGCAATTTAGGATTTAATGTAAATAAATGTTAACGTGTGTGCCTGTGAACGTGACTGCCTCTCCTGTAGTGTGTGGCTATCCTGCTGTGTGCAGCACATATGGTCAGGTGACCAGCCGGTGTGCAGCAGTGACCAACACAGACGCTGAAGAAGAGCACAAGCTCGACCATGAACAGGCTGAGTTAGTGGCGAAAAAAATGTCTGTTACATGGCGATACTTTGGATTCAGGTACGGCGATGCTGGACAGAAAGACGTGCTGTGTAAAACATTAAAAGTTAAAGTCGCCACGTCCCGCGGCAACACGACCAGTCTATATCAGCACTTGAGACAGCACAGAGAGAAGTAGGAACATTAAAGACAAAGAGACAACTGAAAGACACCAGAGTCTCATACAACAACATCCAAGCACAGTTACGCAAACATCTGCAAGTGTCACGCCATACGTCACGACCTCAAAGAGACGCAGGGCACGAGACATGGTGCCCATACGTACAGTTAACAAGGAGGAGTATCGGAAAACGGTCGGTACACTGCACAGAAGGTATCAGCTACCCTCACAGAACTTTTTCTCTCACGTTGCTATCCCCGAGCTCTACAACCAACGCCGTGGTGAAGTTCAAGTAGAAATGGCTACAGTGACGTTCTACTCAACCACAACAGACCTGTGGTCAAGCACGACCGCGGAGCCTCACTTAAGTCTGACGGTTCACTTTGTCGATGATGACTTTGAGCTTAAAAGCAGCTGCCTACAAACATCGTACTTCTCTCAGGACCACACCGGAGATAAGACTGCATCGGACCTGAGGGAGGCTTTGGCAGCGTGGCACCTGTGTGACGAGCGACAGGTTACCATCACTACAGACTACGCTAGTAACATCATGAAGGCGGTGCAGCTTAATAACTGGCAAAGATTCTGCTGTTTGGCCACAGGCTCCATCTTGCTACTGGTTTCTACACTACACATCTGCCATGTTCACTGTTTCTATGTTTTATCTGTATCTCGTTATAACTAATATTATTCGACCAAACTGAAACTGCATCATCAACCCTCCATAGTCTCAAACTGCTCTCTGGCCACTGGTAATTGTCTTTCTGTAAATGTTTTGCTATTTGTGTTAATGTGTTCCTAAAATCTTTTAAAAGGAACCAAAATTCTGTTGAGTTGATCAGATTCAGATGCTCAAATCAACACTGAATGGAAACACTGCTGACTCATCCAGGCCAGAAAGGACTCACAAGAAGTCAAAGGTTGCTCCCAAATTCAAACTGTTAGACAATAAACAATTCAAACATCATGCAAAATAAAATAAAACTAAAATATTTCAGGTATAAAAAACCAAACATTTTAAAAATGATCCCTGTGCTCTCTACTTCCTGAAAGTCAAATTATTGAAGACAAACTTTCACAAAAGGCACAAACACATCTGACAGAGGCTGTTTTGTACTGTACACACACACACACACTAACAACGACCTTTACTACTGCATAAGCCTCCAAGTTGTTTCAGATGATACGACATGTTTCTCTGAACCTGTAGAGGATAAGAAAAGCTCATGGCTGTCTTTTTCACTCCTCTCTTTGATAGAAAGTGCTGTAAAAGATGAAGCTCAGCGCACCAACAGGGCCACAGGGATATGCAGCAAGCTTGTGGGCCACTTCTCTCACAGCTGGAGGAAAAGAGAAGCCTTGAGGGAGGCACAGAGGGAGCTCTACCTTCCACAACACGCCATGGTGACAGACATGATGGGGATCCAAGCAGAAAATGACAGCAAGAGTCCTGGAACAACAACGTGCTTTGACCAAGGTTCTCTCTACAGACCGCAAAACACAACAGCTACTGCCCTCATGGCAAGACCTGGACGTCCTGGAAGCTTTAAACAAGGCTCTCAGCCCACTCCAAGACTTCACTGATGATTTGTCAGCTGAACAATTCATACCTGAAACCTACTGTCCATCTTCTGAACACCTCCGTACTGGCTGAAGAGGCAGAGGACAGTGACCTGACCAAGTATCACTGAACTACCTCAATGAAAACTATCAAGCCACACAGGACCTGCTGAACATCACAGCGTTCCTTGACCCCAGGTTCCAAACAGAATACATGAGTGAGTACAGAGGAGACGAAGACCATAAAGGAATGAGTGATCTGTGAGGTGATCAGTTATTATGTGCTGGCATGATTTTTCTTCTATTTTTTGGAGTATATTGACCAGTTCTATCATGTAGTGTGACCGTTAAACTAAAAGAGATTTTGATGTATTTTAAACTGTTATAGAACTTCAATTCTTCTTGTTAACATTACAGGTGATGGCAGTGCAGCAGCAGCCTGAAGCGCAGCGCACCATAGCAGTGGAGGAGGATAGCTTGGATGTGGACGATCCACCTGCAGCTAAAGCCAAGAAGAAAACTTTAGGCAAACTTTCTTAACTTTCTTCCAGAACAGCACGCACACCCCAACAACAGCATCAGCATCAACCACCTTTGATCCCATGGCACAGTGTAGTGGAGCAGTGGCTACTCAACTCAGTACACACACTTACATGCCCTGTGTTGGCCATGAAGAAGATCTGTTGAAATGGTGGAAGTGCCACAAAATAAATTTCCTTCTGCTGTCCAGACCAGCTCAGAAATATCTGCAACAAGCTCTGCGTCACAAAGAGCTTTTAGCACGAGCAGTAATGTTGTATCAGCCCATCGCTCTTGTCTGAATCCACACAAGGTGGATATGTTGGTTGTTTTTGTCAAAGAACCTCTGAAGTGGTGGAACCTTTTAGAAAGAGGATACGGAAGTACATTTTGATCATGAAAAGAATGCACAGTGGGAACATTTTCATTGGTTTGGGTGTGACTGACTGAACTTCCATAAGGATCCGTTTTATTTTATATCCAGTGTCATTTTTAGAGGAAGTTGTAGTAGGCTACAAAGTGAACCCCATTTTGGAAGTTAACCACTGATTTTTATGTTACACCCCTCTTCAATGTCCTGTAATGTCTTAATTAATGAATATGTTGTATTCTCTTATTTATTGTTGTACTCGATGAGAAATGCCTCCAGAAAGGCCACAGCCTTCGGACTTTAAAGGACTGCCTTTGTTATATTGAGAGACGAGCAGTGTCTGTGTGCACTTTGCAGAAATGCCTTTATTCTTTTACTGTACAATTGTTTTTATTAAATGAAAGGTTTACCAAAATGCGTACAGAAAAGCTGTTAACAACAGTGCTACTGCCTTTGTTCTGTTTTAGTTCAGTGCTGTACAATCTTTTCGTTTTTTGTATTAAGTACTGAAACGGTTTACAAAATGCAGTAAGGCCTTTAAGTTCGTACAAAATACCTTTATTTTCAAATAAGGCAAAACTATTATTTGAAAATATTATTTGGAGACCAGTACTGTAAAAACTGTAGGTTTTGTAATTTTATGCTGCTTAATATTTGTATGTTTCGGTTGGGAAATAAACACTGCGTTTATTCTCTGCATTTTCCTTGATAATCAAGCAGGAAGACTCATGATAGCATTTATTTATTATATTGTAATCGCAATATTGTCCAGTAAAATCGCAATCGCACATTTTTATCAAATCGTGCAGCACTAACGTAAACGCACTGTTACAACTGAGTAGAAGCGTGACGTAAACGCAGCGTAACAACTGAGTAGAAACGTGATGTAAACGCAGCGTAACAACTGAGTAGAAGCATGACGTAAACGCACTGTTACAACTGAGTAGAAACGTGACGTAAACGCTGCGAAACAACTGAGTAGAAACGTAACGTAAACGCAGCGTAACAACTGAGTAGAAGCATGACGTAAACGCAGCGTAACAACTGAGTAGAAACGTGACGTAAACGCTTCATAACAACTGAGTAGAAGCATGACGTAAACGCACTGTTACAACTGAGTAGAAACGTGATGTAAATGCTGCGAAACAACTGAGTAGAAACGTGACGTAAACGCAGCGTAACAACTGAGTAGAAGCATGACGTAAACGCAGCGTAACAACTGAGTAGAAACGTGACGTAAACGCTTCATAACAACTGAGTAGAAGCATGACGTAAACGCAGCGTAACAATTGTGTAGAAGCATGACGTAAACACTGCGTAACAACTGAGTAGAAACGTGATATAAACGCAGCGTAACAATTGTGTAGAAGCATGACGTAAACGCACTGTTACAACTGAGTAGAAGCATGACGTAAACGCACTGTTACAACTGAGTAGAAACGTGACGTAAACGCTGCGAAACAACTGAGTAGAAACGTGACATAAACGCAGCGTAACAACTGAGTAGAAGCATGACGTAAACGCAGCGTAACAACTGAGTAGAAACGTGACGTAAACGCAGCGTAACAACTGAGTAGAAACGTGACGTAAACGCTGCATAACAACTGAGTAGAAGCATGACGTAAACGCAGCGTAACAATTGTGTAGAAGCATGACGTAAACGCTGCGTAACAACTGAGTAGAAATGTGACGTAAATGCAGCGTAACAATTTTGTAGAAGCATGACGTAAACGCACTGTTACAACTGAGTAGAAATATGATGTAAACGCAGCGTATCAACTGAGTAGAAACGTGATATAAACGCAGCGTATCAACTGAGTAGAAACGCACCCGAAACAGTAAAAATCCAGTAAAAACACGTAGAAACCCTGCCCTGTTTTCAGCCCTCAGCTGTGACTGCCAGGTGAAGATCTTACCTTTGGCTCTCCTGGCGTGCTGTATAGACTCGACTGTCTGGTTCATGACGCCGTCGTCAGCCGCCACCACAAGGATGACGATGTCAGTGGCGTCAGCGCCGCGGGCTCTCATGGAGGAGAAGGCAGCGTGACCCGGTGTGTCCAGGAAGGTGATCGTCTCTCCTGTAGGCAGCTGAACTGGAAGAAAAAACCCACGAGTCTGGTTAGTTTAGACACTTTAAAGACAAACTGTGGGCCACTAAAGTTCTCCTTCACCACAGATACTCAACTCACGTACGTGTTTTTTAAAGCCGACACTGAAGTGATCAATCAGCTTTAAAAGTTGAATAATACCAATAATGTAAAAATGATGTGTAATATTTTGAGTGCTCCGACGGGGCCGCCTGTTTCTGTCTGCTGTCACGTCTCTGTAGCCTCGCTCGACGGACAGATGGAGGTGTGTGTGTGTGTGTGTGTGTGTGTGTGTGTTTGACCACTGAGCAGGTGTGTTACCTAGAAAAGCTCCGATGTGCTGAGTGATCCCTCCGGCCTCCGTGGAGACGATCTGGCTCTTCCTCAGACTGTCCAGCAGGGTGGTCTTACCGTGATCCACGTGACCCATGATGGTGACCACTGGGGGGCGTGGCACCAGGCTGGACGGGTCTGCTGGAGGTCTAAAGGGGTCAGAGGTCAGAGATCAGGTCACAATTCTGATTGGTTGGTTGGTTTCTAGATGTCCCCTGATTGGTCAGTTTGTGCTCAGCGGCAAAGACAATGGGTCTGTGAGTCTGCACACCACTTGACAGCTGTGGCAGATACACTGAGAGCGGCGTCACCGTGACCACATGACCCACACAAACACAAACAAGTCAGAGGACTGATGATGTCATTCAGGCTCACATGAAGTCAGAATTAGAGGCCGTTATCAGTCGTCTAATCAAGCTGCCGCGGCTTCTCTGCTGTCGGCCGACGGGTGTTTGTTTTGTCCGCTGACAGTTACGAGGTTGCTGCCCTGGCTGTTGCGTGTTAATCTGAGCAGCGGCGCGCTGAAGTCGAGCGGACCCACTATGAATGAACACGTGTAAAAATCATGTGATTTAAAGAGACTTCCTGTCTTCATACCTCCTGTGGACGTCCTGGTTGGGTCTCTCTCTGCTCTCGCTCAGTTTGGCCCATCTGAACTTCATCCCTGATTGAGTCACCACCTCCTTGATCCACCTCTCCTCCAGAACCGAGTCCAGCTCCAGAGAGTCCACGTCCACCGTGGTGTTCAGCAGAGCTTCCACCACGTGATCTGAGCTCAGAAAAAACATTGTATAAACGTTACTGATCAGAGGACACAGCGAGTGTGCACTCTCTCTGGATCTGTCTTGTTTCTTACCAAAGTCCTTGTTCATGGCCTCAGCGAGAGCCGCCACCGTCATCTTCTGCCTGATCTCCACTTCCTGTTTGTCCACTTTAGCTTTGACCTTCAGGTGCTTCTGGTCCTTCCTCTGACCTTTGACCTGCAGACACATCACACCATCTTTCATGTATGTACGAAGAAAAAGAGAGAGAAGACACAGTAACATACTGAACACATATTATACTATCATTATTTTATTTATAACCAGCAGATGACATCACTCTGTCCTCGGCAGTCACAGCTGATCAGGAAAATCTCCCCTGAACGGGGACCCAGAGACACTGAGGAGGGATCTGTCCTCCAGGACGGACAGACGGACAGTAGACGTCGTGTGAACAGATCAACATGATACATTTTCCTTATGTCCTCATTATGATCTACTGTCATGAACATGAACATGTCACAACGAACAGGTGACATCACCAGCAGTTCATGACCGGCCAATAGCAGGCGGACGTTTCCTGCCAGCGGTCGCTCAGACTCACCTGTTTGGAGGCCAAAGTCCTGGTCTGTTGACAGGTGAGACGGGGGGCGGGGCTTCGAGCTGGACAGAGGAGGGGCCGAGACAGGAAGTTGGTGAGTAGAGCCGGGTTGGCTTGGACGAGCCGCCGGGCGCCCCGCATCACTGATGACATCACATTCATACCTGCAGGCAGGCAGGTGGACAAAGGTGAGTTTCCTGTTTCTTTGTTCTCTAGCTCACCAACAGGTGTGCCAAAAAACCCCTCAGGGCTCACCTGTGTTTACACCTGCGCACAGCTACGACAGGTGACAGGCTGCCACTAACCGTTATGTTCACTGTCGACTAATCTGTCGTTTATTTCTTCGATTAGTTGAAAACTGTGTTAAAATGTTGAAACATGTCGGTCTGTCTCTCCCTAACCCAAAGTGATGTCATCTAATGTCTTGTTTCCTGCTCAGCTGAAGGGTTTGAGTTCCCCTCATGTGAGAGTATTATGGGGTACTTTCCTATGAGAAATGACTCAAAACGATTAGTCGACAACTAAAACAGTCACCGATTATTTTAATATTGGATTAGTCATCGACTAGTCGACTAATCGTTGCAGCCCTACTGTGTCATCACTCTATCACCACAGACCCTAATGAGAGCAGTGAGACAGGCTCTCAGCTGTCTCCTCTGACGCGCTGCTCCATTTTAACTGTTGTCATCGCAGACAGTCTCAGGTAAACTGTGCTTCTGTCTCACCTGTCACTGACGTGTTTCTTCTCTCAGATCATCCTCCACTTAAAGTCTTCATCTGTTTCACCGTGAGGTAAACCTCCGGCAGGGAGCCGCCATGACACTCCGCTGACAGGCTCACGGGATGAGCCGTGAGCGCCTCCTGCCGCTCCGGAGGGGAACTGCTGCTGCTTCTCTTCATTTAATGGCGGATTACAGCCAACGTTTGAAGGTGCTTACCGCCACCTGCTGTACCGGAGTGTGTAGCCTCGGGGTGTGTGCTTCACGTGACATTCCAACAAGAAAAAAAAAAAACAAAGAAAAAAATCGGTAAATTTTATTTTGTAATGCTGTGTGTTTGAGGAAACTAAACACTGTCCTGTTCCCTCATTCCTTCCAAACTCCAGCTCATACATCCTGTCACACAACCTGTTCCTCTCTGACTCACACTCACTACATTTCATGACATGATGAACACACACACACACACACACACACACACACACACACACACACAGAGTTCACGTTTTTTGTCTTTTTATTCTGTACTGAGGAGGAGCTGTCACCTCCTCTTTCTGTTTCTTACCCCTCCTCCTCCTCCTCCTCCTCCTCCTCTTGATGGCAGCAGGTGTGTGTGTGCTCCTTCTCTTTGTTCATGTGACTTTAATTTAAAATTTAATTGTTTATTTGTTGTTTATTGTTTCGTCGCCTCGTTGTTTTGATGTTGTTTTGAATCTGTTTATTTGTTTGGAAGGGGGCAGGCCCCGGCAGCTCTGCAGCATCAACCAGATTCATCTCTGCCTTTATTTTGAAATCCTGACTCACTGCGTTCCCTGAACATGTCAATGTAGGGGAGAGCGGTGGGAACAGTGTTTGTCTCAGCAGCTGACCGATTGTTGGAGCTCTAACGTTAGAAATGTTTCCAACAGAATTAATGAAGTGGAGTGGACGATCCATCGTTACCATCGGCACCAACGACAAAGAAACACAAAATAAACAAACCACAACAACAGAGGGAACTGTCAACGTTCCCAAATATGGGACAAACTTTACATCCGTCTATGTTGTGAACATTCACAGTGTCTGTGTCCCCATTAAACTGCTGTCATGTCTTTATCACGTCACACATTAACGACACGCTTTGTTTTCATTCAGACGCCGCACTTTTTCCTCTCCACAGGAAGAGACTGAGCTTTTTCCTTTTTTTACCACAGTGAGGATGAAACACATTATTACAACGCACCATCTTTAGTCAGTTGTACGTGTGCACGTCATCAAATAATGTGTCACACGAACTTCCCTCTGGACGCTCACACACAGAGGATCGGACCAAATGTCTCCCCTTCTGTCCCTGAGATATGATATTAAAACATGATGATGACACAGTCAAGATGACCTTTGACCTTTTCAACATACACCAGTTCTGAGTGGACGTCACAGCAGTTTCATGCGTGTTCTGGTGGCAGAGAAACATACCTGGAATAACAATGTCTTGTTGTGTGGTTGGATGTCAGAACAGGAGCACAGGATGAGACTCGTTCAGAGGACGCCGAAGCAGAAGATAAAGTTTAATTCTCTTGTGGCTGCTGGACGCTCAGCAGAGGAGTGTGTGTTTGAGTTACATCAAAGATAATTCATCATCATAGGAACTGTACAAACTCACATCTGTCAGACATGGACTTGTCTTATTGTCCCTGGCTCAAACTCGCGGAGACGTCCACACAGAACATCATTTAATGTGGAAGCAACATCAGACGACTTTGTAGCTAGCTAGCTAACGCTGCCTGTTCATGACCTCCTGGATCAGAACAGAATATAGAAACTCTGAGCGCTGCTCATTTTAGAAAGGACGCCACAAGAAAACATGTTCTTTGTTTAGATTATTAAACAGATGATGGATCATCGTTTGTTTCTGTCAGTGTTCAGCTACATGTAGCACGCTAGCTACGTTAGCTACATCGCTAGTGTTAGCAAGACTTTTATTTTCCTTGCCTGGATGCAGATGAGCTGATCTAAACACACATTATAGTCTCTACGTTAACACAAACTGAGAGCAGGTTGTCTCGTGGTGTCCTTAATAAAGTGAGCAGTGGTGACAGCTAATATACTTTGTTATGATCCAGGTGTTAATCTGGCGCTAGCACATTGATGGGGTCAGCCCTATGTTGCCACAGTGCTAGGACATTTTCAAAATTAGGTCTTGTTCCTACATTTCCCTTCAATTTAAGCCCTACCTTCCCACAAGAGTTTTTAAAAGCACATTATAGTAAATGAATGAATGAGTAATTTTATTTCGATCAGCAGCAGAAATCATCACGATCATTACAAGAAAAAATAAAATAGGCTGATTGAAAAGGGTTTCGGCTGAAGCAGAGCTTATAGATACCGAACCCTTATTTTCATTTCCTTAAGTCAGACAAACAAAACCAGATAAGTACAAATACGCATACGGTATATACATGTAATACAATCACATGCTATTTACATATACATACCTACATACACATGCATATATACCTGAATACATACATTATGTATGTACATATTTATGTTCGTGGGTACATGTGCGTATGTATGTATATATAACATAAATATGTACATACAGAATGTACCTGTGTAACTTATGTGTCTACACACAAATATAAAACAAAACAGAAAAAAAGACATCTTATAATATTCTATATTTTTCAAATGTTATTTTTAAATTTGGTTTTTAAATGGACAACACTTTTACTCTCTTTAATATCCACTGGCAAACTATTCCACAGTTTCACCCCATACACTGATACGCACATACTTTTCAATGTGGTACGAAAACTTGGTTGTTTTCAGTTTCTTCTCCCTCTTAGGTTGTACCCTCCATCCATCCATCCATCCATCCATCCATCTTCTAACCGCTTCATCCTCTTGAGGGTCGCGGGGGGCTGGAGCCTATCCCAGCTGACACTGGGTGAGAGGCAGGGTTCACCCTGGACAGGTCGCCAGACTATCACAGGGCTGACACATAGAGACAGACAACCATTCACACTCACATTCACACCTACGGACAATTTAGAGTCACCAGTTGACACGTAGATCATGAACTTGTGGATATAAAAACGACTCATTGCAATCATTTAAGAAATATAAACTACAGTGCTTTTTACATTTTATTTGGCGCTCACACCGACACCACTACTGACCCTTTTTGCCACCAGTTCAGCTCCACCCACAAAATACATCATCACTGTTTCCAAACACAAAAAGGATTTATAAAATGTTACGCTTCATGATTTTATCCCGTTAGACATTTGTGTGAAGTTTTGTCATAATTAGTGTATGAATTCTGAAGTTATGGACAAAAACATGTTTAGCGAGATCACACTGACCTTTGACCGCTAAAGTGTAATGATGTTTAACGTTTGTGCCAAAGTTGGAAAAAAAAAAAAAAAAAAAAAAAATTCCCTCAAGGTGTTCTTGTGATATTGTGACATGGCGTTCATGAGAATGTGACATATGTTTGTACATACAAACCTGAAAACATTCTGTCTCCGCCCGCGGCTGTGGCCATAGTAATAAATGTAAACATGTTGCATGTGATAATTAATGGACGGGAGTCTCACCGCCAACACGTTTCAGTTTTATTGTAAAATAAGTCATTGTACACACACACACACACACACACACACACACAGATAGATCCTTTCAGTTTATGTAAATGTTTTTATTTCATGACAAAGTTTGACGAACAGAGAAAAAAAAAATCCAACAATTTTTTCTTTCTTTCTTTTTTATGGAGCCAAAATCTGCAGAATACATCACCTTTCTTTAGTTTCACTGTAACAGCAGCAGCAGCATGTCGCAGGTCTGGTCTCTGCGTTTCATATTAATTTTTATTACAGAAAATCAAACAGGAAAAAAAACATAATTTAATGAATGAAAACAATTTAATTTTAAAGGAAAAGTGCAGCATATTGGGAAATCTTCTCGTTAGTCTTCAGAGTCAGACGACCAGATGCATTTCAGAGCATACAGGACATGACATAGGACATAGTTCAAACACTGGACGCAAGGGGGAACTGTTAGCCTAGCTCTTAGCTTAAACACTGGAGGCAGGGAAACTGTTAGCCTAGCTCTTAGCTTAAACACTGGAGGCAGGGAAACTGTTAGCCTAGCTCTTAGCTCAATCATTGGACACAGGGGGGAACTGTTAGCCTAGCTCTTAGCTTAAACACTGGAGGCAGGGAAACTGTTAGCCTAGCTCTTAGCTCAATCATTGGACACAGGGGGGAACTGTTAGCCTAGCTCTTAGCTCAATCATTGGACACAGGGGGGAACTGTTAGCCTAGCTCTTAGCTTAAACACTGGAGGCAGGGAAACTGTTAGCCTAGCTCTTAGCTCAATCATTGGACACAGGGGGGAACTGTTAGCCTAGCTCTTAGCTCAATCATTGGACACAGGGGGGAACTGTTAGCCTAGCTCTTAGCTTAAACACTGGAGGCAGGGAAACTGTTAGCCTAGCTCTTAGCTCAATCATTGGACACAGGGGGGAACTGTTAGCCTAGCTCTTAGCTTAAACACTGGAGGCAGGGAAACTGTTAGCCTAGCTCTTAGCTCAATCATTGGACACAGGGGGGAACTGTTAGCCTAGCTCTTAGCTCAGTCGCTGGAAGGAGGGGGGAATTGTTAGCTTAGCTCTTAGCTCAAACACTGGACGCAAGGGGGAACTGTTAGCCTAGCTCTTAGCTCAATTATTGGACACAGGGGGGAACTGTTAGCCTAGCTCTTAGCTCAAACACTGGACACAGGGGGGAACTGTTAGCCTAGCTCTTAGCTCAATCATTGGACACAGGGGGGAACTGTTAGCCTAGCTCTTAGCTCAAACACTGGACACAGGGGGGAACTGTTAGCCTAGCTCTTAGCTCAGTCATTGGACACAGGGGGGAACTGTTAGCCTAGCTCTTAGCTCAAACACTGGATGCAAGGGGGAACTGTTAGCCTAGCTCTTAGCTCAATCATTGGACACGGGGGAACTGTTAGCCTAGCTCTTAGCTCAAACACTGGACACAGGGGGGAACTGCTAGCCTAGCTCTTAGCTCAAACACTGGACACGGGGAACTGTTAGCCTAGCTCTTAGCTCAAACACTGGACACAGGGGGGAACTGTTAGCCTAGCTCTTAGCTCAAACATTGGACACAGGGGGGAACTGTTAGCCTAGCTCTTAGCTCAAACACTGGACACAGGGGGGAACTGTTAGCCTAGCTCCATCTGAGGAAATTTATTTTGTATGAAGAGAGATGAAACTGATATTCATTTGATGCGCCTGACACTGGAGAAGATTTACAATAATACTGGTTTAATATTCCCCTCATTTGCCTGTTAGCTAGCAAGCTAAAGTTTCAGCTAGCATATATGCTCCCCAGCTAACAAATGTTAGCTCATTAGCTATGAAAGTCTTTGATTTGGAGGTTGGTAAACAACTTAAAATAATTTTGAACAGAATACAATCAACAAATAATGGGTGCTTTACAATACAAACATTGCTTAGCTAACGTTAGCCTAAGTCATTAACTGGTGATAATATCACACTTGCTAAGCCTGGCAGGTTTTTGTGATGATTGTGGTTAAAACTTATTTGTTTCCCTTCTTCCAGTCACTTGTGTAAAGCTAAGCTAACCACATCCTGTGGTCTATACTGGACACACAGAGATTAAACTGGTGTCCCTCTGAAACATGCGTCTCTGGAGAGGACAGAACAAAAAGATTTCACTACATGTTTCTTTAGGCTGTAAACAGGTGGAGGAGGCCTCAGCGGCCATCTTGTAATAAATGTGAACTGAACTGAGCTCCATTCACTATCTAAAGAACGCTCACAGTTACAGCTAACATCTTTCATTTTACAAAATCAACCTGCTGCTGTACACAAAACCAGAAGCACCAGTATCATACCAGTATAATATCAGCATCATTTCAGTTACATCACTGGGGGAAAATATCTGTTCCAAAGTTTCATTTTACCATTTTCTTTAATGTTACAAAATTACTGATGTTCACGATTCAGTCTCTTTAAAATCTACAATAACACAAAATGTTCTGGTGTACAAAAATAACAGACTCTGCACGTTTTTTTTTAAATGTGTCCAATCAGTTACCAATTAGCGAAGTGAAGCATCAGTATTGTTGCTTTGGTTACCTTCTGTTTGATTTAAAACTGTGGTTAAACTGTTGACCTGAACTGTGTTTGAGATGTTAAAATGTTTGTAACGTATACTCATGTACAACAATGAATAAGTAAAATAACATGGGACCCAACATTGAACCCTGTGGAACTCCACAAGTAATCGGCTGACAAGTGATCGGCTGGGAGCTCTCCAGTAGGTTCTTTTGAGAACCATCAATCTCTGTAATGACCTATGTCATTACAGATGAATGAGTGAATTTTATTTTTCTTGACATAAGACTTTTCCACCCAAAATTGGTGCAAAAAAATCACCAGAATGCAGGAAATAAAGTGTTTCATGCTCAAAGTTTCTTGGTGGAGGGTCCCCACACGTTCCTGCTTAGTACGTATCCCCACCAGTGCTGAAATTAAACCTTTGCCTTCGGATGGCGTGACCAAGAAACAACATGACTTATTCATACAATTGTTACAGGTCTGCAACTGTCGGGATGTTGAGACGTGATGTCAGTTCTGCAGAACGTGACTGACTGATGCCTTCACTGGCGGTGTGAAAGTTTAGAAAAATGGACCTTGTTGCATCACTCTTTGCAGCGTGATATTTTCCTTCTTTGTCAAAACACTGATGACCAAAACAACAGTTAAAAAATGTTGACGTGCAAAATAATCACACGCAAAATAAAATATGAATAAAATAAATAAAAACGCCGCAGTGAGTAGAGGCCTACAGTCCGGGAAAAAAAAACAAACCTACTTCTGCGCCGCAGAAAATAATTTAGTTCTCTTGTTTCTGTCGTCTTTCATCATGTTTATCTTTTGACGCCAACATGCTGGATTTTACATTTAGCACCTTCTAACTACACTAAACACATGTCGACACAGATACGAGAACACGAGTGGTATTATTGAGTTGTTGCACAGGTTCCTTAGAGAACAGAGGATCATTTTGGTTGTTTTTTCCCTTTAAATCCTCGTTGATGTTCAAAAGCAGCATTCAGTTTCTTCAAGTTTTATTTAAACAACAGGGAGACAACAGACAGCGCTATCTGGTGGACAGAAAGAGGTCGTCCACACTCTGTCTTCCTCTGCTCAGTAAAGTCTATCAAATATTTATTTTCTACCTTAAATATGATTCAGTTTCACTTTATTGTATGTTGAGGTAGAACATATATTTTTTTTTTATTTCCAGTTTAAATATCTGGGATCAAAGATCCATCTTTCCTTTGTTTGTTTTCTACTTCATTTAAGTAAAACATAACTGCATCATCATCATCATCACCTTGAGACAGCACGAGATACAAAACAAAACAACGACAGCATTCATCATCCATATCTGTAAAAAGCCCTAAATGATGATTTTGATAGCACCACCAGTATAAATAAAGTTGTATCAAATGTTTGGTCAGAGTTTGTGATAAAGGCACGTACTGACAAACAGAAACAGCTACATCTAACAGCTACACGTTGTCTGAAGGAGGTCAAACTGCACTCCTCTTCCTGTGTTTGGATCTTTTTACACAAAAGTAACTACACAAACATTTGAAATCTAAAAAACACCGGCTGCTTGTCATGTCCACATCAAATCATCTGAATATACAAGAAGAACTACGTCACAAGAAAATACAGTACAGTCAGCTTCACGTGACGTGTCTGGTCACGGCTCACACGCAGTTTGACTTGAGACTTCCTGTCCTGTGTGGTTTCAGGTAAAGGGGCTGAAGCGTCAACAGAGCTGAGTGCAGCATCACAGGAGAAGGAGAAGAAGAGGAGGAGGAGGAGGAGGAGGAGGAGGAGGAAGAGGAGAAGGAGAAGAGGAGGAGGAGGAGGAGGAGGAGGAGGAGGACTGTCACTGACATTTCCACACAAACAAACTGGAGGGAAAAAACACAGAAAGAAATGTTGTGAATATTGATGATAAACAGTTGGACCCAATTCATCAGACATAATTTAATAAACACTCATTTTTATTCTTCTTATAGTTTTTGTTTTTGCATCAACAAATATTTTAACTAGAATTACTGCTTCACCGCCGTACGGCTCTGTGAACACGGACATTTCACACAGAAGATCTATACAATCAGCACAGTTTCAAGATTAGAGTCACCAATTCAGTATCTGACCAAATGTCTCCCCTTCTGTTCCTGAGATATGACGTTAAAACATGATGATGTCACAGTCAAGCTGACCTTTGACCTTTTGACCTTCATTATTTCATCCTGTTAGACATTTGGGTCAAGTTTGGTCAGAATTAGTGACTGAATTCGTCAGTTATGGACAGAAACATATTTCGTGAGGTCACACTGACCTTTGACCTCCAACCACCAAACTCTGATCAGTTCATCTCAAAGTGGACGTTCGTGCCAAATTTGATGAAATATCCTGAAGGTGTTTGAGAGATAGGACGTACACAAGAATGGGACAGACGTCTGACCTGAAAGCATAACGCCTCCAGCTGTGGAGGTTTTATAAAAAGATTCGCTCTGTGTCTGAGGATGCGCAGTAAATAAATAAAATAAATATTGTTATTTCTCTGCATCATCAGAGGCTTCAGGTGTTTTCTCTGAATGATCTGGTCTGACTTCTTCTCACCTGCAGTCACTGCCACCGGCGCTGATGACGAACTTGTCGTCACAGGAGAATCGAATGTTTGTCACGTGAGCAGAGTGACCGAAGTAGCGCTTGTGTTTTGCCTGTGAGAAGATCAGAAGGAGGAACAGAGAGGTGATGGAGTGACCCCACTGTCTGTTCAAGAAAAACATCTGACGACGTGTCGTACGAAGTTGACTTACAAATTTTTCGGAGCAGGGGAAATCAAAGAGCTTGATGAGGCCAAAGTCGTCTCCGGTCACCAGGTTGAGACCAGCGTGGGAAACACAAGCACAGTTAACGTCCGCCTTCTCTGCGTTACGAGGCCAAACTCCGAGAACCTCGTCACCCAGGATGCTGAGAACACCAAACAAATCAGCATCACGGTCAGTATAGAGTTTAAACAGCCCTATGTTTTTATGGACCTCTAACACGTTCCCTTTAGCTTTAAAATGTGTTCCCAAAACACTTCAGTGTATTCTAAAACATCTGCAATACAGGTAGTTCCCAAAGTTCCACTGTTTGTGTTTACATGATGGATCTAAAGTATGATTGTAAGCCCCATATCCATTATATTTCACTGGATCGGCATGTGGTTCCCCACAGTACTTCAGTTAGTTCCCTAGACTCTACATTTTGTTTCACATTTCTTCACAATATGTTCCCTAAACTCTGTAGTATATGCTCTTGGTTCTATGTGTAGTTCCCTCGGCTCTTCAGTATGATTCATAGCCTCATAGTCTGTTCCACAACATATTCTGCAGGATCTACATGTTCCTTAGGTTCAACAGTTAGTTCCCTAAGCTCTAAACATGTTATTTTGCCTTCACAGTATCTTCACTGGGCTGTATAGAATGTTGCCTAATCCCCACTTCACTTTGCTCTACAGTCAGTTCCCTAAGATCTTTACTTAGTTCCCTAGGATCTACAGCATGTTTCTCGCCACTACAGTAGGTTTCTCAGGATCTACGCTTCGTTCCCTAGACTCCTCGGTATGTTTCCTAACCTCTACAGTATGGTCCATTGGCTTAACAATATGTTCCCTAGGTTTTACATTTAGTTCCTTAGGCTCTACAGTATGCCCCCTAGGCTACAAAGATAGTTCCCTTCTACAGCTACTTCCCTAGACTATAAAGTTAGTTCCCTAGGTTCTACAGTTAGTTCCCAAGGTTGTAAAGTTAGTTACCCTCTACAGTTAGTTTCCTAGGCTCTGAGGTTACTTCTGTAGGCTATGAAATTAGTTCCCATAGTTCTGCAGTTACTTCTCTTGGCTATAAAGTTAGTTTCCTAGATTCTAGAGTTAGTTCCCTAGGTTCTTAAGTCAGTTTCCTAGGCCATAAAGTGAGTTCACCTCTACAGCTAGTTCCCTTGTAAAGTTAATAACCTATGCTGTAAATTTCCTATGCTATGAAATTAGTTCCCATGGTTCTGCAGTTAGTTCCCTTGGCTATAAAGTTAGTTTTCTATGTTCTAGAGTTAGTTCCCTTGGGTCTTAAGTCAGTTTCCTAGGCCATAAAGTGAGTTCCCCTCTACAGCTAGTTCCCTCAGGTTCTATACTTGGTTCCCTAAGCTCTAGTGCTCTTGGCTAACCAACAAATTAGTTTTGTTGGTTATAAAGTTAGTTACTTATGCTCTAAATTTAATTTCCTATGTTGTACAATTTGTTCCCTAGGCTATAAAGTTAATTCCTCTTGACAACTAGTACTCTAGGTTTTTAAGTTAGTCTCCTAGACTTTCATTGTACTTCCTTAGGCTCTACAGTGTGTTCCCTAGGTTATAGAGGTAGTTCCCCTCTACGGCTAGTTCCCTAGGCCCTGAATTTAGGTCCCTTGGTCTTACAGTTAGTTCCCAAGGTTTTAAAGTTAGTGCCTTTGGGTTCTAAAGTTAGCTCCCCTCTACAGTTAGTTTCCTGGGTTCCAAAGTTAGTTCCCATGGCTATAAAGTTAGTTTTCTAGGTTCTGAGGTCAGTTTCCAAGGCTATGACCTGAGTTCCCCTCTACAGCTAGTTCCCTTGGCTTCAAGGTCAGTTCCCCAGATTCTACACTTGGCTCTCTAGACTCTAGTGCACTTGGCTATAAAATTAGTTCGCTCGGTTGTAAAGTTAGTTCCCTTGGCTCTGAAGTCAGTTCCCTAGGTTATGAAATAGATCCTTTGGTTCTGCAGTTAGTTTCCTTGGCCATACAGTTAGTTCCCTAGGGTGCACAGTTGGTTCCCCAGGTTCTAAAATTAGATCACCATTATGTTTCAACAGTAGTTTCTTGGATCTACAGTATGTTTCCTAGGAGTATGTTTCTTGCTCCTACAAGATAATCCACGGGAAATATATCCCAGGATCCACACTTAGTTCCCCAAGCCCTTGCATGTGTCCTCTAAGCTCTCCAGTCAGTTCCCTAGCCTCTGTGGTATGTTCCCTATAGAAGCCTGATAGTAAGTTCTACAGTCATAACAAATCTCTATGG
The DNA here is from genome assembly GCF_011397635.1 of Epinephelus fuscoguttatus. Lineage (NCBI taxonomy): Eukaryota > Metazoa > Chordata > Actinopteri > Perciformes > Serranidae > Epinephelus > Epinephelus fuscoguttatus. Next base: position 623,106 of record NC_064754.1, read on the forward strand.
TAGGTTCCCTGAGGCTTTGGGTATGGAGAGCGTCTTGATTACAACTTACACGGTTCCCTGAATAAAATAAAACATTATCCAGGGTTCTGCTTCAGTTATCAGAGCGGCAGAGCTGAGACTGTGTGTGTTTGTATCAAAGTGTATTTTAACTAATACGTTCACTGAGTCCTGCTGTTTTCCCGTAGAACCACAGTTGAACCTCTGAGCTCTACGGTATGTTTCCTAGACCTGACAGTACATTTCTGAGAGCACTCAACATGTTCCCTGACACATCATACAGGACATTACACCATCTGAACCATTATCGTCTCACAGCCAGCCTCACCTGGTCCAGGTAGCCCAGGTGATCCTCTCAAATGCAGACTGCTCTGTGACAATCTTCCCCAAGGGAACTTCATGCACCTGCCGAGTGTAGGTGCTGGTGGACACCTGGGTGGAACAGAACAACAATTCAACGATGTATGACGCTCCCATGAAAGATTTTCACTGTGCTCAACAGTAGAAAAACATCAGTAAATAGATCTTTTATTTTATTTATTTATTTTTTGTCTTAGCTCTTAAGAAACTACCGTTACATTATTTGGCGCTACGGACGCTTCATATCCAGGTCAATTCACACACTTGTGAGTAAAGCATTTAAGAGCAGAGGAGAGGGCGCCGTCCGATCTCTTCATAAACTAAAGTCATATTATTTTGCACGACGCTTCATATAACATAACAATATGCTATTTATCGTGTTATGACATCATGTCATGTCTGTCTCTACATGGTCACGCGTTAACAATTCTGCTCTGCTCTGTGTATGCATACACATTCACACATGCACACACACACACGCACACACACACACACACACACACACACACGCACACAATACGCCAATAGATACACAGAAACATCCCAGCAGGCTGTGCTTTGCAAACATACAAAAAAGTTTCGCGCGTGTGACATCTTTTTTTTTTTAATGCATGTTTCACCTCCGCTGCGACAACTCCATCCTAGGGGAAACACTGCATCTACCATAATACAACAATCTGTTAGTAAAAAGGTCAGAGGTCACAGCGCCAACACCACTGATGGTAATCAAATCTCCATTCGTTGGCAGACCAAACTGAACTGGTGCACCTGTGTCATAATTCTGAGGGTTTTCAGTCTTTTCAACCTGGATATGTTTGCTGTCAGCAGAGAAGTCGATCTGGATGACGGAGCCCGGGATGTCCTTACAGTAGCCAATCCTGTTGAGGGACGGTCCCAGAGAAAGGTCGTAGAAATCCACAGCACTTTCAACTGAACCCACTGCCAAGAATCGGTTGTCTGGACTGAACCTGAACCACAAGAAAACCCCAAAAATGTGTCGCTGATTGAGGTGCAACACAGAAGTGTTAAAGAACGATGTCCTGGTATCTATTAAAGATCGATGCCGTACCGTATGTCCTGGATGGCGACACTGCGGTCTCTCCTCTTGCCCCAGACAGTGAGGGAGTTGACTAGCAGGACGATGAACTCTCCATTCTCCATACCGATGGAAACCATCTCTCCATTGGGACTGTAGGAGGTGCACTTGGCAGGATGACCCAAACTCACCTTGTTCAGAAGTTTCTAACACAGAAAACAAGATAAGAGAACATCTGAGTAGAACCACAACAAAGCTTCAGTCTCCACCCATCAGATCTGGTACCTTATCAGCCAGGTCCCATATTCGGATGGTCCCGTCATCGCTGGCGGAGATGAAGACGTCTTTGAAAGGGTGAGTTGCTAAACCCCAGATTCCTCCCTGAGTGTGTCCGTTGATCATGGTGTTGGAGGCGGCGTTCTTTTCTCCCACCTCTATGATCTCTCCATCTTTGGTTCCCACCAGGATTTTACCCTGAGACAAAAGACATCTGTCAGTAAGTTGAGGGTTCCAGTGACAAGAATCAAGATCCTCCTACCTTCAACTCCAGAGTTTATTTTTGAAAGAAAACTCATAATTTTATTGTTCAGTTCACCTAAAATTTGCTGGAACTACTTTATACAGATGTTTCATTTAGCCCAGTCTCTTCCATCTGAGTGCTGCGCCAACACTTTATACACATTTCAAGAGACTGTGTGAATACAGTGTTATTCTCAGTGCCATCCATCAGCTACTGATCTACAAGTATTCTGACAAAGGTGTGACTCTACAAACTGCTTGATATAACTGGATCCACGTTATCGTGACGTGCTAGTTTAACTCCATTTTACCTGGAGCGTGCACTTTCATGGTCCTTGTGCATGTGACTTAGCAAATTGCAATGATACTTACGAATAACGACTAACAGCCATTTTTGCATTCATGCTTCATTTAGGGCCTGTGTCCACGTACCCTCTTATTTAGCTTGTTCCCAATGAGAAGAAAGTGTGTGCGGGTGTCTACAGAAAAAAAAAAAAATGCTGCACTCAGCTCAAAGCGCTTCAACGTCACTGCCCCTCCATTAGCTGTTGGGATGACGCGTGCAGATGTTTGTTCTGTCAGCTCTGTTAAATTTGGGCTCTTATGTCCATTTTGCAGGTGTTGGTGTTGTTTCTTGTGGTTGGTGTTGGACGGTGGTGGCATGTGGCTGCGAGTCACTCACCAGGATGAGGACAACAACCCACCATCTGTAAACTCTCCTTTTACTAATTTCTAGCTAGCTGCTAGCCAATCGATGTTTATATATACATCGAAGAAAGATGGAGAAGATGGATACCAGCTGGACGAACATCCTGCCATCGTACAGGGGTTGGAAATAAGCTGGACAACCTCCATCAAGCTCAAACAGGATATCAGGAACTGTGACATCCTGTGATTCACTGTCCGACCAGGGGACTCTGTTTCTCTTAGCTGATCTGATGGAGCAGAGGATTCTGGGAGAGAAGGAGAGGAGGTGTGGCTTTAATCAGGACCGGTGTGATGGTGTGAATGTGAGCTGCTGTCCTGCTCCTGCTGTGGATCACTGCTGTACGCCGTTCAGAGGCGGCTGCAGAGGGACTCCACTCCTGTTCAGGAGGAGCGACCATGTGGACGTTTTGTTGAGGTTAGGTTAGGGTTAGATGTGTGGACAGTAACCATGGAAACCAGAACCATCCTGAAACACTGACGAATATAAAGCAGCAGCCAACGATGGAGGAAGACGATAAAACGACTGACTGACAGTGACCAAGTTAAAGGAGCTGGTGGATCACAGTTCACTGGAGTTGTACCTTGTTTGATTCCATGTGACGAATAAATGACTGATTGTCAGTCTCGAGTTGTATGAAATTATCGCAACAAAGACAGGAAAGCAGATCAGTCAGACGCTGAATGCTGCTGGTAAGTGTTCTGCTTTTATCGTTGCGTTACGTGTTATAAGCTTGTCATTAAAAAAAGTGCTGGGAGCAGGTTTTTTATGAAGTGCTCTGCAGCTCCCAGCCACCACTTTTCTGCCAAAGACAAACGTTCTGTGGACACAGGCCCTCAGGTTTTATACTCTGATCTGTCTCGTACCTTTCCTCTGCAGACGGATCGGACGTTCTCCACCGGCTGGCCGGTCTCCAGCTGAAACGCTCTACAGCGCTTCATCTCCTGATCCCAAAGTTTCACAGCGCCGCCTTCTTTAGTCCTGTCAAATACACCACCACCACCATCATGCTTTTATTTTCACGTACAGGGATCATTTGTTGATTTTCAACCAGCTCTGTGTCAAAGTGTGATAGTGGATAGTCTGTATAAATGAACTGTGGTAAACTTTTCGCCATCTAACCACATCTTCCTTGTTGCTCGGCTACAGATTGTCCTTCCTCTTTTGTCAAGTAGGGTTGCAGCAATATACTGGTTTTAAGATATAATGTGACAGAAAAGTTGACTGTTATCAAATTGTGTACATATGCTTATCTACGATATTGAAAACAACAACAACAACTGGATGTTGAATCTCAACTTTAAGTTATTTTCAAAGGCTGTTAAAATAATGCATTAATTCTAATTAATAAATCCCAGAAAAAATAACGCATTAAAAAAATGAACGCTGATTAATGTCATCCCATGGTGTCCTTTGACCCGGCGCATCATTGAGGGTCACAGTGTCTTTGGGTGTTTCTCAGAGTCAAGGAAGGATCCTCAAACGGCTGAATTTGAAGGACATCATCGACCCGCCCAAGGACTGTTCCAATGTCAAGGATCCTTCTGAGTTTCACGAAGGACTGAGTCCTTCTTTCAGAGACATTCAAAGGATCCATGTGTGGGTCCTCCACGGGTATAAAATACCCATCATGCTTTGCACAGTACACGATTTGCTGAAGTAAGGGAGGGGCCTCTTCAATGAAATCTCGGCAGGATTTAGATTAATATGTCATTTATTTGGATGAATGTCTCCACCTGAGTTTATCAGACAAAACCTCATTTACACTTTCCAATGTGTCCACTGCCACATGATGAGGTTTATTAAATAACATGATTTAGATAAAACATAAAAGTTTGAAATGAATCATTCAGAGCAGAGATGGAGCGCTGAGTGCTAAGTTTCAGAGCAGCGCAGCTCATCAGATCAGATCTGTTCATGTTATTGTAGCGCAATGTGCGGTGACACAGAAAATATGGATCACTGTGAAATGACAGAGTGATTCTGTGTGTGTTCATACTAGGCATGTGCCGGTATGAGATTCTGACGGTATGATAACCATGAGCAAAAATAACATTGTAACAGGTATTACCACGGTAACAATAATAATAATAATAATCATCATCATCATAATAAAACGGGCGTCGTCCTATTTTCACACTCTAGACTTTCAGGCCAATAATTGTTTGACCGTTCATGAGTGACAGCACGTACCAGGCATCTCCTGTCAGTGCAACGCATCATTGCTCCAGTTGTTTAAATGTGTAATATAGACCCGTTAAAAGTAATAGAGCCGTTTCTTAACTTCACGATGGTGACTCTGCCCAGCAGCTTGTTGAGCTCCTTGTTGTTGCGGATGGCCAGCTGCAGGTGACGGGAGATGATACGAGGCTTCTTCTTGTCGCGGGCAGCGTTTCCAGCCAGCTCCAGCACCGCCGCCAGGTAGACGGGGGCGCCGGCACCGACACGCTCCGCATAGTTTCCTTTGTGCAGCAGCCTGTGAACACAGCCGACTGGGAACTGGAGCCCGGCACGAGAGAAGTGGGTGTTTGCCTTGGCTCTGGCTTTTCCTCCGGTCTGTCCACGGCCACTCATTTTTCTGATTCTCTCTAAAGTCGGGACAAAGTGGGTTCTTCTGATTGCCAAAATCACACCACAGACTTTGTCCTTTTCGCCAGTGGAAAAAGTTCAGCTTTGCCTCCTTCAGCCATGTTTGCAGTTTGCACGTGAGTGGATTTACACTGATTACGGACGTTCTGACTGACTGAGGCTGCCGGAGGACGGGTCCTTCCAAGGTAGGATCCTTGACTTTGAGAAACACCCAGTGTCACATGATGGAGGCAGACGAGACGCCGCTGCTCGGTTTTCAGTTTCAGAAACAGTAATAAAACATTTGTTTAACCAACAATAACTCTCTTGTTTTCATTCCTGTGAGGATCATTCTGACTGGGAATAATATAAATTCTGTGAAACCGCAATATTTTTGGAGATGTCTATCGTACCGTGAAAATCTCACACCGCTGCAACCCTGTTCTCAGGACGTTTGTTGTATTGTTTTCGTATGGGCTACAGGCATTACATCACCCTCCAGCGGGGGAGTTTATTGGTGCGGTGCATTCTGGTAGTTGCAGGCAGCAAGTCTAATGCCACATGCCTTTTTTCTGAAGTACTTCTTCAAGTCCTGTTCCAGGAAAATGTCTGTGTTTCACTTCCTGCTACAATTCTCTCTGATCATCTTGAACCAAACAAAGCAGTCAAGAACCCGTTTGTCTGGTCTTCACCTGGAACTAGACCTTTGCTGACCCTACCAGAGGCTCAGTAAATACAAGATCTTATGTCATGTTATACTGACCTACAGGTGCCAGAACAATAAGCAGCAGGTTGTCAAACTCTGTCCAACACCTTCTGTCTACCCGTTGTCTTTAATCCACTGTTCATTCAAAGCTAATGTTAGCCACAGCTAGTCTTTGATTCCATCACTGGCTGCCTTCAGCGTGTGACTGGCCTCCAACTCGTCATTTAACAGTTAACGAGAGACGAGTTGAGATGCTGAACGTTTGTGTGAAGATGAAGGAACCACAGATTTTTGAATTTTCACCACTTTTCAAACTCTCGCTGAGACAAAGCATTTTGATTTCTGGTCACTCACGGCCGTTCCTTCCCCCCGGTGACGATGAGTCCATCCCTCAGGGTGGTGTACATGGTAAAGACCGGACCACTGTGCGCCTTCGCCACCACTCGCACCAGGAAGTGCTCCCTCCATACGTACACGTCTCCGTTAATAGCACCAGTGAACGTCAGGTTGTTCTGGAGGAGACAAACACTGACTTACTACAGATTTATGTGTCTGATGTTTTTAAAAAGTTTCAAAGACCACAGTTTGTGTCTTACAGCACCAAACGCGACAGACAACATGGTCTGCATACGGCCGTCCTCCACCGAGCCGATCACTCCTTTCTTGTAGACGAGCGAACCTCCGACCAGAGTCCAGAACTTGATGTGTTTGATTCCCACCGACACAAACTGGGTGTCAGAGTCTGGTCTGAACTCCACCACAAAGATCCGCTCAGCGTGGCCTCCTTTACAGGTCACCTTGGTGCCTGGCAGAGAGGTCACAGGGGATCACAGTAAACTCAGTTTGCTTCAGTCTGACTGTATACACACATGCATCAAGGTTCTTTAAGAAAAGTTAAGTAGTTTTGGTCCCGTACACTGTGTCCGTGTCCTAACTGGATGCGAGCGCCAGACTATCGCGCCACATCAGGTTATATCAGACGCTCTGGGTAACCACTGAACAGACGAGTGAGTATGTGCTTCCTTATTGTTCAGACTCACAACAAGACTACTGCAGGTAACTTACAGATATCATTGTTGTAGCTTCCAGACTGCATCACACCACCATCTCCACTTTGTAAAACAAGCCAGCTCAAACATCCCACACAGTTCTTACCAGAAATGTTCAGCTTCCCGTCGATCTCCCTCCGGCCAGACACAAACTTATTTATATTTCTGTCGTGAAAGAGGAGGTATCCTGCATCCTCCTCATTTAAACCTCATTAAACAGCTGTTGCTCATCCACTGCAGCGCTTCCAGTGCAAGCCACAGAATAATATTAAACGGGGCATCCGATAAAAGTTTAGCTCAAAACAACACGCCACATCACGCTGCGTCATGTCACTCACAGGCAGTTAGGACATTCAAATAGAAAACAATGCGATCGAACTGATTTAGTCGCTGACGCTCGCTCGCGTCACATCCAGTTAGGACACGGAGAGAGGGCCAAAAAAACTTTCAAATGACTTTTGGACTTTAATGTTTGAACAAGGAGCAACTTTCTATACTGATGTGTTTATTAGCCACAAACAACCTGTGACAGTTGAGACTCTAGCTTCAGCGAGCTACATGTGAGCCACAGAGGTGTGGACTCGAGTCATATGACTTGGATTCAAGTCCTACTCAAGTCACAAAGTCGATGACTTTAGACTTAACAAAATCAAAAATAACCTGCAGCTCGACTTGGACTTTAACACCTATGACTTTTAACTTGACAGTGCTTGATACCTTCCTCCAGGCCCAAAGATTGATCAAAAACTGACATAAAAAATCATTTCATTTCCTGACCCAACTTCTGTTAACACTTTTCATTCTCAGCAAGCTGACGCTGAAGTAACACGAAAATCCAAACCATCAAGAACTGACTGAACGTTCCTGAGCGCCATTTGGAAAAAATGATACCAAAGATATTTTGTTTGTGTACAAAAACTAAGGGTGGTCACAAAAAACAAATTACAGGATGTATAACACGGGTCAAGAATTACAGACACACAAAAACTTCTAACAAACTTGATTTAACAAATATTTACACCTTTTAAAAGATTGATTTTTGCAAATTTAGTAACTTATGACTCTGTTGCTAAAATGGCATCATATATGGTGAAGAGCGCCTTATGACTTGTTTAGGGCTCAAACCTCAAAGTTTAAGACTTGGGACTTGACTTGGAATGAGTCAGTTTTGGGACATGTCTTGGGAGCTGAGTTCAAAGACTTTAGACTTACTTGTGACTTGCTAAACTTTGTCACAACTCTGCCATGCAGTCACCCTACGTCTAAAATCCACTTGGAATTTAAAACTACAGGTTCTCTGACGGGACACGTCATCACATTCGTTTTTGTTCCTGTGTCTTTATTGGCTCTGAATTCATTTAATCATATGTGTTAATAAAAATCTGTTTTTAAACCTTCAGTTTTTTATGACCATTCTTGCCCTGATTGTTGTCATCCTCATCTCCCTCGGATACTCCAATCAGAAGAGTTATGAAGACCCCAGGAAGAATAGCTACTGCTATGCAAAAGCTAATGGGGATCTTAATAAAACAAACAAACACTCCTCACCTGTTCTTCACCAGAGTACCTTGTTCAAGGCAGAACTCTGTTGCCCCTTGTCCATCAACGCGAGAGTCATTTTCTTAAGAACATGAAATAAACATTGTACCTTCCTGCCACCTCCACACAGTGATGATGTGTTCAGGTTCAACTCCCACAGACAGCAGCAGCTTCCCTGTGGCGCTGAAGTTGACGTAGCCGACACCTTTAGCGTGGGAACAGCGGAGGATAGACAACGTCTGCTTGGTCATGGCATCCCACACATGGATGGATGGAGCAAGGCCTGGTAGAGGAGGTCAAATGTCAGAACCAAAGAACTGAGGAACCACAGAACCAAGGCATCAAATAACCCAGGAACCTACAGATCCAATGAACTGTGGACCTGAGGGACTAAGGCAGTGAGGTAGCCCTGGAACAATAGGACTTAGGAACCTTAGAACCATAATATCAACAAGCTAAGGACCTGGGGTTTCTTACAACTGTAGAACCAGGGACCTGAGGTACTATGGTAGCCCAGAAATCAAAGAACCAAAGGACCAAAGGACCAAAGGACTACAGTACTGACCAACCAAGACCTCTGGCATCCTAGAAACTGTGGAACAGAGGGTGTATGTCATCACAGCAAAGAAACTGAGAAACCAGAGATCCAAGAAACCTAAGAACCACAGTAACCAAGGATCCCAGGAACTACGGTGCCAAGGAACCAAGGCATCTCCTTAAATGTTCAGCATCTTAGAACCTTGGTCCTCCGGTTGTGTCCTTGATACTGTGGAAACAAAGATTCAAAGAACAAGGAACCAAAAGCCGTAGTCAGACCAAAGATTCTGAACGAGACAAATTTAAAGTTAAAACTACTCGCAATGCACCGTTCTGCAATGTTCTGACAGCCTGCCAGTTTACACCAGTGAGACCAGACGATACGATTAATCATATCCACGCCAACGACTCTCTGTTGGCCAACCTCTGTTCTATCTTCTGTCTTTTCAGACTTATTTTGTGGCTGAATATAATTTGTAGCTTCTTAAAATCTGAATGAGGATAGTGATAGTGAGATACTGGCTACAGTGATGAAACAAAACCAGCATCAGATGGACTGTATTCATAATCAATACGCCACAATAATATAAATAACCAGCGCCAATTCATCAGTCAGTGAGAATGTGTGTGTGGGCGGGGCATAAGCACATACAGCCAGCAGCAGCAGCAGCGACCCACCGTCTGACACCGGCACACCGTGAGGACGGAGACTGACAGCCGTGTCATCAGTTGCAGGGATGTAAATGAGATGGACTCGGGGTCAGACGGGACCGATGGCTGTTGTCAGAAAATGCTGCATTACATTGCCAGCTGACAAGTTGTGAATCACTAGGCCTGTTGACTTTGCTACAAGCTGATTGGCTGTTGAAACAGATGATGTGCTTTACGTTCTAAAACCCGCTGCCGGAGATTTGACCAGCTGAGCCACAGGTGACACCATCAGACGACTTGAATCCAGCTGGGACAGACCAGTTCACACCGCTGCTACTGTTCTCTGCAACCTTCTAAAGCTGCTTCTGCTTGCATCTGTTTCTATAAAATACAACATCCCACAACATTTCTATACTGATGACACACAGCTGTATTTCTTATTAAATCCATGTAAAGTTAGTCTTCAGTCTCATTTATGCTGTCTCATGGGCGTTAAATGCTGGATAGCTGAAACATCCTGATTCAACCAATTGTCTCTGGCCTCAAAATGTCTGTATACAAGCGACAAACTTGCAAATCATGCTCGATTTTGCTTTAAAGTCTCTGTTGGGATATCAGCTCTTAAAGAACTGATTTTAAGATTCTTTTATTTGTTTTGAAAGAACTGCATGGACCGGCAACAGCTCCAATCTCTGATCTCCTTAATCCCTATTCGACATCATCTGATTTATCTGATCAGCTTCTCCTTAAAATGTGATTGAACCTTTTGATTGCAGCTCCCAGGACGGTTTATCCCTGGCTCGTCTTGTCATCTATCAACACTTTTTTGAAAACTGCTTTTGAGTCCCCTAAATCAATATAACTTAATTCTATATTTACTTTAAAACTTAAATTAATAGACCCGGGCTATTATTAGCTAAAATCCCTGAACTCAACAGGCCTGTATTTGAGACAGGCCTTTAATTCCTTTCACACAAAACTGTTGCTCAGCAAAGATCAGAAAATACAATAAATTATTTCTTCAAACCAGTATGAATATTACTGGATAAAAACAAGTCTTCAGATAACATATCAAGTGTGAATAACTCATTTGATCTAGCTCCGACAGACAGAGCATCAGACAGAGAGAGTTATGGTAGTCGAGGATTATGACACTGACGCACCGACATAACGCCACTCTGTCCTGTTAAAACAATCCTCACAACTTGGATTCATTTTAATGAAAAACCCTTTTGGTTCTTTTGATGTGAGGACCCTTACAGACTGAAGGAAGATGAAGAATTTACAGCGTAATCCTGGAACAGACATATAATCTGAGGAAGCCAACAACCTGATTTTATACATCCAAACAACTTCTACAAAAAAGGAACTGCTAGGCAACCAGACCAGGCCTCTATTTGTCTAAATGTGTAGCCACACCTGGCTTATAAAATAGATGGGACGTTTAATTGAAGTTTTATGATATTTTCTCTGTAAAGAATTTGGTGAAAATGTTTAGTTTATAAATTATGCATTGTTAGGATTCGTCCTGTCCACGAACATCTACGGTAAATTAAAAAAAAAATCTGTCCAGTAGACGTCCTGCTCTATCTGTCGGACAGAGCTTCATGTGATCATGGCTGTAGAGGGTTAATAAAACAACATCACTGCATTCTGGCAAGCTCTTTAAAAACAGTCATGTGAGACGTTCACACCCTGAAATCCTCTGCAGCAATACAACTGATCCAGGTGGCGCTTCCACAGGAACTCAAGTACAAAAGCAGTCTCTGAATCACAGTCTTACCACAAACAGTACACACACCACACACAGGAACAACACAGGCTAGCTCAGCTAGTTTAACATGCTGATAAGAGGCGCTAAGCAAGGCTTTGTTCTTTGTCCAACTTGCTTTAGTTTCTCTCTGGCCATGCTCACAGTAACATGGAGACATTTGAAAACACTGTTTACAAAAGCTTTTCCATCCACACTAATGTTTTCAGATAGTTCTCTACATTCTGTGTCCACACTGTAGCACGGAAACAGCAGAAAAAACATTGAGGGCCCTATTTAGATGGTCTAAAACGCGAAGCGTGCGGCACATGGGCGTGTCCCAGTCACTTGCTAGTTAGACAGCGCGTTTTCAGACTGTGCGCCATGGCGGAGAGTCTAAAAGGGTCGGACTTACTCTGTGAATTAGTCATGGGTGTGTTTTGGGCGTATCATTCAATAAGCCAATCAGAGTGTCACCTCTCATTCCCTTTAAAAGAGGCGCGATTGGAGCGCACGGCGGAGAGCTAGTTAGATGGCGGACCTACCAACTGGAAAGAGTGAGTGTTTTACAGCTGAGGAGACGAATCTCCTCATGAGGGAGGTGCAGGCCCGTCAGAATCAGATCTATGGGGACAGCAGACAAGCACCCAAGCTCCCCGAGGTAAAGCAGGCGTGGGATCACTAATACAAGAAAGATCTTACTAAATATCTGTGGAATATTATTCAAACCTGTTTTCATCATGTAACAGAGCACAGCTGTCAGGACTGCCGCGGAGCTCCCCAAGGTGCTGATCCTACAGCTAGGACCTATTCAGCGTTTTCTCCCCCACCCACATTTGTTAATTGTTTTCACATGTTTCCTAGAGCTGTGTTCTGCCTCTTATTTGCATGTGTGTCCTCTCTACACTCAGATAACAATAACAATATAATATCCATATGTAATACATAATAATATAATATAATGTTGCCTAGTATAAAAAATAAAGGCAATGTGTGGGCTTTGGCTTTCAATCAAAAAAATGATTGATTGGTCAGAATATTTCACAATTTCATTTGTCATCATTACAAATTATGATGATCATTATTACTGTGATTAGATCATTCTGATTAATGACTGACCATTAAGACGTGTTTCTGACAAATATTTTAATGTGCACAATAATAACCTTTCACACTGTAATCATATTTTTATTTATCTTTTGCATATGTGTGGCTGCTCCGTCTGTGTCTGAGCAGAGTGCACGCGCGTTGTGCACCCGCCTAGAGACGCATATTACTAACTTGTTTAACAGTGAAATACTGCGCCGTTGACTTTAGACCAGGTTTTTGTTGGTCACTGGCGCATTTGCTTTTTACGTCATCTAACTAGCAACACGCCATGACTGCGCCTGACCACTCCTCATTTTTAGACCAACACACCTGGAGAAGCGCAAGTTCATTTGCTAGTTAGACGACGAGGGCGCAGGACGTGAAAATGACAACTGCGCCTGCATCTAAATAGCAACGACACTTGCGACATGGATTATGCGCCGTCCGCCGTCTGCTTTAGACCATCTAAATAGGGCCCTGAATCTCTTCTTCATCTTCCTCCAAAGGATGCTTTTTTGACAAAATATTCTTAACTACAGGTCCAAGTGGAAGTTTGTTCCAGAGCTTTCAACTTCATCTCCGACATTTCCACGATTACTGATCAAACGCTTTCATATGAAGAGTGTGGGACATATTTTACACCTGCAAAAAGCTAGTAAGAGGACACTGAGCCAAGATGTTCTTTTTGTAAGACAAAACGATTCATCAGCACCACCATCTGGGAATAAGCAAATCCTCCACAAACACTCCATCAATATGTTGTGATGGTTAAAACCAAAGGTCATGTCAAAGAAAGAAAGAAAACTGTTTTCACAAAAACAACCATCACAAAACAAACTGCTGTAAAACTATGAATAAAAAATCCTGAGATTCACACGGATTCTTGAAATATTCTATGAATTCTACTCACACACACGAGATGATAAATAATAATAAATAAATAATTTCCCCTCGGGGATCAATAAAGTATTTCTGATGATGCTGATGCTCATGAGCGCCGCTGATTTGGCCAGATGAAGAAGAGAGTTGACACAGACAGCAAATCGACGTTAAACTGTCATTTTTTTTTTGGTTCAGCGTGAATGGACTGCTGATTAGAAGCTGTGTTTTCATCTGTACCCACATGAGTGTAGACATGGTCTCTGACAGGTTGGGGGCGGAGCTACAGACAGAGAAAGCAGACCTGAACAGGATCCTGACTGCTGATACTCACCAGACACTTCAGCCTCTACGCACCGACGACAGCCAACGACACCAACACGTTAAACACTGAGTTCTCAGCATGAATGTGAACAGAATCATGTGTGTGGATGATCAGTGATGAGTGACGGCAGAAAGGTGAGCAGAGACTTACCTGGCAGGTCAGTGATGTCACCTGGTGATGAGGTGAGGCGGTGACAATGAGGAAGCAGTGGAAAAGAAAAGAAGTGCAATGGGCAAAAAGCAGACGGGTCATGCATGAGAACAACACGCAGATCAATACAGCAACTGTGTCTCTGTGTCGATACATAAAGTCTGAGGTCTGTTTGTTTCTCTGCTGAGACTGAAGTAATGTTTCAGCCTCAAGTAACAGCAGAGAAACTGAAACAGGAGCAGGAGAGAAAACATCCAATATACAGCAGATAATAAAGACCTGACTCTCTGCAGGTGAGGTCATCACAGGTGATCAATCCGATCATCTTTTCCTCAGAGAGTAACATCTACTGCGTTTGTGTTAGCACGTTAGCTGTCTGAGCGCCGATATGAGATGATAACGCTGAAGAAAATATGGCTGTGGACAGATTACTAAACGAAGGACCCCTGAACACGAGTAAGACAGGCCCCCGACCCCTCGTACATAAAGGGCTGAGGACAGAAAGAGACGCAAAAACACTAAAAATGATGCGGCTTTTATTCATTTCATGTCTCTTTGTTGCTGTTTTAAGTCTCTTTGTTGCTGTTTTAAGTCTCTTTGTTAGCCTGTGCCCAGTTAAATAATCCATGGCAGCAAAGTGACGCCAGCCACATCATCATGAGGAATTATATAAACTCACATTTATTAAACATGAATTTGTCTCATTTTACATGGTTAATACTTATGGAGACGTCCACATAGAATATAATTTAATATGGACATGACAACTTTTCTACTTGTTAGCATGCTAGCTAGCTAACGCTGTGAGCCGATGACCTCCTGGATCAGAACAGAATACAGTAACTGTCAGCACTGATCATTTTACAGAGGACACCACAAGAAAACATGTTCTTAGTTTATGTTACATGACATGACTTTAGATCGGTTCCTGTCTGCACCCAGGCTCCATCCTGGGAAAATAAAGGCTCGCTAACATTAGCACGCTAGCTACATTAGCTAAAGCTGATCACTGACAGCCAGAAACAAAAGTCTATGATCCATCATCTGTTTGATCATCTAAACTAAGAACATGTTTTCTTGTGGTGTCCTCTGTAAAATGATCAGTGCTGACAGTTACTGTATTCTCTTCTGATCCAGGAGGTCATCAGCTTACAGCGTTAGCTAGCTAGCATGCTAACAAGTAGAAAAGTTGTCTGTCTTGTTCAGTTGATGTCAATGTGACACACACTCCTCTACTGAGCGTCCAGCAGTCATTACAGACTGAATATCCAGATTATAATAAACTGGAGACAAAACTTTATTTCTACTTTACGTAGATCAGGCATGTCCAAAGTCCGGCCAGGGGACCAATTCAAAACAGAATGTTGGTTAATGAAGCACGCTCACTTTGTATTTTTTCTGTTCCCCTCACAATGGTCGAACTAGTTTTTAGACATGTACCAAACAGGAACTACGCAGGTGGAACTGATGCGTTTTCATAAACAGACAGTAAACAGTAAACAAACAAACGGTTATCTGACAGCAGACATTTCCTGCCGCAGACGTAGCTCGACGGCGAGTGCGGCTGCTTTAGGAGCAAGGACGGTTAAATAGTGTTTCAGTCAAAGATGGAACAGTTGCATTTGTCTCATTTGTAAGTGATTTGTGTTGGTATTAGCAACCCATATGATGTGAGAAGCAGACGTATTTAATACGGCCCCCCATCAAAAAGATCATAGGTCATAAATCCATCAATATAAAAACGACCCACAGACATCAGTTGAGAAATATAAACGTTTTAGTGATTTTATAAAGAAAGACTGCAGCTCCTGTTTACGCTGATTGTTTACAGGCCAGTGTTGCTCTCTTCAATATGGCCACCATGTTGACGCATCACTGCAGGGGCCTGACACAGTCAATGTGGCGTCTGTCTGTCTCTGAGTTGAAGAAGCGAGTGGGAGCAGTTTGATTTCACCTCAGACACGTCAGCTGAGTGGACACTCACCGATTTGTCCCGTAGCGATGATGTTTTGGTATTTTGGGTGTTGGTTGACGGTCAGACAGAGGATGTCGTCAGTGTGTTCCAGGTAGAAACTCTGGGTTCCTGTCAGGACAGTAGGCAGGAAGTGGATATCATCATCAACAACAACCTTTAGGCAAGGCAAGTTTATTTGTCGAGCACATTTCAGCAACCAGGCAATTCAAAGTGCTTTACATAAAACATACATCAAGTAAAAGCAATAAAGGCAACATAAAAAGACATTAAATACTCAAAAACTCAAAAAGAGTTTAGTTAGAAATCAAAAAGCTAAAACAGAATAAGTTGCAGCACAGTGTGAGATAATAATCAGTTCAATCAGAAGCCTCAAGTTTGATTTAGTAATAGGCAGCGGCAAACATAAAAGTCTTCAGCTCTGATTTAAAAGAACTGAGAGTTGCAGCAGACCTGCAGTTTTCTGGGAGTTTGTTCCAGATATGTGGAGCATAAAAACTAAATGCTGCTTCTCCATGTTTGGTTTTGACTCTGGGGACAGAGAGCAGACCTGTCCCAGACGACCTGAGAGGTCTGGATGGTTCATAACCTTGCAGCAGATCAGAAATATATTTTGGCCCTAAACCTTCAGTGCTTTATAAACCAACAACAGTATTTTAAAGTCAATTCTTTGACAGACAGGAAGCCAGTGTAAAGACCTGAGAACTGGAGTGATATGATTCACTTTCTTGGTGTTAGTGAGGACTCGAGCAGCAGCGCTCTGAATCAACTGCAGCTGATTTTTTAGGGAGACATGTGAAGACACCGTTACAGTAGTCAAGTCTACTAAAGATAAATGCATGGACAAGTTTTTCCAAATCCTGCTGAGACATCAGTCCTTTAACCCTTCTTCAGGTGATAGTTGGCTGATTTTGTGACTATCTTAATGTGGCTGTTGAAATTCAGGTCTGAGTCCATGACTACACCAAGATTTCTGGCTTGGTTTGTGCTTTTTAACACATTACAGATTGAAGCTGAGCGCTGACTTTTAATCGTTCTTCTTCTTTGGCTCCAAAAACAATTACTTCAGTTTTATCTTTGTTCAGTTGAAGATAATTCTGGCACATCCAATCACTGATTTGTTCGATGCATTTACTCAATGCTTGTACTGGACCATACTCCCCTGGTAATATGGTTATGTAGATCTGTGTGTCGTCTGCATAATTATGGGAAGATATCTTTGAGCCAGTGGGAGCATGTAGATGTTGAACAGAAGAGGCCCCAGAATGGAGCCTTGGGGAACTCCATCCTCAGATGTGTAATTACCTATAGACACAAAGTAGTCTCTGTCCTTTACGTAGGATTCAAACCAGTTTAGTACTGTTTTGGAAAGTCACACCCAGTTTTTCAGTCAGTCTAGTAATATGGTGTGGTCGACTGTGTTGAATGCTGCACTAAGATCCAGTAACACTAAAACTGAAATTCTGCCCCTGTCTGTGTTTAAGTAGATGTCACTGAAGACCTTAACAAGAGCAGTCTCAGTGCTGTGGTTAAACATCATTAGCTCGGTGTGAGAGCTGAACTGACCGGCGGACAGGTTCTGGATGACCACGGCGGCAGCAGTGTGGAAGATGATGTCAGCACCGTCGTTGAGGTAATGCAGGTTGTTGCGACAGTCGAAGCCTCTGTAGCCAAAGACGTGCTCCAGCACCAGCTCCTGAAAAACAAGACACCATCAGCCGCTTGAAGTGAAGTCACATGTCAGCGGTGTTAACGAGTCTCGTACTGACCTCCACCACCTTCTTCTTCTTGGTCACGTTGTTCTTCAGCAGTTTGTCGGGCAGCGGTGCAGCTCGACTTACTGGAGGCCTGTACAGGAAACAGATTCAGGAACAGTTCAGATACAGAAACACTGTGTGTCCGTGTGTGTGTGCATGTGTGTGTGTGTATGTGTGTGTGCGGGTATGTATGTATGGGTGTGATCACCTCTCCTCCACAGGAAGCTCTTTGTGCTGCAGGTGAGGTCTGGTTCCTGTCATGTTCCTGATGCTGGCAGAGTAGATCTTGGTGATGTAGTCCACCACCTTCTCCCGTGCCACGTCGCTGTCGTACCCTGAAAACACAACAACCGACACAAGTCAGAAACAGAGGGCTCTGTGGGGACGGAGCACCTGCTGCAGCAAGCCAGCATGCCGTCTGTGGTCATTGTGACTTGACCAGCTGACTTCACTACAAGCTGATTGGCTGTTGAAACAGGTGACGTGTTTTAAAACCAGCCGCCGGCCATTTGACCGGCTGAGTGTCAGGTGACACCATCAGCCGGCTTGAGTCCAGCTCAGACCGGCCAGTTCACACCGCTGACATTTTTCTGTGTGACGTTCTCAAATGGTTTCGTCTCGTCATTGTAGCCTGTAGCTCTGACTGCCCAGAGAGGCAGTCAGAGCTACAGGCTACAATGAGGCTAAAAACAGAGTTCAAATGAGGTTTTTCCAAACAACTTTTTATGTCGGGACTTCAGGACACTTGGATCACTACGGACGAGCAGTATGGAGATATTTTGTGGTTTCAATGATGTGTTTTTGGACGTTTGAATCTGGGGCGCCGTCAGCCTCCATTAGGTGGAGTTGTGTTGCTACCTCCTCTCCCCTTGGATCTCTGCAAGTGATGTGAGGACTCTAAAACTTCACCTGAGCCTCCCTCAGCATATGGGTGAGTAGATAATGGCTGAATTTACATTTTTGGGTGCACTATCCCTTTAAGGCTTCTGTCTTTTGCGCCATCATGTTGTCCACTTGCGATGATGTCATTACAATATGCTACAAGCGGTCCAGAAGACGGTGAAAACGTGCAGTGGCGCCAGAGGAGGAGCGTACAGTACTCATGAACACCATGACCTGGAAGACTGAGAATCTTCAGCGATACAGTCTGTGTGGTTTTGTTACCTCCGTCCTCCTCCGTGTCGTCGTCTGACTCCTCGCTGTCCACAGCTCTACTCTCTTTGTGACCCGGTGGCTCTCTGGTCCAGATCATCAGCGCGGTGTCGGCCCCGCCCACTGACAGCAGCATGGAGTCGTCATTGGACCAGCGGACGTTTGTCACGTTGGTGCTGTGACCAACGTACTTCTTAAACTTGGCAAACTGGCCCTGAGGACGGACAAAGGTCAGCATGAGAAGACGTCATGAAGAGACGCTGTGATGTCACTGAAGCCCCCCCCCCCCCCCCAAAAGGATCAAACCGCAGTTTTCACATCCACGTCTCCCCGACACAGTGGTGCGTCTCACCCTGGATGGGAAGCTGAACAGTTTGAGGAAGCCGAAGTCGTCTCCAGTGGCGAGCAGTTTGCGATCTTTGGTGAGCGAGGCAGCGTTAACGAAGCTGAGCGTCGGCCATATTCCCTCACAGGTGGGACCCAGAACAGACGTCCAGCTTGCCCAGTCCAGCTTCTCAAACTGCAAACAAACAAACAAACAAACAAACAAAGGTGTTGATCTGCAGGAACAGACAGAACCTGATGACGAGAACTCGGACACAGACTGACCTCGGCCACACTGATGTTCTGTTTGCGTCCTCGCGGAGCCTCAAAGAACAGCTGCTCTTTAGCTCCAGTGTTCACCTGCAGCAGTTTACCTGCACGGAGACACACTCTGGTTTTTATGGGTAATCAGTTAGCACGTTAGCGTAGCATCAGCACAGGTGAGTGTGTTCACCTCTGGAGTCCCAGTCGATGTGTGTGATGTAGCTGCCAGCTCCTTTACAGATGCCGACTCTCTTACTGGTCAGGACGTTGTAGATGTCCACAAAGGAATCGTGGGACGCCACAGCCAGGTACTTCCCCGCGTCTGAAACAAACACACAGCTGTGATTCATCATAGACCGACCAATCATCTCCACCCTGCATCACAGCTGCGTGCTGAGTTCAGGCACCTTGGGAGAAGCGGATGTCCGAGATGAGCTCCCTGCGGTGGTGAAAGGTCACCATGTCCTCCAGCGTGTCGGCGTTCACCACCAGGAAGCTGCCGTCGTTCAGACCGACCGCCAGAGCTTTACCATCAGGTGAGAAGGCACAGCACCGCCCACCTGTAGTGCACAGGTAACACACACACACATGTAACACACACACAGGTAACACACACACACACACACAGGTAACACACACGTAACACACACACACACACACACACACACACACACACGTAACACACACACACACACACACACACACACACACACACACACACACACACACACATACACAGGTAACACAGGTGTGATACTTTTACCCTTCTTGAGTTTGCGGACGGCGACCATGCGGTGATTGGCCGACAGCTCCCAGATCCTCAGAGTTTTGTCATCGCTGACGGTGGCACAGACAGGAAGTAGAGGGTGAGCCGCCAAACCCCAAACCTCCCCTTCCATGTGACCCTGAACACAACATAAAGGACACCCGGCAGTCAGTGAATGCAGCACAGACATCATGTGATCGATCAGCTGACGCTGCTCAGCTGAGTCACTTTAAATGCAGGTGTGTAACTAAGACAGGAAATGAGGTCACGTTACTTCCCATAAGCCTTTAATCCTTTTTGATCTTATGGGCTGCGGTCGGCGAGACGTCACCGCTACCTGCTTGAGAACGGGCGGCCCGACTTTTGGAGCTACTCCAGAGAAGGTCCATCTCTGGCGCGGCTTGGCGTGGCACGGTGCGTCTTACATGATAATGGAAGCTTTACTCAGCGCCGCCAAAAGTCCATCCATTTTCATCCGCTTATCCTGAGCTTGGGGTTTGGGCCACGGGGCCAAAGTGACAATGACGCACACGCTCTGCTCACGTAGGCACTGCGGCCATGTGGCCCAGGTCACAGTGCCTACGTGAGCAGAGCGTGTGCATCATGTGCCTCTTGTATTTTTTTTTTGACAGATAAGAGCAGCCACACTGTCGGTGTGACGCAGTGCGGCGCGGCGAGATGCTAACACAAAGCTTTTTATTGTTAAACATCATCACGACCGTGTTGCTGATGATGCAGCGGCTGCTCAGCTCCCTATCAGCTTATAATTGTGGAAATAAATGAGTGACAGCAGCGAGCAGCCCCCGGACAGCGCCGCCGTCTGCGTGAAGCGTCGCTCAAGAGCTGCAGCAGCTCATCGAGGTCGCGGTCACGTCCCAAACTTTAACATTCACACTGGAGTTCACCAGAATCAGGAAAAACTAAACTTTAGAGGAAGCTGTGCGTTCACAAAAACAAAGAGCAGAACAGATGTAAAACACGACGTGTTTCAGTCTGTGGAGCGGTTATTATTATCTCAGTCACTGTGTGTGTTCATGTTCCAGCTGAACTGTTACCGTAGTGACATACAAACTGTCACCAGGTGGGCGGAGCTACATTTGAAGTACCGCATGTAAACTGTGCAGGCCACTGAATCCTCCACAGGAAGTTCCTGCAAATGTTTCACAATAAAAGCCTCTTTAGAAAATGAAGGGATTCTCTCAGCTGAAATGATGAGGGGCTTTTAATTTGAAACAGAAACAGGAAGTGTTGAGTTTGTTTAAACTAAACCTGAATGATAAATGGTGTGTTGTGTTTGAGATGCAGCTGGTAGCCTCTGCAGCTGTGCTGAGTAAAGGCCCAGACTGTTGCTGTCCTACAGTTTCCATGGCAACAGATCGCTCTGTGTTCCTATTGGTCAAAGTGACGGGAGAAGAAAATCAAACATGCTAGACTTTCTGTGGGGACGTCCTGAGGCGTCTCAGACATGGCGTCGAACATTGTTAACTATGACACACTACACCAGGTGGAACGACGGATTATGGCGGACGACACTCGTCGTTAACGATCTACGCGGCGCCGTATGACGCTGTGTCTGGCATTAAACACAGGACGATTAACAAACATAAAACTGCCCGTGAGATGTGATTAACAGGCTGATAGAACGAACATGAACTGAGTTCCTGTCACTTTGTTTAATTCAAAGGGAGCTGACAAAAATGATGAAGGTTTCTGTTTTTAATGCTAGTAAAGATTAGCTTCATGGTTATTGTCTCTCAGTGTGTTTGAGTTTTAGAGTCTTCCTGGTGGCCCCCCCTTCACCCAAACTCAAAACATGCAGCGCTCGGTGCAGAATTCACGGCCGACGCTTCATCGTCTCGTCGCCCTGCAGACGTTTGTGGTGTGAACATGCAGCGCTCCGACTGCAAAGACTCTAATAAATACATCAGCCTCAGCAAAAAAACAAACAAACAAAAAAACCACAGCCCATCAGTGTGACGCCGCTGCTGACATCACTCTGACATGACGACATGTTTCCTCTGATGTGAGTGAGACCTGAACCAGAAGCGTCATGGGGCCGCTCTTATCGATCTCCAGGACTTCTCCGTTCTTTGTCCCCAGCAGGATGTGACCGTGACCCAGAGTGATGGCTCTGATGGACGGGTTGTCCTCCAGCAGCAGACCTGGGGGACAGACGGAGACAGAGAGACGCCGTGTGAAAACAATCTGCGTGTCTGTGCTCTGTGATGACGAGACGTGAGGCCAGATTTGAGCCGTTCCGGTGACACCTTTGGACGACGGAGACAGAGCGGCTCTCTTGATGGCGTACGTCTTCAAACATCTCTCAAACATGTCGTCCCACAGCTCCACGATGCCGTCCTTCCCCCCCGTCACGAAACCCTGGACAGTGAACGCAACACAGGAAACAACAGACACACTGATCATCTCCCGAATCATCAACATCCCGTTGGAAGTTCAGAGCTGCCAATAATGAAAATCAACTCATATAATCAACCTGAAACTTGAGTCTGTGTGTGACGTTCAACAACAACCAATAACTAATCAATAATATATTGATCCAGTCTAAGTGGGAATCAGTCAGTGTGAAATGAAAAGTCTTCTTGTTTATTTAAACTGGATATTTATTTATTTATTTAATATTGTGTTTCATTTTATGACTTGATCAAAATGATGGTGGAATATTCTCTGTTCTTATATTTCAACTAATCCCATAAATGACTACGTATTTGTTTCATATAATAACTGATCTATGACATTATCATCATCATTAGTATTATTATTATTATTATTATTATTATTATTATTATATTCTGATATTATAACTAAAATTGCGACTTTAATCTTGTTAAAAGAATACAATTCTATTTCACTTGATTCTTGTACATTTTTATGTACACTTCCTCCCTGTTGTACATTTGGCACTGTGGCTGCATGAAGGGGCGGAGCTATCCTCCCTCTCTGTCTCCACATCCTCCTCTTCATCATCACCATCATCATCATCACCTGACTATCTGACCTGCTGACACTGAGCTGTCTGAGTTATGAAACGATCCTGCGCCCTGTCCCTCTGTCTCGTCTCAGCCGTGTCACTGATTCTTCGTCAAACATCTCAAAAGGCAAAACACAGGAAATAAAACCTGTTCTGAAAAATGTTAACGGACGAAAGTTTGAGGCTCAAAGTGTGAAAAGGTTTCTGACTTCAAGACGAGGGAACAGGAAGTGCTAAAATGCTAACTCATTTCTGAATTTTAGGACTATAAGTATCTCCTTCCTCATCCTGGTCCAGGTGTTCCAGGTGTTACCTTGTCCAGGGAGCACATGGCGAACACAGGGCCGTCGTGGGCCTTGATGGTCTTGATGAGCGTCGTGTCTCTCCAGATGTAAACGTCTCCGTTGGTGGCTCCAGAGAAGACCAGGTCCTCTGATCGACCGTAACACGCCGACATCATCGTCTCCTGTTTCCCCAGGTTACCGAAAATCCCCCGTTTGAACGTCAGACCGCCACCTGCAGGAGGAGGGTGGGACAGTCAATGATTCATCCGTTTCTCCTGATGACATCATTATTTATCATTTGTTTAGCCTAGCTAAGCACAAAGACTGGAACCAGAGGGACGCTGCTAGCTTAGCTTAGCTTAGCTTTAGCTTCACCAGAAGAGAAACCAGACGACTGATAAACCCAGCAGCTTCTGATTATTCATGTGTTCATCCTGAATGAACTCATTAACACTTGATGATGTTTTCATGTCTTTGTCATGTTGTCGTACTTCCTGTTTATGTTTGAGAGGTTTTACTGAGACTCAGGGACGGGCGCTCAGGTGAGGACAAGTTTACCTGAATGTTGCCAGAACTTGATGTGTTTGATGCCGACAGTCACCAGTTTGTCCGTCCTGAACGGGTTACTCCTCACCACGAAGATCTTCTCTTTATGACCCCTAAGGGACAGAGACAGGTCAAAGGTCAGTCTGCTGTCCGTCTGTCAGCTGTGGACAGGTGGACAGGTGCACAGGTGGACAGATAGACAGGTGTGCAGATGGACAGGTGCATAGGTGGACAGATAGACAGGTGTGCAGATGGACAGGTGGACAGGTGTGCAGATGGACAGGTGGACAGATAGACAGGTGTGCAGATGGACAGGTGCACAGGTGGACAGATAGACAGGTGTGCAGATGGACAGGTGGACAGGTGTGCAGATGGACAGGTGGACAGATAGACAGGTGTGCAGATGGACAGGTGGACAGATAGACAGGTGTGCAGATGGACAGGTGGACAGATAGACAGGTGTGCAGATGGACAGGTGCATAGATGGACAGGTGGACAGATAGACAGGTGTGCAGATGGACAGGTGGACAGGTGCATAGGTGGACAGATAGACAGTTGTGCAGATGGACAGGTGGACAGGTGCATAGGTGGACAGATGGACAGGTGCATAGGTGGACAGATAGACAGTTGTGCAGATGGACAGGTGGACAGGTGGACAGATGGACAGGTGTACCTGGCCTTGGCCAGTCTCTCTCCTTTTTTCCAGTCCCAGATGACGATGGAGTGAAATTCATCGATTCCCACTGAGATCAAACTCTTTCCGTCCACTGAGACAGAGAGACATGAGACAGACAGACATGAGACAGAGAGACATGAGAAGGTGCATTCACAAAACCTCATACACAAAAATTGTGATGTCCTCCTGTATAAACACAATCAGTGATGACGGGATAACAAATGGTGTTTTAAAACTCTGAAAATTAAACAGCTTACAGGTGGCACGTCAGGGATAACAAATAGTAATTCAGTGTTTGTAGAAAGTGAATAATAAATTCATTTTAACAGATCAATCATAAATGTGCTGTAGTGTGTGGGGAGGGATACCAAATGGTGCAGTGTGAAGTGAGGTATGCCAAATGGCACAGTCTGCCATGAGGAACACCATGTGGCGCAGTGTGCACTGAGGGATACAAACTGGTGCAGTGAGGGACACCAAATGGTGCACTATGGGGTGAGGGACACCAAATGGAATACCTTGTAGAGAGAGATACCAAATGGCGTGGTGTGCAGTTAGGGACACCAGTTGGTGCTATGTGGGACACCAAATGGCACAGGTTATAGGGAGGGAAACCAAATGGCACGGTGTGCAGTCAAGGACACAAAATGGTGCTGTAAGGGACACCAGATAACACACTTTGTAATAAGGGATACCAAATAGTGTAGTGTGCAGTGAGGGACACCAAATGGTGCGGTGTGCAGTGTGTGTGTACCTGTGAACTCCAGAGCACACACTCCTCTGCTGTGGTGTCCCTTTAGTAGAGACAGACACTTCAGAGTCTGGATGTCCCAGACGTGGACGGCCGGGTCTCTGCCCACCTGAACACACACACAGCCAATCAGAAACACTCTCAGTCAGACTGACCGAAACATGCCACCCTCTGATTGGCCGGCCGTACCTGAGCTGAGGCCACATAGTCTTTGAGCGGGTGGACGGTGAGGCTGAGGATGTCGTCGTCGTGGCCGAGATAAAACCTCTGACTGTGCTGCAGACGGTTGTAGACAACGGCGACGGCAGCCACGTGGTACACCACCTCCCCCGTCTGACTGTAGAACAAGTTGTTACGACAGTCGAAGCCCCGATACCTGCACAGGTGACAGGAAGTTACACCGCCACAATAAAGGTCAGCTCATACACAGAAACACAGAGAGAGCACCAGAGCTGCCAGTAGGAGGACAGAGGATGAAGGACAGAGGACAGAGGATGGAGGACAGAGGATGGAGGACAGAGGATGAAGGACAGAGGATGGAGGATGGAGGACAGAGGACAGAGGATGGAGGACAGAGGATGGAGGATGGAAGACAGAGGATGAAGGACAGAGGACAGAGGATGGAGGACAGAGGAGGGAGGACAGAGGATGGAGGACAGAGGATGGATGGAGGACAGAGGAGGGAGGACAGAGGATGGAGGACAGAGGATGGAGGACAGAGGAGGGAGGACAGAGGATGGAGGACAGAGGATGAAGGACAGAGGATGGAGGACAGAGGATGGAGGATGGAGGACAGAGGATGGAGGACAGAGGACAGAGGACAGGGATGGAGGACAGAGGATGGAGGATGGAGGACAGAGGACAGAGGAGGGAGGACAGAGGATGGAGGACAGAGGACAGAGGATGGAGGATGGAGGACAGAGGATGGAGGACAGAGCATGAAGGACAGAGGATGGAGGACAGAGGATGGAGGATGGAGGACAGAGGATGGAGGACGAAGGACAGAGGATGGAGGATGAAGGACAAAGGATGGAGGACAGAGCATGAAGGACAGAGGACAGAGGATGGAGGACAGAGGACAGAGGATGGAGGACAGAGCATGAAGGACAGAGGACAGAGGATGAAGGACAGAGGACAGAGGATGAAGGACAGAGGACAGAGGATGGAGGACAGAGGATGGAGGAGTCCGTGTTGGACTGACGTGTCACAGACTTCACATTCATGATGACATCATCAGCACACATCTGATCAGTCTGATCGTCTCTACCCGTGAACAAACTGCAGGCGAAGCCCCTCCTCCGGAGCTTTCTGACGCTTTAGGGAACCAATCAGCTTCTTCCTCAGCTGAGGCAGGTCCTCCTTATACACCTGCAGACAGACAGGGACAGGTGAGAGACAGACAGACAGATAGACAGACAGATAGACAGACAGGGACAGGTGAGAGACAGACAGACAGATAGACAGACAGGGACAGGTGAGAGACAGACAGACAGACCTGGCGTTCGTAGCTGGTCTGAGCTTCCTGTTCGATGTCCGAGTCGAGCTCCGGGACGTCGGACACGTCCGAGTCCGACTCCCCACTGTTGGAATCGGCATAACCCTCTGAACACACCAACCAGGAAATGACCTTGTTAGTAATATCTAAACACAACTGCACGTTTTTTAACTGAAGTCACTTTGTCCTGACAGATCACTCTTCAGGGATAACCAATGGCAATGTCGAGATTTAGGGATAACATTGGTGTTTAAGAGTGAACATGACGTTGACGAGGATTTATGGATGCAACGATGACAACACATGGTGAGATACTGTTTACTGATGATGACACACAGATGTTTACAGGTGGCGGGTTAGGGATAACAAATGTTGAAATAAAGATGATCTAAAATGTGTGTTTAGGGGTGAGGGAGTTTAAAGATGATCGTTTCAGGATAACAAATGGTGCTGCAGGTTTTAGGTGTTTAAGGGATGAGCAATATTTCATCAAAATTTACAATTTCCAGATGTTTATTGATAATTTTCAGACAGCAGTTTTGGGATAACAACTGTGATTTAAGGGACTCATAAATGGAAATTCACGATTGCTGATTTAGGGATAACAAATTGTAATCCAGTGTTTACAGAGGTTTTAGGAGATTTAAGAGTTTAGATTCTGACTTGGGCTCCGTCGGTTCAACAGGTGGTTCAGGATGCTGACCTGGTATAAATGCTGAAACAGAACATTTTGGCGTTACCTTGGAGGAGGGGCTCCAGGACGCCGTTCATGACGCCTTCGGGCAGGAACCTCCACTGGAAAACAGCGTGGTCGGCGCCACCAGTGCTGACGACCCACTGCAGGTCGTTGGACCAGCGAACATTTGTCACATGGGCAGAGTGACCGATGTACTTCTTGAATTTGGCGCCTGGTGGAGGAAGAAGACGGTGAGAGTTTACGGATTCAGACAGAGGAGGTGGTCAAACGTGGATACAGCCCAGTGTCACCGCGTTCTGTGCGGCCATATTGTTTCCACACACAGACGCCAAGATGTCCGTTATTAATATGTTAAGATAAACGTTTGGAAACCGACTGGAACAATTCAGTCAGGTGCTTTTTCAGTCGACTCGATTCAAGAGATGGACGCACGGAAAACTTGATCTTATTGGACAAAGATAACAGTGTCTGAAAAGGAAAAGGTCAAACTTACATGTCCCCACCCCGTTACTACGTCTCTTCTTTTTACTCTTAATTTGTTATTTCAACAAATTCCCAAATGTATTTACAGCAAATATAAAACTGTCCGCGGCCCGTTTACAACCCAGTCCAATAAATAAGTCATAAACCCAGTGTAGCTACAGCCGAGAGTTAACACAACCTGTCCTCCTCGATTTATCTGCCAAAAATATCTGCACAGTTTTTTAAACGGACCCATCATGCAGCCGCTCCACACACTGACATACACACACTCTTCCTGGTTGTACACACACACTGTTTTTTGAAATTAAATTCTCTTAAATTATAACCTCCCTCCCTGAAACAGATGTTGACAAAGTTTTTCCTCAGTTCGCAGTTGAGAAGCAGAAATAAATCACAATACGTTATCGTAATACTCAGTGTATCGCAAAACATTTAAAATCTAGTCATAATGTCTCGTGATCGTATCAGGTGACCTCTGGTGACACACACACTGAGGATCCTCCGGGAGAGACTGGAGCTTCAGCTCTGGACATCTGGAAGCATTTAACTTTATAGACTCATAAAACTCTAACAGTACAGATCGGTGATGTATTCTAAAGTTCTCCCCCGGGGCGGAGACACTCATCCACGCGGTCGGTGGCTTAGTGGATAGAGCAGGCGCCCCGTGTATAAGACTGTTGTTGCAGCAGCCCGGGTTCGACTACAGCCTGAGGCCCTTTGCTGCATGTCACTCTCCCCCTTCACGTTTAGCTGTCCTGTCAATTAAAGGTAAAAACTCCCCAAAAAATATCTTTAAAAAAAGATAATCCATTGTTCCACCTGGTGTAGTGTGTCAGAGTTAACGATGTTCGACGCCATGTCTGAGACGCCTCACGACGTCCCCACAGAAAGTCTAGCATGTTTGATTTTCTTCTCCCATCACAGCTGTCACTTTGACCAATAGGAACACAGAGCGATCTGTTGCCGTGGAAACTGTAGGACAACAACAGCCCAGCCTTTTAGATATTTCCTGTAGGGACGTTAGCACACAGAGTAAACAGGAAACAGCAGAGGCACTTTATCAACCCGCTGAGTACTGCCATTAGCATCAAGCTAGCAAAGAATGTTCTTTCTTCATAATGGAGGATATAAAGGAATCAAACTCACGGACAGTGTCTGGGCCTTTACTCAGCACAGCTGCAGAGGCTACCAGCTGCATCTCAAACACAACACACCATTTATTTATTATTCCCTCTGTAATTATTTATATGTTTTTATCTGCTCATGTTTGCCTTGATAAAGTTAATGCATCGCGCCATTGTTTCAAACTCAACACCCTTATAACTTCAGCTGAGAGGATCCCTTAATTTTATAAAAACTCTTTTATTATGAAACATTTGCAGGAACTTCCTGTGGAGGATTCAGTGAACAGGCTGCAGTGAGAGTCTCTCTCCATGGGATATTTCAAAATAGCAGCTTTGTGCATTTAGTCCTTCTCAGGCAAGCTCAGGGGTTTAGTGTTGCTGTAGCCCACAGGAAGTGAGGATTAGAATATATGACCTTCACATAATCCGCTCCAAATGAATCTATATTTTTAAAGTCATTACTAAAAGTGTGTGTCATATAAAAACTAAAGTGATGGTCAAAGTTGTCACAGTGAAATTTAAGGTGTGCTGATGGATTCACGTCATCAACTCATGCATTGAGTAACATTACAAGTTAACGTTCCACCTTAAAAGTTGCCGGCAGTCGGCCCAGTGAATGAAGTGATTTTTTTCTCTTTCATTTTATAGTTGTAGTTTACTGATGTATGAACAGAGGTTACATAAAACCAGAGTGAGCGTCCTCTACTGACCAATCAGACTGCAGGGTTTCTAGCTCCACCTTTTAGTACCAGATCTGTGTGCTAGGTACCCCAACAGAGGGGGGACCAAACATGGGGACGCTAAGGAACGCTTCTGTTGGGACCATCCACAACTTTCACTGTGGAGACAGAAACTATGAACTGAACTGAACTGAACTGAACTGCTCAGTCAATTAAGTTGTTTTTCATACCACAAGTGTTGCTGGAGCTCTTTTGACATTGTCTAGTGTTTCCTCACTCTCCATGCACCTTGTGAACCAGTGAAGTTGTGCCAGAGACCACTTTCTATGACAGAAGTAAAGCTCAGGGTCTGATCCACCATTTGACTGCTGCTGTTTACTCCCACCCTGCATCCCACAATGCCAGGGCGTAGGGAAGTTATGCCAGGCCCCAGTGCACGCTATCGTGAATGTGTTGTAATGGCACAAATAGAGACTTGACATTGGACATCACCAGCATACATATTACCCAGCAGTCACTGCTGCATATCTGATGAAAATATAAAAAAAATTCATCGTGTCATCGAAGAGTTTTTATCATTTATGTAGAAAAAGTATATAATTGTGTTTTTGACGGTTCTGACAGTTTAGACAAATAAAAAGTAAAACCATGACGCAGCGTCCCTCTCTGAGGATGTACACAGGAAGCGTCACCATTTTTAAAGAAGAAACATTCATTTTTATCTTTCTTCTTTGAACACACGAAGATATTCAAGGTGACAATCTGAATCACTTGCGCAACGCCCTCCGTCCATGATGCATACCTGATGACAACGGTTCCACCCAAACACTGGTAGAAGTGCAGGCTGGTAGCACCAAGGTTCCATAAATCCTGAACCAAACAGGAATCGGAGCTGATCTGGTGGAGAAGGGGTAAAAGGGGCTGAAAAGGTTTCTGACTGACCTTTCTTGAGGCAGGGGAACCTAAAGAGTTTGACGAGGCCGAGGTCGTCTCCGGTCACCAGCACGGCGCTGCTGTAGTTGGCGTCCACAGAGTTCACGTTGGTGATGTTGGAGTATTTGGGCCAGATGCCGTTCACCTCCGGCCCGATGACTCCTGTCCACGTCATCCAGTGGATCCCCTTTGCCTCCTCTTTTGGAACCTGCTTCCCTGCTGCAGGACACAGGAGGAGGTCACAGGGTCAGAAGGTCAGGGAATTCTGGGAGATAAGTAAGTCCCTGGACTAGACGTCCTGAAGTACAGTTGATCAGGGAGAATAAAGCCAGAGTGAACACTTTGCGTGTACCTGGCATCCTGTAGAAGAGCCGCTCTCCGGCGCCATCATTGGTCTGCAGGAAGCGGCTGTCGACCGACCAGTCCAGGTGGGTGATGAAGGAGGCGGAGCGGCTGCACTCGCCCACCTTCTTGTAACGCTGGGCGACAGCATATACATCCACCAGCCCGTCGTTTGATCCCACTGCCAGGAAGGAACCATCCGGCGAAAATTTTAGCTCATGGATTACCTCCTTCCTGTCCTTGATGTGCACGACTTCCGTCATGTCCCTGAAAAAAAAAAAGAAAAAAGATTAATTACCTCAAGTTCTTCATAAATTTAAATGACGTTAATATGAGATTCTGATCAAACGTCAGTAAGTTTTCATGCTGTTGGTCCAATCAGAGGCTTCCAGGTCCTGAACTCAGGTAACAAGATGAAGGGATAAATTAGCCTCATGGATTAGCTCCTGTCGCTAACCTCTCAGGCTGACCTGCCCGCTAACCAAAGAAGCTGTTTGGTTGGTCAATTAGAAAACGATCTTTCCTTTTGGAGTAGTAACAAACATTTATGGAGTAGTTCCCTATCGCCATCCTCCGGCCTCACATAGGTGAGATCACCTGACACGCAGCACGGTGAAGGATCCATCCTTCATGCCCAGAGCAAGCTGAGAGCCGTCGTTGTTGAAGGAGACACTTCGGACGGACTCCTCCATGTTACAGCGAGCCAACAGAGTGTGGTCAGGAAGACTCCACAGCCTGAAGGACAGACAGACGGACAGGTGAGAGGGGACGTCAGTTGATCAGCTGCCCTGGCGGTGGCGACAGTGGGTCAGACTGACCTGACAGAGCGGTCATCGCTCCCGGTGACAGCGACCGGTTGTTTGGGGTGAAGGTCGAGCGCCCACAGCTCGCCCTCGCTGTGACCCTGCATCAGCAGAACAGGTTTGTCCCGGTCTCGGACCATGACCTCGAAGATCTCGCTGTCCTGCGTACCCGCTAGGATACGGTCTGCCTTCCAGCAAACGCTGCGGATCGACAGACCTGAAACAGGAAACACACCTGACTTAAACAGGAAACACATCTGACTCAAACAGGAAACACATCTGACTCAAACAGGAAACACACCTGACTCAAACAGGAAACACATCTGACTCAAACAGGTTCAGGCCCTGTCTGTACGCATCCAGATATTTTTGTAAACAGATAGTTTTCCCTCCATTATAAAAATAAAAATTCCATCCACACGACCTCGTACAAAATATCTCCGTCTACACTTGAACGCTAAACGACAAACGTTTACATGTGTTCACACAGACAGTGCTGCTGCTGCTGTGACTTGTGTATTTCCATGACTGAAAGTCGGTAATCCACAGATTTATGGAGCCGTGCAGCCGCTACATCATCAACAATATAGTCCTGCATGTTAAATACAGATAAACAGTAACTGGAGTTTTGATAAATCTTCACCCCAGAGGGTGTTTTAAAAAATTAAAAAAGTTTGCGTAGCCGAGAGGCCCAAACTTCGAGGAAAATATCGGGACACGTACAGACAGAGCCTCAGACAGCACCGACACATAACCAAAGGTGTCATCTAATAATCAAACCTCAGTTTTACATGTTCACCACCTAATTTTTAATCATTTGCAAAGTGAACTCCACATTCTGACTTTGTCAAACATTCCACAGGTTGATCCTGTGACTGATTCTTTTTAACGGCCCCACTCCTATTGGTTCATACTGGTTCTGCGTAGCGTGATGTTCACACCTTTGTATCCTTGCTCCGCCTCCCTCAGGTCAATCTTTGTGATGGGTTTGAAGTCAACGTCCCACAGTCTGATGCAGCCATCTCGTCCTCCCGTGGCAAATCCCTCCTCACAGGCGTGCATGCTGAAGATCCCCGCCTGAACGACACGTCACACACAAAGAACATTTCCCATCAGCCCTTCATGTCTGGAAGGGACAGATTCTGAAATACTGATCTCCACTGTGACATAAACATCAGCAGCGCTGCAGCCACAGACAGAGACAGAGTCAAAGACAGAGACAGAGTCAAAGACAGAGACATTCCCTGTTAAAGGGTTTTTGGGGAGTTTTTCCTGATCAGCTGTGAGGGTCCTAAGGACAGAGGGATGTCGTATGCTGTAAAGCCCTGTGAGGCAAATTGTGATTTGTGATATTGGGCTTTATAAATAAAATTGATTGACTGATTGATTGATAACGCTGCGTTTCTTCCACCAACAGGGCTCTCATTTTAGTGTAGAGCGTCAGACTGAATTTA
This sequence comes from Epinephelus fuscoguttatus, assembly GCF_011397635.1. Taxonomy (NCBI): domain Eukaryota; kingdom Metazoa; phylum Chordata; class Actinopteri; order Perciformes; family Serranidae; genus Epinephelus; species Epinephelus fuscoguttatus. Next base: position 656,459 of record NC_064754.1, read on the forward strand.
CCAACGCACCATGTCAGGTCACTCACTCTCCGGGACCGCCAGTGTTACTTGAATAAGTAAACACTGACCAACGGGACCAGACTGGCCGACCCGTATGCTCTCACTCAGTGGATGGATGATGTCACAGGAAGCCAATCTTACAAAGGAGGACCACACTTGTTTGTTTTGCTATGGAAGCTAACGTTAGCTAATGTGCTAAAAAGTTAGCGTTGCAGAGAAATCCAATCTTCCTCTTAATCCCTCCCCAGTTTCTGATGAGGTGGACATGATAACCCTTAATACACATAACCTTATTCATCCCTACAACAGGAAATACTTTTTCCCTAACCTGATATGAAGTGTGCGCTGCACATGTGAGCATTTTTGATGATGGCCTCCGTCCAGTCCTTTGGTCTTATCACATTTAACCATAGTTGTCTTTGTTTTTGTTGACGGGCAGTGGCGGCTGGTTTTGAGCCATGACTCCTTCTATTCTGGCTCCCAATAACACAACAAGACAAACACATTTTAACACTCCTATGGAGCCTACAGCCCTGTGGGGGAGAGGCAGCTGCACCTCCAGCTGATCACATGATGTCATCGTCGATCGACGTACCCCGTGTGCAGCCTGTACGGTCCGGATCAGAGTGATTCCTCTCCACACATAAACGTCTCCGTTCAGAGCTCCAGAGTAGGTCAGCTCATCTTTGGCTGCAGAAACACACAGGATGGTCTGCAGGTCGCCCGTCTTCCCAAAGATCCCTCGCTTCGGGGTCAGAGCGTTCCCACACAGCGTCCAGAACTACAGACACAACCAGTGAGACGGTACATGTGTGATACTCAACAGTCGGACACAGGAAACAATCTTTAGACCAAACGTCAGCTCAGCAGGAGGTGAAAGATCAAACTCTCTCACCTTGATGTGTTTGACTCCACAGCTGACCAGACGGCTGGACTGAAACGGATCCCAGGCCACGTCAAAGATCTGCAGAATACCAAGAAAGACAACTTACAACGCCTTTCAAAACCAGACCTACCAGAGTTCCCAGAATTCAATTCCCAATGACAGACTGACTCTGTTCCCTGGTGACTCAGAGGAAACAGATGAAAACAGTGAGGAACAAACGTCAGTGATTATTGAATGTCGTTTCTTGTGTTTCTGCAACAAACAGAGTCGATGTGAATGACTTAAGAGCCGTACTCTGTCTGAGTGTCCGGTTGCCGTGGCGAGGACTCGTCCTCTCCTCCAGTCCCAAACACACAGCGTGTTCTTGGCGTCCAGACCGACCGACACCAGCCGCTATGAAAACACAGACCAGAAACAAACGTGAGCATCAAATGAGTCATTTAGTTTGTTTAGTTTGATCCACGGGTGAGGCTCCGCCCACCACAGACACTCAGACCACAGGATTGGACGATGCTATCACTTACAGACTGACTGGCGGGTCATTCAGTCAGTACATGTGTTGGAGTTCCTCTGAGCTGGATCCTGGGGCCCCGAGTGCAGATATTTTTGTGATATACGGGGCGACAGCTAATTCTTAAAGATTAGCATTTTCAACCACACATACACACACACACACACACACACACACACACACACACACACACACACACACACACACACACACACTTCCCCTCGTCCATTTATAATCCTTCTCAGGGTCTGACGGCTTGTCTGCCCAAATCTCAGGTGACCCTGTTCACAGTACACATGTCATATCATACAAACGTAGTTGGCAACTCAACTCACAACTTTAATTTTCAGCTCAAGGATGAAAACATGATGGAATAAAAGCAGCTTTTAAAACCAAAAAAGAAAAAAATAAAGTCTGTAAAAATAATCTGAGAAGCTCTCTCGATCATTTCTAAAACACTTTTGAGATGGACCCTTCCACAGTGACATCATCATCATGAGGGGGCGTGCTCTGACCTGTCCGTCAGAGTCGAAGGCCAAACAGGCCACTCCATGTGTGTGGATGTCCCTCAGGATGGACACGGTCTGCATGCCGTACGTGTCCCAGATACAGATGAACGGGTCTTTGCCCACCTGACCCGTCGCCACCTGGATCTTATCTGGATGGATCGCCAGACTGACAGACAGACAGACAGACAGACAGACAGACAGACAGACAGAAAGAGGGAGATATTTAATACACAGACCATGAGTGTAAGCTCCTCTTAGCGCCCTCTACAGGCTGCACAGTCCATTACAAACATCATCCTGTAACTTTATAGAAGGAGCAGGACTCCTTTACACTGACAGGAGTCAGCTCCTCGTCTCCACCGAGCGGTTCAGTTCAGTTCAGTTCAGTTCAGTTCAGTTCAGTTCATAGTTTCTGTCTCCACAGTGAAAGTTGTGGATGGTCCCAACAGAAGCGTTCCTTAGCGTCCCCATGTTTGGTCCCCCCTCTGTTGGGGTACCTAGCACACAGATCTGGTACTAAAAGGTGGAGCTAGAAACCCTGCAGTCTGATTGGTCAGTAGAGGACGCTCACTCTGGTTTTATGTAACCTCTGTTCATACATCAGTAAACTACAACTATAAAATGAAAGAGAAAAAAATCACTTCATTCACTGGGCCGACTGCCGGCAACTTTTAAGGTGGAACGTTAACTTGTAATGTTACTCAATGCATGAGTTGATGACGTTAGTTTAGTTTATTTATTCATTTGACAAAAAAACACTAAAATAAAAATAACACAAAAGTTCCCATATTTTGAATGAAAGGGAACAGAAAGAAGAATAATCTTATTAAATCTACCCCTCTGTCAAACAACAAACAAACAAACAACAAAATAAATAAAATAACAACAGGCTCACACACCCACTCACATTGCTTAGTTAGTTGCTGACTTACAATTCAATTTTTAACATTCAAAGGTCACATATACGTGCAAAGATATCTACACACACACACACACACACACACACACACGTTTTTTTAACCCTGTCATGACAACAGGTATATCAATCGAACTTATCTAACATAGTTCATTATATCTCCTTAGCATACTGGTTTAGTCACTCTTTAAATGTAATGTTGGATTTAGATTATCTGGTTACTTTGTTCAGACTGTTCCATAAACTGACTCCTTCACTTTGGTCCTGAATCTCCGCTTTTTAAAGATCTCTGTTCCTCTTAAGTTATAGTGGCTCTCTGTTATTTTGGCTGTAAAGGTCTCTACACAGGAACCTGGTGATCCGTTAACACAACTGATTATAGCACTTTAAGCTTTTTCATTAATAATTCCACTTTGATAATTCCCATTATATTGTCTACAGTTGTCATATTCCCAATGACCTTACATTTCAATGTTGAGTTGATGTACACAGCTACGCCTCCACCTTTTTAAATTCCTTCTATTTCTATTAAAAAACCCGCCATCCATAAAGGAGTGCTGTGTTTACATGGCAACTCGCGCGAGACTCGAGAACTAGCACCACCACTAGCCATCAGCTAGTCTCGTGCGAGTTGCCATGTAAACACAGCACTCCTGCAGGCTAACTGACCACGGTGAGAAATGATGCAATAAAAGTGGAGTGAATTACGTCTTTTCAAGTCAGTTTTGCATGCTGCGGCTTCAGAGCACTTGGATTACGACGGACGAGCCGTTCTGACGTTTCTGAAATGCATTAGTGGAGTTTTATTACATTTTCAAAATGTGGGTTCCGTGCACTTCAAGTGTCGCTGTTATCCTCCGATACCCCGAACGAGTTCTGTGGATTGAAAAACTACGCTGGACTTCTTGTCGGCACGAGGGTCAGTAAGTACTGTCTGTATTTACATTCTAAAGTGGCCATTTCCTTTAATGTCCAATCACTGTTGTGGCTCCGCCCACTCACCCCCTCACACTGTTGTAACTGGAGCCGAAGCACCGGCTTCATACAAATCTCTGGTGTGGGATCATTTCGGTTTCACTGTTGCATAAAACGACGAGTGAAAACTGTTAACAGAAATTTCACTGTCTGCAAACGTTGCTTGAAACATGTCTAGTGCCCCCCCCCCCATCCCTTGTCCTTTTATTAAACAAACTAAATAACTTTATATTATTTATCTTATTTTCAAATTTTCCTGAATGACAATTATACCCGAGCCGGTCTATGCAGCAGAGCCTGTGTTGCGTTGAATAGGCTGTAGCACAACACAGCAGCACGTCAAGTGCAAAGTCAAGCAAAATAAAGAGATCATTTTGGGAGAAAAAAAAACTGTTCTCTTTACGCACAAAACACGTACCAAAACCGAACCGAAACCGTGGCCCAAAAACTGAGGTACGGACAGTACCATGGGCTACCTGTACCGTTGCACCCCTACTAGGTACCATGTCTGAAGGGTCACTGTTGGTTCCAAAGGTGCTGTACTGAAAGGGTTTGGTGGAGATGGGTCTTCTTCATCAGAACCAGTTCATATGTCCTGGTGTCTGTCCTTGTCTTCGTCTGCGGTGTCTCTCACCTCCACACATATCACTTCTCCACCAACATGAAACTGGTTCTGTTCTGGTTCCTGCTCCTACTTTTGAACCGTTCAGAGGATTTCAGCCAAAAACAAACTGGTTCAGAACCTGAAAAGTTGCTGCTCAGATGAAAACAAAAAAGAGCAGGTTTTTCTTGACCTGAAGTTTAAACCGTGATGACATCAGTGGACGTGTCTTATTCTACAGATCAGACAGAGAGGATGCAGACATCAGGTGAGCAGTGTTCTCATTCTCAGCTGGTTCCTGCTTGTTTCTGGTCAAAAACATTTCTGTAATAACAGAACAAAAGCTCACATGTAATTAACGTATTTGTCGATTTTGCTTCTGTTGTGTAACGCCCACTGTTGATGACACGTCATTGATCACATTGGTTCCACTCAGAACTGGTGGCAATTCAGGCTGGTTGACGAAAGAGCACCAGTGCTCCACAAACCTTTGTTTGTCACCAGCAGAATACAGTCACCATTATCCAGACAACCCAGAATCTAACTGGAACCTAAATGTGATGCTAACGCTAGCTGTTGTGCGTTCAGTGTATCCTCTTAGAACGGTTTGTGTGATACCCTGTGAATCAGCGCCCCACGTTACGTCTTGAACGCACAGTTACAGATGCAGCGTCTTCAGATTTCCCAGGCCTTCTGAAAGCCTTCCAGATGCTGCCAACCTCAGGCCAACTTCCATCCACTGACTGACTGACAGCTTCGGCCAAGTGACATTTATAGTTCTTCATATTTAAAACTGATGAAATTCGTTAAAAACCCGACAAAACCAGAACCTTTCTCTCCTCTTTCATAGTCACGATTAATGCCATGGAGTAATTAAGTATTAAAACATGCACACAAAAAAAAGAATAGTTTGCTGGAGGCTTTCGCACATATTTAAGCGGAGGCAGGGCGGACTAACAGCACCATGAACTACACATATATAATTACTGCACAGCCACAACAAAGATACGTATTATTGCTCAGACAAGTGCTGCTAACGCAGTGTGGGGGTTGGGATCTGCTTCAGATGGCCACTCAATGGCAACGTCCCACTCCGTAGGAACTAAAGGGCACAACATGATGCTATGAACATGTGGTGAGCAGAGGAGCCGAGGAGTCATTGTCACACTTTGTCAAACGGCTGAATGAGCAGAGCTTTGTGAAATCTCTCCTCCATGAATCTGTTCAGACGCACAGCGACGGATCAATGAGGTGAAGCCGAGCTGCGTGCGGCAGGCAGAGCGTGTGCAGAGCCTTGTACAGTCCTCAAAATAATAATTAAAAAAGAAAAGATCTGTCATCATTTCCAATATTCACACGCTGTTCTTATCCAACGACGATTCTGCGTCAGTCCATATTTGTTGGCGTGTAGTCTGAAAACAACATGTTCACTGAGGTTAAAAGAACTTCTTGTCTTTTGCACACTGTGTAAACGAGTGGGAGGTGTAACAGCAGCATACATCACATTCACACAGCCATAATAATGGTATCACCTACAGTGATAATCATTAAATATGGGGAGCTCCCTCAGTAACTCCACTGCTCCTCCTGGTGGACAGACTGACCATTGCAACTGGTTTCTACAAACACCAGTCCATTAGACCTGAGGGAGCTTCATGGATGAGAGGCCAAACGTCTTCACGAAACTCAAGCAGGTCCAGCTGCCTACGCTGCAGCACTTAGGATCGCCATGACCTGGACGACTGAGAATCTTCACCGACACATTGGTTATTTCGCCAACGCTCCACGGCGCCGTGCACGCGCTCAGAAGAACCCACAATACCAGTTTCTATAAATGTCCCGTCTGACAATCTGTGCTCGTGTCAAACGTCTTTAAATCGTGTTTCTGTCACTTGACTTTCAGCCGACCGCTCGGCTCATCATGTTCTTAACTTCCTGTCAAAACTGTAGCCTCATCAGCCGGCGGCGGCGAAACATCAGAGTGACCTCACAGAGACAGACGAGGACAGAGACGTGTGATTGGCTGACAAAGCATTTAAAGGTTTCTACACAGAGCTGCCTGCTGACGGACATCTGCGCGGCTGCAGGCGTCTCTGTCCTCATGTCTCTGTCCTCATGTCCCTGTCCTCATGTCCCTGTCCTCATGTCTCTGTCCTCATGTCCCTGTCCTCATGTCTCTATTGTCATGTCCCTGTCTCTGTCCTCATGTCTCTGTCCTCATGTCTCTATTGTCATGTCCCTGTCTCTGTCTTCATGTCTCTGTCCTCATGTCTCTATTGTCATGTCCCTGTCTCTGTCTTCATGTCTCTGTCTTCATGTCTCTGTCCTCATGTCCCTGTCCCCATGTCCCTGTCCTCATGTCCCTGTCTCTGTCCTCATGTCCCTGTCCTCATGTCCCTGTCCTCATGTCTCTATTGTCATGTCCCTGTCTCTGTCCTCATGTCTCTGTCCTCATGTCCCTGTTCTCATGTCCCTGTCTCTGTCCTCATGTCTCTGTCCTCATGTCCCTGTTCTCATGTCCCTGTCTCTGTCCTCATGTCTCTGTCCTCATGTCCCTGTCCTCATGTCCCTGTCCCTGTCTTCCTGTCCTCATGTCTCTATTGTCATGTCCCTGTCTCTGTCCTCATGCCTCTGTCCCTGTCCTCATGTCCCTGTCCTCATGTCCCTGTCTCTGTCCTCATGTCTCTGTCCTCATGTCCCTGTTCTCATGTCCCTGTCCTCATGTCCCTGTCTCTGTCCTCATGTCCCTGTCCTCATGTCCCCATGTCCCTGTCCTCATGTCCCTGTCTCTGTCCTCATGTCTCTGTCCTCATGTCTCTGTTGTCATGTCCCTGTCCTCCTGTCCCTGTCTTCCTGTCCCTGTCCTCATGTCTCTATTGTCATGTCCTTGTCCTCATGTCCCTGTTCTCATGTCTCTATTGTCATGTCCCTGTCTCTGTCCTCATGTCTCTGTCCTCATGTCCCTGTCCTCATGCCTCTGTCCTCATGTCTCTATTGTCATGTCCCTGTCCCTGTCCTCATGTCTCTGTCCTCATGTCTCTATTGTCATGTCCCTGTCTCTGTCCTCGTGTCTCTGTCCTCATGTCCCTGTTCTCATGTCCCTGTCCTCATGTCCCTGTCTCTGTCCTCATGTCCCTGTCTCTGTCCTCATGTCCCCATGTCCCTGTCCTCATGTCCCTGTCCTCATGTCCCTGTCTCTGTCCTCATGTCCCTGTCCTCATGTCCCTGTCTCTGTCCTCATGTCTCTGTCCTCATGTCTCTGTTGTCATGTCCCTGTCCTCCTGTCCCTGTCTTCCTGTCCCTGTCCTCATGTCTCTATTGTCATGTCCCTGTCTCTGTCCTCATGCCTCTGTCCCTGTCCTCATGTCCCTGTCCTCATGTCTCTATTGTCATGTCCCTGTCTCTGTCCTCATGTCCCTGTCCTCATGTCCCCATGTCCCTGTCCTCATGTCCCTGTCTCTGTCCTCGTGTCTCTGTCCTCATGTCTCTATTGTCATGTCCCTGTCCTCATGTCCCTGTTCTCATGTCTCTATTGTCATGTCCCTGTCTCTGTCCTCATGTCTCTGTCCTCATGTCCCTGTCCTCATGCCTCTGTCCTCATGTCTCTATTGTCATGTCCCTGTCCCTGTCCTCATGTCTCTGTCCTCATGTCTCTATTGTCATGTCCCTGTCTCTGTCCTCGTGTCCCTGTCCTCATGTCCCTGTCTCTGTCCTCATGTCCCCATGTCCCTGTCCTCATGTCTCTGTCCTCATGTCCCTGTCCTCATGTCCCTGTCTCTGTCCTCATGTCCCTGTCCTCATGTCCCTGTCCTCATGTCCCCATGTCCCTGTCCTCATGTCTCTGTCCTCATGTCCCTGTCCTCATGTCCCTGTCTCTGTCCTCATGTCTCTGTCCTCATGTCTCTGTTGTCATGTCCCTGTCCTCCTGTCCCTGTCTTCCTGTCCCTGTCCTCATGTCTCTATTGTCATGTCCCTGTCCCTGTCCTCATGCCTCTGTCCCTGTCCTCATGTCCCTGTCCTCATGTCTCTATTGTCAAGTCCCTGTCTCTGTCCTCATGTCCCTGTCCTCATGTCCCCATGTCCCTGTCCTCATGTCTCTGTCCTCATGTCTCTGTCCTCCTGTCCCTGTGTCCCCTCACACAGAATGTCTCATTTAAAGCGAGAGGACAGACGGAGACAGTGGACAGAGGACAAGGACGTGTCAGGACCGAGCAGAGGATGATGGGAAGGACTCAGCAGCTTCATCAGCTCGTCATCATCGTCAGCATTTTTCTTCCAGCTGTCAGCTCCCATCAGGCCGTGCGTCTCAAACACCGACCCCTACTTCCTGTCTGCGTCCCTCTCAGCCAGCGGCGTGGTCAGCGGCTAAAGGAGCATCTAATCGATGAACCGGCGTTCGATCCGAGACGAAGACATCGTTTACAGTTTGTCTGAGAGACAGACCGTCCTTCATGAACCAACGTCTTTATCATTAAAGAATAAAGATTAAATTATTCAATGAAAAATAAACCTCGTTATAACGTCGACAGCTGTCACTGTCACCACCTGACTCAATGTGATTGGACGTAACAGTCAGCCAATAGCCATCCATCACAGTCAGTTCAGGAAGCTTCACGGAGTCACATGATCGTCATGTACGCTGTAAAAAAATCCTAATTTTACAGAAATAACTTAAAGTTTTTACAGTGGTTTTATGTTGTTTTTTTAATTGCAACAAAACTGTAATATCACAAACACCATCTGTGAATTAACCAAAGTGTTGTTTGAAGTTTTATGTCGATAATAACAAATTAATTTCTCTTTTTTGAACAGAAACAATTCTAAAATTTTTATACAGTATTCTCTGAAAGATCACACCTTTTTTTTCCCACAAGGTCGATCCAGCCGTCAATGCTTCATCGTTAGTTTCTGTGTCTGTTATTAACTGACTGACTGTTCTGTGAATAACAAAAATCTAATTTCTTATTTTGTCCAGAATTATTAGATGTTGAGTTATTATCATAGAAATTTATTAAACTCTGAGAAAAAAACTGAAATCAATTTTTTGTATTTTTGCTTAAAGCTCCAGGATGTCAGATTTAAATCTAATCAGTGTGTTTTCTTCAACGAGCTGAGAATCCGAATGGTTGTGTTCTCGTTAAGGTCAGAATGAGCTGTTTATATCTGCACAGGGAGCAGGTCCTCGTCCACAGAGGTCACCATGATGATGCACACTGAGAAAAAAAAAGCCATCCTTTCACGCTGGCGTGACACGCAGCCAGGCGCTGTTGTTGTTTAATGGCTCTCAGAGGCATCAGGAGAAAAACGCAGCCGAACAGCGTAAGTTAAGGGGCCGAAATCCCGAGTGGTGTGGGTGGGTCCAACAACCCCCGACTTTCACCCAGGAGGCCGGTGTTCACTTCCTGTAAGATTGTAAAGACAAACCCTGTTCTTTGTTCCTAAACCCAACCACGTGTGTGTGTGTTGGCTAAACGTAACCACGTGTGTGTGTGTTGGCTAAACGTAACCACGTGTGTGTGTCGGCTAAACATAACCACGTGTGTGTGTCGGCTAAATGTAACCACGTGTGTGTGTGTTGGCTAAACGTAACCACGTGTGTGTGTGTTGGCTAAATGTAACCACGTGTGTGTGTCGGCTAAATGTAACCACGTGTGTGTGTCAGCTAAACGTAACCACGTGTGTGTGTGTCGGCTAAATGTAACCACGTGTATGTGTTGGCTAAACGTAACCACGTGTGTGTGTGTCGGCTAAACGTAACCACGTGTGTGTTGGCTAAACGTAACCACGTGTGTGTTGGCTAAATGTAACCACGTGTGTGTTGGCTAAACGTAACCACGTGTGTGTGTGTTGGCTAAACGTAACCACGTGTGTGTGTGTCGGCTAAACGTAACCACGTGTGTGTGTGTCAGCTAAACGTAACCACGTGTGTGTGTTGGCTAAACGTTAAAACAGACAATGCATGTAACAGGCTGAAGTTGACACGGCGTCCCAGAACGTCAACAACCAACACACCCAGGGTACCTTGGACGTCATATGTAGACGTGGAAAGTCCATGACCAAACGTGGACATGTGACGAGGTCACAGTGAGGATGTGTCGGCAGAGCGCTGGCTGGTTTCTAATGTAGTGAGTGGAGGTGGGCGGGGCCAATCTGAGGTCAATGATGGAGGCTCATTTAAAAGCGGAGATGATGCGTGCAGTGGGAGGAAGTCCAGATTCAAACACATATCGTTTGAAACATCCTTTAAAAAAGAGGAAGTTACTGACATGAATCCAAGAAGCTTTCTCGCACCATCAGAAACGAGTCCTGACATCATCATCATCAGGTACGATCTCACCTGTGGAGTGTCAGTCAGCTCACCTGAACACCTCCAGGTTTGTTCATTTCTGCAAACATCTGGATGTTGATGATGTGGTGTAATGAGGACGCCTCCCGGAGGAGTCTGTGCGGTATGCGAGAGCAGATAAAGAGCGGACTGCTCCTTTAACAGAGATGAAACGTAAGCCGCAGAACTGGGTCACACTGACACCTGCAGGTGAGCCTGCAGCAACATCTGGAACATCTGTCACAGCGTGTGTGTGTGTGTGTGTGTGTGTGTGTGGGAGTGAGAACCACAGGAGGACCACATCACAGCTTCATCTGTTGTTTCCATGGAAACACACTCCTGCTCATCAATCAGCCATGTGATACATCAACAGTTAGATTTTAATATCACCATTAGACAGGAAACTTTACCTGAGGTCAGGTGACCTCTGAATACACACCGCTCTATAAACTGAGGGGAACTCTTAAATCTCACATCAGATCCTGATGAACGACTGAAGCGTAAAATCTTTACTGATGAACACTGTATTTAATTAGTCGAGAACAAAATGACGTAACAACGGTCACAACGGATGCCTGCCTGTATGACCTCCTGACAACAGCTGCACTCCTGATGAGTCGGAGGATGGATCTCCTCCCAGACCTGGATCAGGGCATCAGTGAGCTCCTGGACAGTCTGTGGTGGACACACTGATACATAACGTCCCATAGGTGCTCAGCTGGATTTAGGTCAGGGGAACGAGAGGGCCAGTCAATGACATCACTGCCTTCATCATCCAGGAACTGTCTACACTCTGGACACATGAGGCCGGGTCCTGCACCAGGAGGAACCCAGGGCCCACTGCACCAGGAGGAACCCAGGGCCCCCTGCACCAGGAGGAACCCAGGACCCTCTGCACCAGGAGGAACCCAGGACCCTCTACACCAGGAGGAACCCAGGGCCCACTGCACCAGGAGGAACCCAGGGCCCACTGCACCAGGAGGAACCCAGGACCCTCTGCACCAGGAGGAACCCAGGGCCCACTGCACCAGGAGGAACCCAGGACCCTCTGCACCAGGAGGAACCCAGGGCCCTCTGCACCAGGAGGAACCCAGGGCCCACTGCACCAGGAGGAACCCAGGACCCTCTGCACCAGGAGGAACCCAGGGCCCACCGCACCAGGAGGAACCCAGGGCCCCCTGCACCAGGAGGAACCCAGGGCCCTCTGCACCAGGAGGAACCCAGGGCCCCCTGCACCAGGAGGAACCCAGGGCCCTCTGCACCAGCGTAAGGTCTGAGGATTTCATCCTGATACCTAACAGTAGTGAGGGTACTGTTGGCCATGACATGGAGGTCTGTGTGACCCTCCATGGTGCTGGGCTGTGAGCACAGGTCCCACTAGAGGACGTGGGGCCCTCATGCCACCCTCATGGAGTCTGTTTCTGACAGTGTGGTCAGAAACATGCACACCAGTAGCCTGCTGGAGGTCATGTTGTAGGGCTCTGGCAGTGCTCCTCCTGTTCCTCCTCACACAAAGGAGCAGATAGCGGTCCTGCTGCTGGGTTGATGCCCTTCTACGGCCCTGTCCAGCTCTCCTGGTGTAACGGCCGGTCTCCTGGTGTCTGGTATCAACCTGATTGGGCTGCTTCACAATCACTGGACTGATCTCCAGTTTAGTTTAACTGATTTGAAAGCAGACAATGGCGGACAGTCCGGGGAAACTCCCCACCAGATCAGCAAACTTTCTGTTGCTGCTGTTACACTGATTAGACCCCGCCCACTGTGAACCCCAGAGCTGTGATTTGTCACGGCTGAATTTAAGATGCTACAGCCACTGCTGTGACCTCTGTTTCCATCTCGTAGCAGCGAGGAGAGGAGGACTGACTGCAGAGCAGCTAGCTGCTAATGTTTTATGTAATTTATGGTCTGATAAACAGAGACAGAGAGACAGCAGGCGAGGAGCAAACCAACGAGCTGCATTCAGCTGTACACTGGAAAACGATTTTGAATCAGTGAATGGAAACATTGCTAAACACATGCTAACGTTATTAGCACAAGCCTGTGGCATTTTACATTGTATATATTAGCCTAGCAGCTAGCAGAGATTTGCTCTGCTCATATTTCAGCCAGGATAAATCACACACAGTGTGTGGAGGCTTTATTGTCTTCACAATTTATTGTTTCTTATCTGTGAAATTAAAGTAAATCAAAGCTTTGTTTCCACTGAGGGAAATGGTTTCAGCTCACAGAGACAGACAGGAGGTCTGCGTCACTGTGACACTGTGGAGTTACATCTCTGGGGAGGTGTGCGTCAGGCTGCGGTGTGGGGTACGGCGTCGACGCAGAGCCTACAATGTAGGTACGGCATGCATTTGACGCACAAGTATAAATTCCACCATACGGTGGACCACAGCTGGTGACTGTTGGAACGGCGGACTAACGAACTAAACTACTAACAAGGTTTGGGTGAGTTTTATTTTGTTTCTGTTGAGTTTGGATGAGGTGCGTTTTAACCATGAGAACACTTTTAAAGTAAAGCAACCAGCTGCGAAGCCTTTCAGAGTTTTCTAAAATAAGAGTGACTGAGTTGTGTCAACATGTTTTTCTTTGTTTGTAAAACTGAACACAACGATGGAGATCTCCTCGTATATTTATGGACTCAGCTTTGCTCACAATCCTCAGACGGACGAAACTTTTCTTCGATGGACCCGTTTCTGCCGCTGGAGGGTTTTTTCTGACTTTAGTGTAAAAACCAGTTCAGGTTTCTGATCGTTGCAATAGGCCATGAAGGTCGGCACGCCAGTCTTGATTCATACAAAAACACCCCCTGACTCACACCCACCCACCCCTCCTCACCTGATGATGTCATCGTTGTGCCCCAGGTAGAACTTCTGGGTGTGCTCTCGGGTGTTGTAGACCACGCCCACCCCGGCCACGAAGTACACCACCTCTTTCCCTGCGGTGTAGTAGAGGTTGTTTCGACACTGGTGACCTCTGTATCCGTGGATCCACTCCAGCCTCAGCTGGCAGCGCGGCGCCGTCTTATCTGACATGTTGGCTTAAAACTGAAAACTCAACATCAAGTTAAAAATACGAAGAAACCAGGAAGTCTGACGAGCTGTGAGCAGGTCCGAAGCATCTGCTGTGAAGAGTCTCTCTGGACGAACACAAAAACACGCGTGTGCATCAGAGTCTGCTGCTGGTCCTAAGGCTGCTGGGAGCTGTAGTCCATCACTGGAGTCCGACATCCAACTGCACTTCCCATAATTCCAACCTGCACCACAAATCAACATCCAAACAAAAATAATTTCAAAGCGCAGATATGTTTTTCAAACTAACTTTTTCTTTTCAATTTTCTTTTTTAAATTTTAAACTACCACAAATTATTCTCCCCAAAACATAAATCAGTTTCAGAAATGTGCTCACAGTGTTTTGTAAGGTCATAAGGTTGTTGCTGCTTGGTTTCACTGCATCTGATTGTTCTTACAATTTCCTAAAATTTTAGATTATTGTAAATTACAACAACCATTTTTTTCAACTATCACAAATTACACCAAAAAAAAAAAATTTAGGCAGCAGAAACGTTCTCAGAGTATTTTTATTAGGTTATGAGATTGTTCTTCTGATTTTGGAGTAACAGTTTCATACAATTTCCCCAAATATGAAATTACAGTAAATTACAACAACCAAATTTTTTCTAACTACCACAAATTATTTTCCCAATAAAATAAATTAGGTTTCAGAAACGTTCTCACAATATTTTTGTTAGGTTATGAGATTGGCGCTGTTTGGTTTCATAGTAACTTTTTTTTATTTATTTTGTATTACAGTTTTCTAAAATATTTAACTACCACAAATTTTATCTCAATAAAAATAATTTTGGTTGCAGAAATGTTCACTGAATATTTTTGTAAGGTTGTGAGTTGGTTTGTTTGGTTTCAGAGCAACATTTTTGTAAAATTTGTAAAATTTTCTAAAATTTTAAACTACTGCAAATTATCCTCCCAATAAAATAAATTAGTTGTAGGTTATGAAATTGTCACTGTTTGGTTTCACAGGATCTTTTTATTTTGTTGTTTTTTTAATAATTTCTTAAAATTCCAACCTACTGTAAATTACAATGACCATTTTTCCAACTACCACAAATTAAACAAATAAATAAAAATGCAGAAACGTTCTCTGAATGTTGTTGTAAGGTTGTGAGTTTGTTTGGTTTCAGAGCAACATTTTTGTAAAGTTTTAAAAAATTTTAAACCTGCAATTTACAACAACCTTTTTTTTCTTACCACAAATTATCCTCCCAATAAAATAAATTAAGTTAAAGAAACGTTCTCAATAAGCACGTAAATTAAGGGTTTCTGCAGATGTTCTGAAATCTGATGGTTGTTGATGTTTCTGCACAGTTTTATTAATGTATTCTTTAATAACTCATCTTCAGGGTTCCCGTGGTTCCTCCAGCTGGCAGCACTTGCGGGAACATTTTTAATGACAGACACGTTGTGCACGAACCTTTTGGGAACGTTGCTCCAACTAATGACCCAAACCGGAACATTCCCAGGATGTTCTCTGAAGGTACAGGAAGGTGTTGGTGTTTGCTGAGAAGGTCACTGTGGGAAAGAAACAGAAACCGTGTTGGGAACACATGTCAGGATATCGACCCAGCCTTCAGCGAGACCATGAGGACTGCACTGTCCGTCCTTCTGACCGATGTTCCGGTCGCACCGGGGACAAATTAACCGTCACTTCATTTAACGGAATCCACAAACGGAGCGTCTGAAGGCGGATATGATAGAAAATCCCTCCCCTGACTCCCGCCGCCGTCTGTTCGCTGTTTCCAGTTAAAATCCGGAGATTACAGCGCCGATTTATCGCCGTCAGTCCGCAACATCCACACCACCGACACCGGCTGCACCTGCTCCTGCAGGCCGGCCGAGAGACGCTTCAGCCCGGCAGACACCCGCAGCGGCACCCCGGCTCAGAAACAGCCCAGAAAACGCACGAATATGAAGGAAAGTCGGGATATTAACGGGAATCCCGGGGATCACTGACAGCGGCAGAGCGGAAAGAATTACCACCGACACTTCCTGTTGGAGTTTTCAAAATAAAGTTTAACTGTCAGCGGTTTTTTTTAGCCAATGTTTATCTCGATGAAAACGTGAATTATTTAATCTTTGCAATGATCGCTTCCAACAGAGGTCTCTGCAGAGGACAATACAGCTGTCTTTTTAAGTTCAGTAAATTACAGTCTCCGGTCTGTGGACACACATTTGTCTCAGAAATATCTGTGTGTGTGTGTGTGTGTGTGTTTAATCTGTGATCATGAGACACTTTCACACATATTAAACAGTGTGTGTGAAATACAAATCTGCGAGCATGAAATCAAATGATCTGTTTCCTTTGTTTATAATTGATATAAATGTGTTCAGTGCGTGTGTTTGCAGCTGCGTTTTATATTTGCAAAGTAGTTTTTTGAGTTTACATATCTCTGGTTTTGTATTTAATGTTGTATTTGTGTTTAATATTTACAGATTACACATTAAATCGCTGACTGTTGATCTGTTCACATAAAATAACACTGAGACACATCTGTCTCCATTTCAGTCCGCTAGATAAAGACTGTGTGACAGTAAAACATGTTAACAAGATTAATGTTCGTATTTTGACAGTGAGTCTTTATTTTATTTTGAAGCCTAATACGATGACTTCCGGTTTCCTTCGCGCTGACTTTCGCGAGCTTCCCGCCGCTGTCAGAGCAGCAGGTCAGGTGCGGTTTTAGCGCACCAACGGAGGTCCGCGCGAGCGCAGCGGCTTCATGAATCAGACTCAGCGCGTCACTCTGTGCTCAGGAGCCCGCGGTGCATGATGGGAGGTGTAGTGTAGAGCTCCTCTCTGACAGGAACAGAGGCACGTCACATTCAGTCCTTATTAAACATGATCACTGCTGATATTTAAACATCATCTTTATCTTCAGACTTCTGGAACCTTTCAGCTCTGCAGGTCTTAAACATGTTTTGAATTAATTTATAGTTTCTCAGGTTTTAATTGTTTTTATTGCTGTTTGATATTTACGTGAACGTGTTTGTGACCAGAACAGATTTGTTCTGTATGAAACCAACGTGACGACAAATTGTCGTCTGACAGCTTCAATTACCTTCAGTGTTTCATCCCCATCTTGTCCTGAGGATCCTCCAGAATCCCGAGGACACTACAGAATCCTGAGGACACTACAGAATCCTAAGGAAGCTACAGAATTCTTAGAACCCTCCAGAATCCTGAAGACACTCCAGGACCCTGAGGACACTCCAGAATCCTGAGGACACTCCAGGACCTTGAGGATGCTCCTGAATCCCGAGGACACTACAGAATCCTAAGGAAGCTACAGAATTCTCAGAACCTTCCAGGTCCCTCATGATGCTCTAGAATCCCGAGGACACTCCAGGACCCTGGGGAAGCTACAGAATTCTTAGAACCCTCCAGAATCCTGAGGACAGTCCAAAATCCTGAAGACACTCCAGGACCCTGAGGACACTCCAGAATCCTGAGGACACTCCAGGACCCTAAGGATACTCGAGAATCCTGAGGATGCTTCAGGACCCTACGGATGCTCCAAAATCCTGAAGACAGTCCAGGACCCTGAGGATGCTCCAGAATCCCGAGGACACTCCAGGACCCTGAGGAAGCTACAGAATTCTTAGAACCCTCCAGAATCCTGAGCACAGTCCAGAATCCTGAAGACACTCCAGAACCCTGAGGACACTCCAGAATCCCAAGAACCCTCCAGGACCCTGAGGACGCTCAAGAACCCTAAGGATGCTCCAGAACCCTGAAGACACTTCAGGACCCTGAGGATGCTACAGAATCCTGAAGACACTCCAGAACCCTGAGGACCCTCCAGAACCCTGAGGCCACTCCAGAATCCCGAGAACCCTGCAGGACCCTGAGGACACTCAAGAACCTTGAGTACTCTCCAGGACCCTGAGGATGCTCCAAAATCCTGTGGACGCTCTATGACCCTGAGGTCCCTCCACAATCCTGTGGATGGTCCAGAAACCTGAGGGCCCTCCAAAAACCTGAAGATGCTCCAGAACCCTGAGGAAGCTACAGAATTCTCAGAACCCTCCAGGACCCAGATGACACTCCAGAATCCGGAAGACACACCAGGACCCTGATGATGCTCCAGAAACCTGAAGAACCTCCAGAAACCCGAGAACACTCCAGGACCCTGAGGAAGCTACAGAATTCTCAGAACCCTCCAGGACCCTGATGATGCTCCAGAATCCTGAAGACACTCAGGACCCTGAGGATGCTCCAGAATCCTGAGGACCCTTCAGGACCCTGAGGACCCTCTAGGACCTGTACCGTTACATAAGCCTGACGACCCTCGAGGACCTGTAAGTCTGTAACAGAGAAGAACTCTGGTTTCAGTTCCCTCCCCCTCTGTAAGGTTCTGTGTAGATTACTGATTAGTTTGTGGGGGTCAGAGGAAGCAGAGACATCCGTAAAAGGACGACACAACAGGAAGTGTAAAGTTTAAAAGCTTTAATGACATCGCACATATCTGACAGAGAGCTTTAAAGTCTACAGGTGCAGTTTCATACATGAGAAAAGCCTTTATGGTCTAACGTCAGCTTAAATATTCAAACAGCTTCTTCTTCTTCATTCCTATAGATGTAGTTCTGATTGTGCAGTAAGATGGCGTTAACTTCCATACATGTTCAGTACAATAGATATACAGCGACGGAGCGACACGAGTATCAAAGAGCAGAAAATCTGAACGCAGCGCAAAGAGCCGACGACAAGCAAGCAACCGTCATTAGTCCAGAGCCGGGGCTCCCCTACAGTCCACCACCTTCAGTCCACCACCTACAGTCCACCACCTTCAGTCCACCACCTTCAGTCTACAGTCCACCACCTTCAGTCTGCAGTCCACCACCTTCAGTCCACCACCTACAGTCTACAGTCCACCACCTACAGTCTGCAGTCCACCACCTTCAGTCCACCACCTACAGTCTACAGTCCACCACCTACAGCCTACAGTCCACCACCTACAGTCCACCACCTACAGTCCACCACCTACAGTCTGCAGTCCACCACCTACAATCTACAGTCCACCACCTTCAGTCCACCACCTACAGTCTACAGTCCACCACCTACAGTCCACCACCTACAGTCTACAGTCCACCACCTACAGTCCACCACCTACAGTCCACCACCTACAGTCTGCAGTCCACCACCTACAGCCTACAATCCACCACCTACAGTCCACCACCTACAGTCCACCACCTACAGTCTGCAGTCCACCACCTACAATCTACAGTCCACCACCTTCAGTCCACCACCTACAGTCTACAGTCCACCACCTACAGTCCACCACCTACAGTCTACAGTCCACCACCTACAGTCCACCACCTACAGTCTACAGTCCACCACCTACAGCCTACAGTCCACCACCTACAGTCCACCACCTACAGTCTGCAGTCCACCACCTACAGTCTACAGTCCACCACCTTCAGTCTACAGTCCACCACCTACACTTTAGAGTCCACCAACAGTCCACCACCTTCAGTCTACAGTCCACCACCTTCAGTCTTCAGTCCACCACCTACAGTCTGCAGTCCACCACCTACAGTCTACAGTCCACCACCTACACTTTAGAGTCCACCAACAGTCCACCACCTTCAGTCTTCAGTCCACCACCTACAGTCTGCAGTCCACCACCTTCAGTCTACAGTCCACCACCTACAGTTTAGAGTCCACCAACAGTCTACAGTCCACCACCAGTCTGCAGTCCACCACCTTCAGTCTATAGTCCACCACCTTCAGTCTGCAGTCCACCACCTTCAGTCTACAGTCCACCACCTACAGTTTAGAGTCCACCACCTACAGTCTACAGTCCACCACCTTCAGTCTACAGTCCACCACCAGTCTGCAGTCCACCACCTTCAGTCTACAGTCCACCACCTTCAGTCTGCAGTCCACCACCTTCAGTTTACAGTCCACCACCTACAGTCTGCAGTCCACCACCTTCAGTCTACAGTCCACCACCTACACTTTAGAGTCCACCAACAGTCCACCACCTTCAGTCTACAGTCCACCACCAACAGTCTTCAGTCCACCACCAGTCTGCAGTCCACCACCTTCAGTCTACAGTCCACCACCTGCAGTCTGCGGTCCACCACCTGTGGTCCACCACCTGCAGTCCACCACCTACAGTCCACCACCGAACACCGACGCTTGTTTATTTTACACACTGACCTCTTCCATTGGAAACAGACCACAACCAAAGAAAAAGAAAAGGACCCAAAATGGAGAGTTTGAGTTTACGGTGTGTGTTTCAGGCGACGCTCTGAGCCTGATGAAGCATGCAAGTGGACATTTCTACATCGTACACCTCCTCCAAGGTGATTGGCTGTTTTGAGGACAAAAAAATGGCTGCAGAGTGGCAGAGGACGTAAAGTTAAAATAACAAAACAAAATGCACTATTGGTCCAATTTCTCAACGGCAGAGGAAGAACGTAGGTTGTCTCTGACGACACCCTCACAAAACTGAGGAATTAACTCAGACCTGTTTCAAAAAAGTACAAAAATAACAAAGACTTAACAAAAATTTAAAAAATCAAACAACGTTAAAAAACAAACATCAAAGAAAAATGAGTGTGTGGTCCCTGCTGACGTCACCAAGACAGAGTGAGATGTGGCGACGCCTTCAGTTTAGACGTTGTGAACAAAAAGCGGTTCATCGTCGGTGCACCAACAAACCACAGAGCCGAGCATGATTCTGTCAAAACGTTGTGAAGAATCAGCGGTTCATCATCTACAAACTGACGAACCAATGAATTGACAAAGGACAGAGCAAGAGGCGGTGTCCCCTTCAGTTTAGAATTTGTGAAGAGACAGTGGTTCATCGTCGACAAACTAACAAACCACAGAGTGAGAGCCGAGGCTTATTCTATCAAGATGTCGTGAAAAAACAGTGGTTCATCGTCGACAAACTGACGAACCGACCAACTGACATAAAGAAAAGCAAGAGACGCCGTCACCTTTAATTTAATGAACCTTAAAGCGAGCACAGAGGCGGATTCTGCCAAGACAGTGTGAAGAAACAGCGATTCGTTGCCCTCAAACCAACAAACCAACAAATCGACAAACAACAGCACGAAAGCGACAGTTTCTGTCAAGATGTTGTGATTAATGAGCAATTTGTTGTTGACAATCAGAACAAAAATGGCTGCAGCTTTGCGGTTACATCATTAAGTCTAAACCAGAGCAGTAACATCACAACGTATGAACAGAAACCGCCGGCATTCTCATTCCTCAGTGGCTCGTCAGTTACATCACAATGTCTGAACTAAAGACAGCTCTCTCACTCTCAGGCACAGCGTTGCCTTGCCACCCGAACGGACAACCACGAGAAAAACAATCAAACCAGAAATATTAAAAAACAGAAGGAAGAAAACAAAAACTGCTTTGAAAATAAACAAACAACCCGCTGTCGCACTTTGGTGAAACTTTTCAGTTTTCTGCTCCTCACTTGAACCTCCTCAGCCGTCAGCCTCTGTCATTGGCTGTTCAGTAGTGATGTCATCACCAGCTTTGTATGTTTATGTGTAACGCCCTTTATGGCGCTCTGGGAAATTTGCTGAAAACCTCCAGATGTAAAAATCGCACGTTAACGGCTGCGGTGTTTCACACGTAATTCATCTGAGCAGAAATTGTCACAATCTGTGATGTTGTGTCTGACGTGCAAATGTTGCTTCAGTCTCTGCAAACATTGTCTCACAGACATCGTCTCACAGATGTCGTCTCACAGACGTCTGCAGCTGTGAGTAACTGAAGGTTGTAACAGTGAGCGATGGTGAGCAGGAACAGGAAATGTCGGAGGGTTAACGGCTGCTAAAGTTAGCATCGTGAGTCGAACTTTACGAAGGTCTCATCAGAGTGAGAGGTTTGGTGACAACGCTGCCCTAATGAGCAGCGCCAGAGACGTTTCTCTGGTGAGGACCTTCATGAAGCTGAATGCAGCTCAGACCAGGACGGACGCTCTGAAGCAGGTTCCAGTTCTTTCAGTTTCCTGCTGAAGGTGATGAGAAGCTAAATGTAACGCGTCCTGCGTCAGAGCGTGCGTCACGATATGACTGAAGCGGTTTCACCAAAGCGCCTCGTGTTTGACGTTCTATTGTTTCTTCTTGCTGAACAGACTGAAGCGTTTCTCCTTCTCCTTCTCTTTGTCCTTCTCCCTCTTCCCGGGACTCGACTCGGTGGTGAGCGTGACGGTGGCCGGCAGTGTCTGAGCGCGCCCAGACACTGGCGTGCCAGGGTTGCTGCCCTGGACGTCGGATCGGTCGACGCTGGCATTCAGGATGGCCTGGATCCAGGTGCTCATCTCCTCCTGCAGGGGGCGACACAGTACAGTTACCCAAGTACGGTAGTAAAGTACAACTCTGAGGTACCTGTACTTCAGGATTTCTGTTTTCTGCTGCTTTACACTCCTACAGAGAGAAGTACTGGACTTTATACTGCACTACATTACTCTGATAACTTCAGATTATTGATACAAAATATGATCAATAATCAGTGCTGATGTGTCATTAGAGATGAATCCACTCAGCAGGATATAAAGTCATTAACATGAGCTCCACCTTCAACAGCTGATCATCACATTCATACATCAGTTACCTCATGTAGAGTATTCTGCTGAAGGAGTACTGTTACTGCACGTACTCTAAGTACATGATGATGATACTTTAGTACTTTAAGGAAAGTAGAGTATTGGATGCAGGTATTTCTACTCTGTGGTGTTAGTACTTTTACTTCTGAGTAGAATATATATATATATATATACAGTACAGGCCAAAAGTTTGGACACACCTTCTCATTCAATGCGTTTTCTTTATTTTCATGACTATTTACATTGTAGATTCTCACTGAAGGCATCAGAACTATGAATGAACACATGTGGAGTTATGTACTTAGCAAAAAAAGGTGAAATAACTGAAAACGTGTTTTACATTCTAGTTTCTTCAAAATAGCCACCCTTTGCTCTGATTACTGCTTTGCACACTCTTGGCATTCTCTCCATGAGCTTCAAGAGGTAGTCACCTGAAATGGTTTCCACTTCACAGGTGTGCCTTATCAGGGTTAATTAGTGGAATTTCTTGCTTTATCAATGGGGTTGGGACCATCAGTTGTGTTGTGCAGAAGTCAGGTTAATACACAGCCGACAGCCCTATTGGACAACTGTTAAAATTCATATTATGGCAAGAACCAATCAGCTAACTAAAGAAAAGCAGTGGCCATCATTACTTTAAGAAATGAAGGTCAGTCAGTCGGAAAATTGCAAAAACTTTAAATGTGTCCCCAAGTGGAGTCGCAAAACCATCAAGCGCTACAACGAAACTGGCACACATGAGGACCGACCAGGAAAGGAAGACCAAGAGTCACCTCTGCTTCTGAGGATAAGTTCATCCGAGTCACCAGCCTCAGAAATGGCAAGTTAACAGCAGCTCAGATCAGAGACCAGATGAATGCCACACAGAGTTCTAGCAGCAGACCCATCTCTAGAACAACTGTTAAGAGGAGACTGCGCGAATCAGGCCTTCATGGTCAAATAGCTGCTAGGAAACCACTGCTATGGAGGCAACAAGCAGAAGAGATTTGTTTGGGCCAAGAAACACAAGGAATGGACATTAGACCAGTGGAAATCTGTGCTTTGGTCTGATGAGTCCAAATTTGAGATCTTTGGTTCCGCCGTGTCTTTGTGAGACGCAGAAAAGGTGAACGGATGGATTCCACATGCCTGGTTCCCACTGTGAAGCATGGAGGAGGAGTTGTGATGTTGTGGGGTTTTTTTGCTTGTGACACTGTTGGGGATTTATTCAAAATTGAAGGCACACTGAACCAGCATGGCTACCACATCATCCTGCAGCGACATGCCATCACATCCGGTTTGCGTTTAGTTGGACGATCATTTATTTTTCAACAGGACAATGACCCCAAACACACCTCCAGGCTGTGTAAGGGCTATTTGACCAAGAAGGAGAGTGATGGAGTGCTGCGGCAGATGACCTGGCCTCCACAGTCACCGGACCTGAACCCAATGGAGATGGTTTGGGGTGAGCTGGACCGCAGAGTGAAGGCAAAGGGGCCAACAAGTGCTAAACACCTCTGGGAACTCCTTCAAGACTGTTGTAAAACCATTTCAGGTGACTACCTCTTGAAGCTCATGGAGAGAATGCCAAGAGTGTGCAAAGCAGTAATCAGAGCAAAGGGTGGCTATTTTGAAGAAACTAGAATATAAAACATGTTTTCAGTTATTTCACCTTTTTTTTGTTAAGTACATAACTCCACATGTGTTCATTCATAGTTTTGATGCCTTCAGTGAGAATCTACAATGTAAATAGTCATGAAAATAAAGAAAACGCATTGAATGAGAAGGTGTGTCCAAACTTTTGGCCTGTACTGTACATCATAAAAAAACCACAGAAGTTTGTTTTCATGTGAAAGAAGAACAATGTGACGTACTTCATCTTTGGCTTGGAACAGATACTCGTTTCCATCGGTGAGTCTGAAACACAGAGGAAGACGGTCAGTTAAGTTTCATCCTGAGGCACAACAGAAACAACTTCCACCACTGACATTGGTCAGTGTTGACTTATTTCCTGACAGCAGTCAAAGAGGAGAACATGAGCTGATGAATCAGTGGAGCACTAACACTTCTACACACAGCCCCAAGAGCTTCACATGGCAAAACTGAAACAACATATTAATAAATATATAATCATTGATAGATAAAATCTTGCAAGACTGAAAATTACAAAAATTAAATGTTAGAAATTAATAAAAGTCAATCAGAAACAAAAGAATAAAGATTTAAAAAGTAAAGCTGAAACATCAAAGAAAATCAGATTAATGTTAAAGTCAAATTTTATTTACTCGTCATCCGACAGCTGATGTGAACAGTGATTCATAATTACAGTGACTGATTAACTGATTGATAAATAACTGTGTGTAGCTGTGTTGAGTCTGATCTGAGGTCTGCTTCTCGTACCGCAGTTTGAAGACGTGTTTCTTCTTCTTGTAGTCTGAAGCCACGTCACATGACGCCTCCTTCAGGCTGATGGGTACCTCGCCGTGGTACGGGACTCCCTGAGCCGCCGCCTTGCTGTCCTTATAGAAACCCATCTCCTGGCAGTTGATGACACAGTACACGTTGTGCCACGACCTGCCAATCAGAGAGCAGCAGGGTCAGGTAACGAACGCAGGAGTGAGACGTCTGCTGCGGCAGAGGATCTTTACCTGTTTGACGCCTTCTTGTTGTGCCCCTCCCACTCGTGTTTGCGGTGCAGCAGCCCCTCCAGCTGCGAGGACGAGCTCACGTCCTGGTTCTTGGAGGGCAGCGTGGACGACTGGTTGGTCTTATTCTTCCTGCTGGGCGTTGGCGAGGTGCCGGGGCTCGGCTCCTTGGAGCTCCGCTCGGCCACGCCGTTCACCAGATCTCCAGCGTCCACCCCGTCCTGACCAGGACGCACACAGAGACGGGATCAGTGTCAAGCTAATCTAAGTCTCTTAGACAAATCATGGTTTTCTTGTTGTTTGATGGAGGGATATCAGAGAGGTGTCAGGTTCATGGACATGTTCCCGACAGGTGAGCGCAGGTACGCAGCAAACAGACAACGTTAGCTTCAGTGGAAGTGTTAAAGATTAAAGATGGAAAATAAATGTTTGGGGCGAGAGCTTGTTTGCAATCACATGACTATTATGAGGTGCAAAATTCTGATGGAGGACAGGAAGTGACGATTCCATTTCCTGTGTGAGTTGAATAAAGAGGAAGGTGATGATGTAAAACTGATGGATGAAGCAGCAGGCAGCAGATATCGGCAGGAAACTCAAACTCATGTTGGATGTGATCCGTATGAAGATTACAACCTGACTGACTGGCCAGCTGTGAACAAAATCATCATTACAAATGGCCTCGACCTCCACACCTCAAAACATTACGAATGTTTCACCACCATGAAAGCGTAGAAAAGTTTAATGGACCGTAACTGTTTTGAGTGCAGTTTGGTTGACGACTGGCACAACTGACGACTTGTTTGTTGTTGTGTGAGTAAAAGTGGTCGAGTAGAAGTGCCGTTATATTTCATCTCTGTACATGGATGGACCGCTGTCAGGCTAACGTTACGAGCTAACTTTAGCAACTGTTTCTACCTATTAGATCAACTGTTCCCAGAGGTCTGGTGAAACGTTGTCAGGCTAACGTTACGAGCTAACATTTTGTCAGAAAATATGCACAAATACAGACGAAATGAACGCAGAGTACGGACAGAGGGTCGGTCGATCTCTGTATTGAACGCTGAGCATCAATGAGCGCCCACAAGTCTGTGCAGTCTGATGAGTCACAATGAACAGATCACAGATGGACTCTTACTGATGATCTGGCTGATCAATAATCTGTTGTTGATCAGATGGATTTTGGGCAGTTCGGACAATTTGGTCGTCTGTCTGCAGTTTCAGCTGTTCTGAGACTTCCAACATGAACCGTACGTTCGTACCCCTGCAGTCTGTTTGACAAGGCCACGCTGTGTTTCTCTTTTCTTTGTCAACACTGTTGAAGACGTGGCCATCTTGTTTGAACAGAACTTTACTGATCATGTTTCAGTGTGATGTCGCAGCCAATCACCTGATTAATCAGATGAATAATAAGGCTGTAGGTGTGATGGTTACTGACCCGAGGAGAGTCCTGGTCTGATGGGAGTCCGTTCTGAGTGACGACTCCGCTGGAGAGACGCAGAAACAGATGGAGTTACTTCACTGATCTCAGAGCTGCAGACACATGAACACATCTTAAACTGACGTCACCTCTGCTGCTGCTGCTGAGCCTCCTCCTGCTGAACCACAGCCGGCTCTGGAGATGGAGGCTTCCTCATCCTCTCCTCCTCCTCCTGCTGCCTCCTCACCTCCAACAGCTCCAGCTGGAACACAGAAAGACGGATGGACAGACAGACAGACAGACAGACAGCTGTGATTGGCTGGAAAGAAAAATGTCAGACTGTTCAGATGGAGACAAAACCAGCTGACATGATCTTATAGATAGTAAAAGCTGGAGGGAAGTGTTTCTTCTTGAAGCCCATAGCTTCTCTGCACTGGCTCCCTGTAAAATCCAGAATTGAATTTAAAATCCTACTGTTAACTCATAAAGCTCTAAATGGTCAAGCTCCGTCATATCTTAGAGAGCTCATAGTGCCATATTATCCCACCAGAACACTGCGCTCTGAGAACGCAGGGTTACTCGTGGTCCCTAAAGTCTCCAAAAGTAGATCAGGAGCCAGAGCCTTCAGCTATCAGGCTCCTCTCCTGTGGAATCATCTTCCTGTTACGGTCCGGGAGGCAGACACCGTCTCCACATTTAAGACTAGACTTAAGACTTTCCTCTTTGATAAAGCTTATAGTTAGGGCTGGCTCAGGCTTGCCCTGTACCAGCCCCTAGTTAGGCTGACTTAGGCCTAGTCTGCCGGAGGACCCCCCTATAATACACCGGGCACCTTCTCTCCTTCTCTCTCTCTCTCTCTCTCGTATCCTATTACTGCATCTTGCTAACTCGGCCATTCTGGATGTCACTAACTCGGCTTCTTCTCCGGAGCCTTTGTGCTCCACTGTCTCTCAGATTAACTCATATCACAGCGGTGCCTGGACAGCGTGACGTGTGTGGTTGTGCTGCTGCCGTGGTCCTGCCAGATGCCTCCTGCTGCTGCTGCCATCATTAGTCATTAGTCATACTTCTACTGTTATTATACACATATGATTATTGTCACACATGTATACTGCCAGATATTAATACATACTTTCAACATATTGTACCACAGTAACCAGAACTATAACTATAATATTATTACTTTCAATAATGTTGTTGTAAGCTACTGTCATTACCTGCATCTCTCTCTCTCTCTCTCTCTCTCTCTCTCTCTCTCTCTCTCTCTGTCTCATTGTGTCATGTGGATTACTGTTAATTTATCATGCTGATCTGTTCTGTACGACATCTATTGCACGTCTGTCCGTCCTGGAAGAGGGATCCCTCCTCAGTTGCTCTTCCTGAGGTTTCTACCGTTTTTTCCCCGTTAAAGGGTTTTTTGGGGAGTTTTTCCTGATCAGCTGTGAGGGTCATAAGGACAGAGGGATGTCGTATGCTGTAAAGCCCTGTGAGGCAAATTGTGATTTGTGATACTGGGCTTTATAAATAAAAATGACTGAAATTGAATTGATGGATTATAGTTAGGGCTGGCTCAGGCTTGCCTTGGATCAGCACCTAGTTAGGCCAATATAGACCTAGTCTTCCGGTGGACTTCCTAAAATCCAGTGAGGTCCTTCTCTCCTCTCCAGGGACAGAGCGATGCTGTTTGTTGTAGTGAAGTTGTGATGTTGTGCTTTATAAATAAAGTTGAATTAATTGAAAAACAAACACAGACAGAAGATAAAAAGCAGACTTGAAACGATTTCTAAATGATCCTTAATGTTTCCAAATGAAGAGCAGAAACTGTCAGCGCCCTCTTCAGATATTCAGGAAACTCAGAATGTTCTGCTGCTGATCAGAACGTGTGGTACCTGATGGGATGACAAGCTGAGACATTGGAGTCCTAATCATTTCACACTTCCTGTATCACAGACGGATAGTGAGTCACGTCAGCGTCGTCACTGACGTGAGGAGAATTTGGTTCAATCTGAGGACGGATTTAAACTCTGTGCTTCTGTTATATAAAATGTCCCTCCCTGCTCACCGTAGTCAGCCTCTCCAGAGCAGAGAAGCGCTCCTCCCAGGTGGCGGCGGACTTCTCGAAGGCCTCGTGGCGTTTGATAAGCTTCTCCACCTCGTCCACGCTCTGACCCATCTCCCTGCTGGACAGGTAGGGCTCCTGACCCAGCAGCCACGCCTCTGCCACGCCAGCATCCCGCGAGAACTGGTGCACCTCCAGGACTGCAGGAGAGGAGGACACAGGGAGGAGGACGAGGATACAAGGAGGAGGAGGAGGACACAAGGAGGAGGACACAAGGAGGAGGAGGACACATAGGGGAGGACACAGGGAGGAGGAGGACACAGAGGGGGGACGGGCAGAAGAAGACACAGGGGAGAGGTGGACACAGAGGGGAAGGAGGACAAAGTCAGACGCCCATCACTGAATGTGTTGTTGTGTTCTCAGTTTGTTCACAGGAAATGAAACGTTGTGTTTTCCGTCTGTCCTCAAGGTGAGGTGAAACATGTGACACAGATCAAACAACGCTGACACTTCCTGTTCTGATGAGTCGACCAAACCACCCGCAGCGTTTCCTGATTGGTCAGAAGACGCTTGGTTAAAGGACAGCCAGAGCCTGAGGAGTCTTCATCAACGCTGAGTCACCACTGCAGCATCCAATCAGCTGTCAGCCTTCAGGGTGATGTGACCTCTGACCTGTGTGTGTGTGTGTGTGTGTGTGTGTGTGTGTGTGTGTGTGTGTGTGTGTCTTACTGAGTCGTAGCCACTCCCACCGGTCCTCCCACTTGTCAATCATCTCTTTCCTCTTATCCGTCAGCTGCAGCAGCTTCTCTTTAATCTGAACACAAACCACAACACGTGATGTTCTACCTGTGAGTCACATGAAGTTCTACCTGTGAGTCACATGAAGTTCTACCTGTGAGTCACGTGATGTTCTACCTGTGTGTCACATGAAGTTCTACCTGTGAGTCACATGACGTTCTACCTATGAGTCACATGATGTTCTACCTGTGAGTCACATGATGTTCTACCTGTGTGTCACATGATGTTCTACCTGTGTCACATGACGTTCTACCTATGAGTCACATGACGTTCTACCTGTGTCACATGACGTTCTACCTGTGTGTCACATGATGTTCTACCTATGAGTCACATGATGTTCTACCTGTGTGTCACATGATGTTCTACCCGTGAGTCACATGATGTTCTACCTGAGTGTCACATGATGTTCTACCTGAGAGTCACGTGATGTTCTACCTATGAGTCACATGATGTTCTACCTGTGAGTCACATGACGTTCTACCTATGAGTCACATGATGTTCTACCTGTGAGTCACATGATGTTCTACCTGTGTGTCACATGATGTTCTACCTGTGTGTCACATGATGTTCTACCTGTGTCACATGACGTTCTACCTATGAGTCACATGACGTTCTACCTGTGTCACATGATGTTCTACCTGTGAGTCACATGATGTTCTACCTGTGAGTCACATGATGTTCTACCTGTGAGTCACCAACCAAACAAATTATTTCTTGTTAAATTTCAACATTTTTTTGTTCCATAATCTCTGACTTGTTGAATTAGACTCCTCCCACACAGCTGGTGGTTTGACACGTGTGCTGACGGCGTGCTCATGGTCGCCCTCACCTCCTCTGAAGCGTAGTGTTTCCGGGCCAGCAGGGCTTTGCCCAGCTCGATGCAGGCTGTGAAGCTGTCGTTTCGGGCGTCGATCTCGGCCTTGATGCCCTGATGGTTGTTCATCAGCAGCTCCACCGACGACACGTCTCTGAACAAACAAACAAACAAACACATTTGGTTTATCGCCACTCCCGTCCAACCACATGTTGACGCCGGGCAGACTCGATGTACCTGGGGTTCTCCTGGGCCTCGATGAGGCGGATCACGTCCTCCATCCACAGCATCAGGTCTCGAACCATGCTGAAGAACCTGAACTTGTCGCCGGTGTCCAGGAGGCGGAGCCTTCGTCCGTCGCAGGCCTCCAGCAAACTCCTCCAGGCCTCCAGCACCTCGCTCTCCCTCCGCTGGATGTCGTCGGCTTTATCACCGGCATACGCCGACTGAAGGCGCACCGCGTCCTCCTGCAGCTGCCTCACCTGCACACAGGGTCAATGGTTCCCCATAAGCCCACTGTGCCCCCGTAAACCCACAGCATCCCCACAGACTCACCATGTCCCATTAAACAAGTGTGTCCTACACCCAAAACACCCAAAATGTCCACATAAACCCACTGTGTCCCCATTAACACAGTGTGCCTCCACAGACCTACTGTGTCCCAATAAATCAATGTGTCCCCACACACCCACTGTGTCCCCATAAACACAGTGTCCCAATAAATCAATGTGTCCCCACACACCCACTGTCTCAACATATACCCCATTTATCTCAATAAACCCACAGCATCTCCACAGACCTACAGTGTCCCAATAAACCAATGTGTCCCCATACACCCACTGCATCCTAATATTCAATTCAATTTCAATTTTATTAAAGCCCAATATCACAAATCACAATTTGCCTCACAGGGCTTTACAGCATACGACATCCCTCTGTCCTTATGACCCTCACAGCTGATCAGGAAAAACTCCCCAAAAAACCCTTTAACGGGGAAAAAATAAACCCCAAAATGTCCCCATAATAAACCCACTATGTCCAAATAAACCAGTATGTCCCCATACACTCACTACATCTATATAAATTTGATGTGTTCCCTATGGATCCTTCTGCACCCCCATAAATCCACGTGTCCCAATAAACACATCTGTCCCCATAAACCTACTGCGTTCCCATAAATGTACTGCGTCCCCATAAACTCACTGTGTTCCCATTAAGTCTGTTAGCTGTGACTGACCTGTGTTTCCAGGGCCTGGATGTCATGCTCAAAGGTGGTGTGCATCCTCTGTAGCATCTCCACCGTGTTCTGGTCACGTCCGACCTCCTCGGGCAGCTTCTTCTGTTTATCCACAATGCGCCCCAGGATCTCCTTGGCATCGTGGTAAAACTTGTGGAGCTCGAAGGAAGCCGCGAGAATCTGCGTCCTGGTGTCAATGAGCTCCAGCAGGTCAGCCCAGGCTTCATTCAGGCCGTCCTTCCACTCTGCCACTGTCGCTGCATCGCCGTGACCGGCATTGATCAGCTCATCTGCCAGACGGTTGACAGCATCCACGCGCTCCTGACCGATGTTCCCAGTGTCCCGAGCAAACTCCCGAAAACGTTCTTGCAACATCTGAGTACGAAGCACACGGGCCAGAGGTCAGGTCATAGTACTAAAGATGATAATACCCTGGGTTGTAGTATTTGTAGTAATAATGGTAGTAATCTCAGCAGTAATAACCACAGTAATAATACTGACTGAGGTGTGTTGTGAGTCGAACAGATCTTTATAAACGTATTAATACTGCTACTATTATTAGAAACATTCAGTAGTATTCACATTAAATACTGTAGTACCACATGTGGTGAAAGGATTTACAGTCCTGTCTGAAATATTGTAGTGGTGACAGTAGTGGTAGTATCAGCAGCAATTATAGCACTCGTGTGAGCTGACCAATACGACTGTGGTAATATTACAGTACCAGTGTAGCATTAGTGGTAGTGTCTGTGAGACAGGTCAGGTTAGTAGTAGTAATCGTCGTGGCAGTATCAATGTAGGTACCAGTGGTGGTCGTATAACCTACAGTGATCTGTCTGTAGTCAGTCATGAGATCCAGCCACCACCTCCCGCTCAGTCAGCGGTAGTCTTGGCAGTGTCAGTGGTATTAACAGTAGTATCAGCAGTGACGTACAGTAACGTGTTCGTAGTCCTGTCCCAGCTCGTGCGACCCGGCCACCACCTCCCGCTCAGCGATCCACTGCTCCAGGTCGTCCACCTCCCGGTTCAGCTGGAAGAGGCGGAGCCTCTCGTCCAGTTTGCCCCGCCTCTCCTCTGATAGGTCCTTCAGGCCTGCGTACAGTTTGTCCACCTGAGACTGACGCATGCTGATTCGCTCACTGAGACACACAGAGACAGTCCTGTTAGTGTTTGAGGTCACCGCTGTGTCAATAATCAACACAGTAAATAAAGTTACAATCATGACTGCAGCGTTGTGTCACTGCATGTCCTCAACAACACACCTCTCAGGATGTCCGTCAGCCACCAGGCCTCGGCTGGTCTTGGACAGCAGGTGAACGGTCTCGGCGTAATCCTCCACCGCCTGCTCCACGATCTGATGCTTCTTCTGCATGGTGACGGCGCTCAGCTCGTCCTAAAATTAAAATGAAATCAAACATGGATTTAATTCTTCATAAAAATACATGAGGAGGACCATGCGATACAGGGACAGAAAAAGACGGTAAGAGGACGTTGAGTTGACACCGTTTTCTGTAGAAAGGACCTCTCTATATTTCTGCTCTCCTGTGCTCCTTTAGCGTATTTTATTTTGAAGTTCTTATTCTGATCAGTGCTCAGTGGACGTGTCCTCTTTACTCAGCGTCTCATAGCTGGACGTCCTTGTGACACCTGACTGACGTGAACATGTTTATTCAATGAACTACAGATGACTCAATATTTATAACATTATATCTGAAAAAAAAAAAAAAAGTACAGACATGGAATATTTGTGTTTAAAGTCCCCTTGCCTTCAGTTAAGGTGTACCACAAGGGTCCATTCTTGGTCCTCATTCACAATTTATTTACATTTTATTGTACTTTTTTATGCAATGATACTATTTTATAAACAACTGGTTCTTTTCTTAATCTGCTTCTGATACATTTCATGGTTCCTGTGTAGATATTATTTTTGAACACAGATCTCTGTACTGTACTAGTATTTTTGTTTATTGTGATGTCTTTCATAAAGTATCTTGAAAATAATTCAGAAAACACATTTTGAGCCAAAAGATTTTAAAATACAGAAACATAAACAAAATATATCCTAACACTCCGAACGTTATTTGAACTGTGTACATCATTTAGTTTTTCAGATATGCTTGTTTTTGGGAGCAGAGTGAAAATGTGTTACGACGGATTCATCATTCATTCTTCAGGTGCCACAGCACATTTCTGCACCACATGTAACGCAGCGAAAAAGCATCATTACGAGTGTAAAACGCAATCATGACGAAGAAAGGAACCTTAGCTTTCTTCTGCAAAAATGATGAATGTTATGTCATATAATAATGATGACGTATATATACGCAGGATTATGTAAACAGCAATCTCCCGCAGTCATTTTGGGGACATACCATGTTTGCACAGCAGGTAAGGTAACACAAGGTCAAGACTAGGTGATGAAGAGGACAGAAGCCTTCCCTCTGTGCTGCTAAAACAATGAATGTTCTGGTTATTAACAACGATCAGATGTCTGCAGGAGGTCTGTTTTTCAAGGGTTAAATAAAGGACAGAGTTCACACTGTTTTCTTTAGAAAGAATGTCTCTATATTTCTGCTCCGTCAGCGTATTTCATGTTAGTTTAGATGTGCTTTAGAGGTTCATACAGCTTTTATCGTGAAAAACATCAGGAAGTGTGGAGTGTTGGTGTCGGTAGGTCTAATGGAGTTAATGAGAGCATGTCTAACCTTGGCCTTCTCTTCCGACATCATGTACAGCTCCTGCTCGCTCATCCAGGCCTCAGCCTCGGCGGCGTCAAAGTAGTACTGCTGGGCTTTGTGCGCCTCCTGCAGCCGGCCGTGGCGGCCCTCTGCCTCCTCCATCAGCTGCCTCCACAGCTCCTGCAGAGCGGCCAGACGCTGACGGATCACGTCTGCATTGGAGGAGTCGTCTTTCAGGAGGCTCTGACTGCGATCCAGGATGTCGTCGATGCGAGGCTGATGACCCTGGATCTCCTTCTGCAGAGTCTGTTTGCATTGATTATTGATTGACTCTCAACTGCACAGTTCAAAATGATTGTTGGAAACAGTGGAAATCAGAAAATCAGAAAAAGAAGACATGTGTCACCGCTGATGAGGAAATACAGCGAGTGCTGGACGGAGCAGTGAGTGACAACAACCCCGCCCACATTTAAGAGGACTGTCTGAACACACCCAGGGTCTAGGTACCATGTCTGAAGGCTTGCTGCTGGTTCTGAAGGGACTGGACTGAAAGGGTTTGGTGAAATTGGGCTTAGGTGTCTTCAACAAGTGTCTAAATGAGACTACAAAACGTCATCACGCTGAATGTGACTTTAATGCCTGGTTGTGGTGGTGACGTTAAGTCATGTGACCGTGGTGTAGCTTGTTTACAGCCTCACGCTAGCTTTTTTCTTCTGCTGGTTGAATTTATTCTTCAATAATCCTTAAGTTCATTAGTGAAGATCATCTCACTGAACAAAACCTGAAGCATCAGAAACGTTTATTTATTTTCTGTAATAATCCAAAATCCAATGGAACAATCTGATTGGCTGTTTGACGAGGGAACCAGGGCGACGCTAACTTCAGGGTCGGAATACAGAAAAGCATCAGGTTTTCTTGTGCTGTTCTTTCTAAACTGAGCTGTGGTTACAGTTACTTTATACTGTTGTGATCAAGGCGTTGATCAGCGCACAACTTTCACTAGTTAGCGTGCTAGCTACACTTTCACTTAAATCGTAGCCTTCTTTGATGTTTTTGACTTGTTGCTGGCTTTGGACGGTTGCTGGTATGTGACAAAATTTCTTGTAGGAGCCATGAGAGTTACTCCTTTGTTTCTGGCACCAAACAACACAGCAAGACGTCCTTTTCAGTGGGTTAATAACCCATAGACATAAATACGTAGACGACACATTGACTGTGTCAGCCCTTTGTAGCGATATGTCAGCATCGCCGCCATGTTGGAGAGGGCAAGACTTGCCTGTAAACAAATGACAGTGAACAGAGGAGCTGTGGTTTCCGGATTAAAATCTCTGTTACGTTTATGTCTCTTAACTGATTTCAATGAGTCGTTTTTATCGTCATGAGTTTGAGATCTACGCACGGCGCCCAGTGGGGCATCTATGTTTCTGTAACTATGCCGTACCCTACGACTGTGAGGTGATATGTGTTTACCTCACCAGCTAACACCATGATGTAATAATGATGTCAGCACTAAAAGGGTCTATTGAAAACTTTTCTGTATTTATGTTTATTGAATTTATTGTGTAGAAATCAAAACAAATTCTTTACATGTGAAAACTGTCTTGATTCAGATTTTAGGACCCTAAGATCAGGTCTGACTTGTTCTGTCTGGTTCTCTTACCTGGTTCTTCTTGATGAGCAGCTGGACGGTCTGCAGGTTGTGTCCGTGGTCGGAAGACGTGGCCACGGCCATCCTCTCCTGAACCCACAGCTGGAAGACAAACACACACTGTTAATAACACTGTCCTCCTGAGGGGGGCGCTGTCCACTGACTTTGACATTTTGACTGGTTGGGACATTACAGAGAAAGAATTAAACAACGTCTCTGATAAACAACTCAAAGTCCTCGCACTGGTTTGTTCTGTAGCTTCGTCCCTACGTGGAGTTTATTCAGCCGCCATGAAACTGCAGACGTTCAAACTCTCCATGCTGCTAACCGGTTATTAACCGTTATTTTCATCATTGATTCATCTGCTGATTTTTTTCCCCAGTGAACTTCAGAAGAGTTATATCATCACATTTCATATTTAGAAATGTTCCAGCAACTTGTTTTGTCAAGCCGAAGGTCAAAGACTTTTAATTTACTGTCATAAAGACATAAATATTCACATGAGAAAAATGACTTCAACAATTCATCAAAAATTTTAACGACACTGATGAAGTAATCCATTCATTGTTTCAGCTCTAGCTGACCTAAAATTAAAATCAAATCAAACCATGGATTTATTCTGTGTTAAAATGCAGGATGAGGATCATGTGATTATGGTCGCAGTGGTATGAGATTTTCACTGTATGATGACGTCTCAGAAAATATCACGGTTACACAGTATGACAGAATTATTATCAGTACCGGCCCACTAGATGACTTTGCACACCTGATACTGATGCACCTCTGAAGGCTGAGAGGTTTTTCCTCCCGACCAGAATACAGTTCTCTAAAATAACAATAAATACTAGATATTGAACATTGTACAAAATTTTGTCCAACAGCAGCTTCAGTTCAAAAGAATCTGTATCAGACTTCTGTCCTAAAACAATATGGGTGGAGCCCTGCTGCTGAGACGCTGACTGAATGTGGACAAACTGAGACATACTGTTGAATTTGCACATATTTTTTGGAGGATATTGCAGCCGTTAATCATCTGTTGTTGTTAGTGGATGAACATATTCAGAATCTTTCCACCATCCAACTTGAGATCAAATTGAGCTGTACGTGGGCCATGAACCAAACTGAGTTTGATGCCGCTGCTTTAAGGGATAAAATAAGAAGGTTTTCGGTTTGGTTGAACAAACACACGTTTAATAACTGTGGTTTAAAACCCTTTTAAAAATAACTCAAATAAAGGTGAAATTCTTCATGCAGTTGCAATTTTCAGTACCATGGACTGTTTGATAACTGTCAATGTTCATACCACAGAATACCTCGAGACAGGTAAACTGCTGCAGTCCAACATGTCACACAGTTTAACAGAAGACAGAAAAAGTACAAGGTATTAGACCATTTTTGTAAATAGTATATATATATATATATATAAAAAAAAACTTTTTATAATTTTTTTTAATAAATGTTTTTTCCATAAGTGTATTAAATTTATGAATAACATGGTAAAATGCATCTGTGATTGACTGATTAATAATATTATTCCTATATGTATTTTGTAGGTCTCCAGATAGCCTCACTCCTATTGGAGGACAACCTTTAGGATATGCTATAAAAAGAGGGACGGCCCCTTATTCTGTAAGCCTGATGAAGCCTCCTACGTGAGGCGAAATGTTGCTCATTTGTTTGGTGTGGGAATAAAGCACGGGAGCGTCGTGTGTGACAAATCCTGATTTTCTTAAGTTTTTCCTTTGATGTCAGCACTGATTGGAAAAAGTTTATTCAGAGGATGTGCATTCTTTATATTTGTTTCAGAAAAAGTACGAGGACCAGTTGACACTGTTTTCTGCTCTCTCCTGCTCCTTCAGCGTATTTTATTTTAAAGTTAATATTCTGATTGGAGCTCAGGTGACGTGTCTCCTGTACTGATAAACGTCTCATAGCTGGATGTCCCTGTTCGACGTTAACGTCTTAGTTTAATAAACTACAAATAACACAATAATATTAATAACATTATATCTCAGCGTATGGTACAGACATGGAATAATTATGTTAAAAGTCCCCCAGATGTGAGTAGAGGTGTGCCGCAAGGATCCATTCTGGGTCCTCTTTTAATCACCTTATATTTACATTTTTAATTTGTACATTTTTATGCAAATGACAATATTTTATACGCTACTGGCTCTTCTCTGAATCTGCTTCTGAATTTCATGTTTCCTCTGTAGATATTATTTTTTACACAGGTCTCTCTAGAAAAAAGAGTCTATTAGACATATTTAAATAACAGATTAAATAAATGAAATTACATCATCTTTAACATCAGCTGGGTTATCTTCTGATTTCTGTGTATCATGTTTCATAATAATAGAGACTCTGTTCTTCGGGTGTACGTACGATCTCGTCTTCCACGTCTCGGTTGAACTGGTGAATTTCTCTGGACTCCACCAGGAAGTTTTTGCGGCGGCGCAGCGGCTCCAGCAGCTCCTGGAACTTCCTCTCCAACAGCTGCCGCCGCCCGTCCACCTCGTCTGTGTCCTTCACCTCCTTACCCAGAGCCTTCACCTGGCTCTGCAGCTCCACCACCTCCCGCTGACGCACCTCCACCTGGTTCTCCAGCATCTGCCAGAGAGGAGGGAGCAGTCAGACTCACACTACTGCCAGTGACACTGCTGCATCTACCACAGGAGTCCTGATTAAATTACAGCTAAGGCAGAATTTATACTTCTGCATCGAATCAGTGCCATAATCTAGCCTGACGTGCACCTCCCCAGAGATGTAACTCCACAGTGTCACAGTGACGCAGACCTCCTGTCTGTCTCTGTGAGCTGAAACCATTTCCCTCAGTGGAAACAAAGCTTTGATTTACTTTAATTTCACAGATAAGAAACAATAAATTGTGAAGACAATAAAGCCTCCACACACTGTGTGTGATTTATCCTGGCTGAAATATGAGCAGAGGAAATCTCTGCTAGCTGCTAGGCTAATTTATACAATGTGAAATGCCATAGGCTTGTGCTAATAACGTTAGCACGTTGTATTTGTGGGGGAAATGGGTCCAGATAAAGACGAGTGTTTGTCTGTGAATGCTGCGAGTTATAGTGAAGCTGATTTGTGTTTGACACTGTCTCTATTAAGCCATGTTTAATGTGTGTTTAATGTGTGTTTTGAATCAACTAAACTTTACAGAAGAAACATCTGCCGCCGACTAGTATTTTGGAGGTGTAACTGCAGTAGGGCTGGGGTGACGTGTCAACATCGTTGACGTCATCGACTACGTAAATACGTTGACGCAGCAGTGCTGTGCTATTGTGCTATGGCCTACTCAAGTGCTGGTTTTTGTTATTAATGTGACAACGCCTGAACACAACACAGCCTCCGCTTGATTGACTGTGTAAACAGTACCGTGCTGTGGGTTCAGGCCGAACTTTGCTGTGTGCGTTACAGAGAGCAGAGGAGAACTGTAAAGGTGCGACCATGCAGAGACAGAAATGACATAAGATAAA
This sequence comes from Epinephelus fuscoguttatus, assembly GCF_011397635.1. Lineage (NCBI taxonomy): Eukaryota > Metazoa > Chordata > Actinopteri > Perciformes > Serranidae > Epinephelus > Epinephelus fuscoguttatus. The sequence continues at coordinate 695,598 of NC_064754.1, forward strand.
TAATATAAGGCTCTTTAGTTAGTTTAATAAAAGGACAAGGTATAGACCTGTTCTATAGGAAAGGACCCTAAACTGCAGAGTGACACAGACACATCACTGCACAAGTATAAATGCTCACAACAGCGTAGGCTACAGCGTAGGGTCTGCAGCACAAGTATAAATCCTCCTTAACAGTAGTACTACTGTCAGCACCAACAAGGGGCGTATTCAGACCATAATGCTAACACCTGGACTGCTACTGATTATACTACTACAACTGACAATACCACTACTACCCCTTTGATAACAGCACTATTTATAGTGAAGCTATATTTAATGGTACGAGTAATCAGCGGTCTCTGGATCCTGTATAATCAGCACAGTGTAAGAGTACTAATACCTGTGTATCATCAGTAACAGTACTGACACTGCAGAGAGGCTCTTCAGAATATTGTTATGAGTTTAAATATAAAAGCAGTATTTCATGTTGTACCTTATGTACAGTTTGTGTCATATCTGTGTGAAAGTAACAGCAGCGGTCTGATGAATGTACTGCTTTAGAAGTATGAAGTGGTGTACATGGAAATTCTTTCCACCTCTGAGAGTTCTGCCTCTTGAGTCAGTGCTGCAGTAATCATGTGACCATACCTGTTGTTTTTTCAGCAGGATGTTGACGGAGGTCAGGTCTTTGCCGTAATCGTCAGACTGGATCTGGCCCTCCAGGCCTCCCATCCACTTGTCGAGGTCGGCACAGCTCTGAGTGAACAGCTCGGCCTTGTTGGCGTCGAACAGACACTGAGCTTTGGTCTGCGTGGTGGACTCCAGCTCCGCCCACATGGTGTGGAGCGCCGACAACTTCTCCTTCACCACTGCCTCCGTCTCCGGCTTTTCCGACACCAGCAGCATGCCATCCTGCAGACAGTCAGACGGGGTAAAGAGCTGGTCTGATGATGTCCTTCATCATCTCTACCTGACTGTTCCTCTCCCACAGATCAGAATATTTATGTTCATCTGTGTTTATACAGAGCTGAGAGAAAAAAATAAGAATGTGAGCTCTTAGAATAGTAATTAGTGTTCTGAGTGGACGACATGCTCCTGACTGAGAAACTTTAAATTCAGAACAGCTGCTGTATTTTTGTTTTGCCTCAAATTGAATCTTAATTTGAGTTGTTAGTTGGCATAGCTGAACATTAGTTAGACTGTATAAAGGAGTGGACGCAGCCTCTGACTCTCAGAAGTGAAGCCAATGCTGAAGTGCCTTACAGCTGCAGTGTTTCTAATGTCCAGCAGGGGGCGACTCCAGTCTGACTGGAGAGAGAATGAGTCTCCTTCTCACCTGATTTATGACCTCAGTGAACATTTACCTGATGAGTTTGAGGCCCCGATTTCTCAGAAAGTGTTCTGCAGGTTATAAAACTTGAGGTGCACTGCACTGCCTTTTCTTTTCTTTTTTTTTCTTCCTGTGTAATCAATCTACAGTTTATTTATTTATTGTGTGTATCCTGCAGTAATCAGTGTGTAGCTGCTGCCATGTTGAGGCAGAGGGTGCTGTCTGTAGCTCTGGTTGAGGGTGAGAGGCTGTCAGCAGATAAACAGAGATCTGTGTGGGTACATGAGACCCTAAAAAAGAGGCTGGATCATGGGGAGTACCACCAGTTGGTCCAGGAGCTTCTCCATCATGGACTTTTACAGGCATATTTTAGGATGACTCAGGGGCAGTTTGACAACCTGTGCTCCGGCAACAGCGCCAGGCGCCTATAGCGCAGAAACACAAGGCGCGTCGCAAAAACATCGAGCAAAAAGCTTCATTCTCATTAAAAACTATCACAAAAAGCCGCCTCCAGCTGCTGAAGCACTTCCTGTGTGATCAGAGCTGTACTGGTCTCAATCTCTAGTTTCAAGTCTTCTTTAACTCAGCATGATGTTCGTTAGTAAATGAAGATCCCATTTAGAGGAAAAATAAATGATGAAGCTTGGGAGGCTTTAGAACAGTGCTGGTCAACTGGCGGCTGCCAAGGCTTCCCATCAAGCCCACAAAATATTAATGAATCCATAAAATTTGAGGAGGAGGGCATGCATTAAGGCGTGCTAGCTTTTTTTCCTTCTTCATAATTAAATTCTTAAACAATGACAGGCTAATGTGGACTTAATCCCCAAAAATGAAAATGAAGAGTGATTAAAAAACCCACAACGTCATCTCAATTTAAAGTCTATGAGCAAAGCAAGAACTCGTGGGTGAAGCCAGCAAGAGAAACACTACTGTGCATGTTCAGTGGGCCATATATCGTGGAGGTCAATTCTGAAGCTAAAGAAAGTTTTACTGGGGGTTTGCACCAGGCAAACAGTTCCACAGGACTGAAGAGGCGTCATCTTGGCATCTGTTATCTCCGTATCATTAAAATCTATGGAACCAACAAAGTTGATGACCCTTGCTTTAGGGTGTGGCTACATGGTGATTGACAAGTCGCTACCATGGCAACCTGTAAATCAGGACAGAGGTGAAGCAGTACCCACAGCTACACCCTCTCGTCAGAAGACAGTCACTTCTGGCTCCAAACACCAAGACAGCAACAGCCATAATGCCGAGCTTCAGGCTTCAAAACAAGAGTCCACAAACCAGCGGGTGACGTCACGGTGGCTACGTCCATTATTTTACATTCTATGGTAATTAGCATGTGTGATGCAGCCTTTCAGGGTGTCAGTGTAATAAATATTGGTTTGATTCTTAATTCAGTTTTCATTTTGTGCTTTTACTGCAGTTTTAATGTGAAAAAATATTCAATAAAAGCTATGACTTCTGTTTACTTCACACTGTTAGCCAACTGTCTGTAAGAACGAGTCATTTCACATTCTCTGGACCATTTTGAAGACCTAAACCTAAAAATAAGTCAAAGTGAAGCTACAGTTGACATAAGCTAACATAAGCTAACAATAATACCTGTGTCACTGTCATCAATAGAGCCACGTTATGCTAACATAAGTTAGCAAGCTAAAACTCCTCTTTTGCTCGAGTCATCGTGGTTCAAAACAGCAAAAATTCATGTGTATTTCTCAAACAGTAACAAGGCAGCTAATTAGCTAGTGAGCTAATTAATGTTTCTTTAATGCCCTTTAAACTTGTAGAAATAAATACTTTTAACATTACTTAAATTTCTCCATTGTGCTAATGAGCTTTTTAACTGGTGAACTAGCCTAATTAAAGCTAACCTTATCTGCTATCAGCCATTTAAACTTCTTGTGATCAATATATTTTATATGACTTATGAATAAACTGACATTGCGTTTGTTTGTTGTTTTCATTGATTTCTAATTCTACTAGAAGCCTCCAAGAATTAGCCCTAAAACCCAGAAATGAGTTAGCATGTTAGCACTTCCTGTTCCTTCGTCTTGAATTCTATGTGTTTTTGGTTCGATGTGTGAAATCAGGTCTGAGGTTAACATGAGCTGAAGAGACGTTCATCTTCTGTTCTCCGCCAGTAAATACCCCGCTGTCAGTTTAGAGCTTTATGTGTCTCTAACAAGATGAGACGACAGAACGTCATCACTCCGAACACGACGTCACAGCCTTGTTGTGGTGGTGACATTAAGTCATGTGACCATGGTGACGTTTGTTTACAGCCTAATGTTAGCTTTGTACTTTTGGTGATTGAATTTATTCTTCAGTAATCATAAAGTGGAGTTCATTAGTGAATATTATCTCTCTGAACAGAACCTGGACGGATCAGAATCATTTGTTTATTTTCTGTAATAATCTAAAATCCAATGAAACAATCTGATTGGATGTTTGTTTGGCCGAACCAGCCTACTGAATGACAATGCAAGCTGGCGTGTTGACCTTCATTCATAGAACCAAGGCTACCTTCTGTAACCATCTGTTTTGGAGGGATCAGGTTGTTAGTTTGCTAGTTAGGTTGTTCATAAAGAAAACTTGTACCTTAAATTAGTATAAATTAGCTCACTCCTCCTCAATCTATGAAAGATTAGATTCACTCTCCAAGGCAAATTGTGATTTGTGATAACTCTTCAATGTTAATTCATGCTCATTTTACTTATTATTATTTTATTCCTCTTTGATGAGGCTTAAAGTTAGGACAGGCTTTTATAGTTAGGACTGGCTCTTATAGTTAGGGCTGGCTCTTATGGTTAGGACTGGCTCTTATAGTTAGGGTTGACACTTATATTTAGGGTTGGCTCTTGTAGTTAGGACTGCCTCTTATAGTTACGGCTGGCTCTTTTGGTTAGGGCTGGCTCTTATACTTAGGGCTGGCTCTTACAGTTAGGACTGACACAGTTAGGGTTGGCTCTTACAGTTAGGACAAACTCTTATAGTTAGGACTGGCTCTTATAGTTAGGACTGGCTCAGGCTTGCCTTGGACCAGTCCCTAGTTAGACTGATATTTGCATGGTCTGATTGGGGACCTCCTGTGTTACACCAAGCTACTTTGTCCTTCTCTCTGTCTCTTCATTTGCAAACATTCATATCCTATTACTGCATACCACTAACTCGGCTTCTCCCCCACAGCTTTCATGCTCAGGTTCAACAGGTTTTGAGGATTGTGGGTCGTGGCTGTGCTGCTGCTGCTGTGGTCTGACACCTACTACTACTACTAAATTGAATTGAATTTCTAACTGAACAGTATTTTATGTTCTAAATGAAGGGATACTGTTTCTTATGTGCTTATCTATGACTCTGCCATTGACTATAAGATACAAGAATATACAGATGTGATCTACTACTCTGTACTGTCCATGCGGAGAACATTAATCAGGACAGACTTTGGCCTTGTTCGGACTCTCCGTACCTTCTGAATCTTGTCCAGCCACTCTTTGTTGGACTGCAGTTCGGCCATGAAGGCTTGGTGCTTCAGCCACTTGCTGTGCAGGTTCCTGGCCTCGTCGTAGGTCATGTCCTGAGCTGTGAGCATCTTCTCATTGATCCACAGAGACAGCTGGACACAAACACAAAACGTTAGCAGGGACGTCACTAAAATCCTATAGGACCACATACATGCCGTTGTCTTGAACCGCCTGGAAGACGCAAGGTCGGGCACTGTGTGTGACTCTTGTGCCTTTTCTGTGCCAACTTTCAAGAGCCTAGCGACAGGTTGCGTCTGATGTTGCTAAGGAACCTTAACAAGTACCAGCCTCCTTTCATGCAGTCCTCAGTGCAGAGCTGATTTTCTTCCTGTATGTCTGTGGGATAGCTGTAAAGTTCTGACAGCTCTGCAGTAACATGATCAACTTCTCCTGCACATTTTTCACACACTAATATTTTCTGAAGAAGGAAATATATCTATTGGCTGTGATTGGTTGTTTCTCATCACATGACACGTGGTGCACACTGCTGCATTCCAAAAGTTGATCTCAGTTTATCTCAGGGCGCAGCTGTCACACCCTAAAAAACAGCCGCTTAGAGACACATGCACATCGTGCTGGCATTTGAGCGTGCCTGCCGTGTGTCTACATTAAAAACTGGATTGGAGGGCGCAAAAAATGCAGCATGTGAACGGCTGCTAAAGGATTCATCCTGTGAGCAGCAGGAATCAGATCAGTACATGTCTATCTGCCTCTGGACCAAAGTGTTGGACAGACGTAAGGAAATCAACCACTGAATTAGTGAACACACAATGAAGTCGATGAGTGTGTTTTTGAGGAGTTCTGACCTCCTGGCAGTCCTGCAGGAACTTCTGCAGGTCTCTGTTGTCCTTCAGTCTCATCAACAGCTCCACCGCAGCCTCCCTGTTCTTCTTATGCCTGAAACACAGAGGACAAGGTCAGACGCCAACACATAAAGAACACTCCATGCAGTAACAGTAGAAGGAACTTATTACCTTCACAGGTAAGGCTGTGATCTCTGTGATCTATGGCGTTACAGTTCAAGTGAGCTCATCATTCACATTTAACAGTAGACTGTAGACTTTTGATGAAGCTTATAGTTAGGGCTGGCTCTTAGAGTTAGGGTTGGCTTTTACAGTTAGGACTGACACTTACAGTTTGGACAGGCTCTTACAGTTAGGGCTGGCTCTTATAGTTAGGGCCGACACTTATAGTTAGGATGGGCTCTTGCAGTTAGGATTGGCTCGCATAATTGGGGCTGGCTCTTATGGTTAGGGCTGACACTTAAAGCCAGGGTTGGTTCTTATAGATAGGGTTGACTCTTACAGTTTAGGGCTGACTGTTAGAGTTAGGGCTGACACAGCCAGGACAGGCTCTTGTAGTTAGGGCTCACACTTATAGTTAGGGCTGGCTCTTATAGTTAAGACTAGCTCTGATAATTACAGCTGACACTTACAGTTAGGAGAGGCTCTTATAGTTAGGGCTGGTTCTTATGGAAGGGTTGGCTCTTACAGTCAGAGCTGGCTCTTATGGTTAGAGTTAACTCTTATAGTTGGGGCTGGCTCTTACATTTAGGGTTATCTCTTATAGTTGGGGCTGGCTCTTATAGTTAGGACTTGTTCTATCAGGGCCATAATAGACTTGCCGCTTGATCAAACGTACACATACACAATGCGCCATGTCTGTGTATATACTTGCTGCAGCACTACACAGTCAAAACGCACAATACTGGCGGTCTCCACTTAGAGCAGACAACAGAAATATAACCCGGAAATCGGGTAGTGCATGCTGGCATGCCGCATCCGCACCAGGTCTGTCAGTCTCTCTTCAAAAGTCTCTGCCATTGTTCTGACAGCGAATCCATCTGGTCTGACCTCACGTTCACCATGTTCATTCGCACGAGCGCCTCTAGTGGTCATGTCAATGTTGCATCTCGCATACGCATCACGGTACCTCACGTTGAGATGTGTAGCCGACGCATCAAATGAATGCAGATCACGTATGGCAGCCTTGATGCGGTCGTGTTATTTGCAGCAAGTATATTACGGCCCTTAGTTAGGACTGGCTCTTATCATTAGGACTGGCTCTTATAGTTAGGGCTGACTGTTATTGTTAGGACTGACTGTTTTCATTAGGGCTGGCTCTTACAGTTAGGATTGGCTCTTATAGTTAGGGCTGGCTCTTACTGTTAGGACTGGCTGTTATAGTTAGGACTGGCTCTTATTTTTAGGACAGACTGTTATAGTTAGGGCTGGCTCTTGTTGTTAGGACTACCTCAGTCTTGGACCAGCCCCTAGTCTAACTGATATAGGCCTAGTCTAATGGGGGACCTCTTGTGATACACCAAGCTCCTCTCCAATTCTCCTTTTACTCATTACGTTCATGTTCCATTAATGCTAACCCCCTATCCTACTAATTAGCTCTGGTCTTTAAGTGGTTCTGTTCAGGATTCTTGGAACCTTGGTGCTATCTCGCAAACCAGCCTGCATTTCCACCAGTTTTGATAACATTGATAACCTGCAAACTTTTGTTCTGTTCTTACATAAATGTGTTTTTACCCAAAAAAACCAAGCATGGACCAACTATAAATGAGACCACTGCACGTGCTTCCTTTTCCCTTTACCTTTAAAATATGATTCACCCACTGATGTCATCATGGTTCAAACTACAGGTCAAGGAAAACCTGCTATTTTTAGTTTCCAGGAGAGAACCAACTTTTTGGGTTCTAAACCTGTTTATTTTTGGCTGAAATGTTCTGAATGGTTCAAAATTAGGCGTGGGAACCGGAACAAACCCAGTTCCATGTTGGTTGAAAAGGGGTATGCATGTTTCTAACTCAGCTTCTCCGTCAGAGCCTATGTGCTCTCTTGTCTTGCAGGTTTCTACGGATTGTGGTTGTGCATGGATCGTGGGTCGTGGCTGCGTTGCTGCCGTGGTCCTGTCTGATGCCTACTACTACTGCCATTAAAGAGTTTATTTGGGCAGGGTTTTTCCTCATCAGTTGTGAGGGTCCAAGGACAGATGGATGTTGTACAGCCCTCTGAGGAAAATTGTGATTTGTGAGATTGGGCTATATAAATAAATTTGACTTAAATTGAATTATAAAAAAAAGTCCCAATAAGTAAAATGTCTGAAACGTGACCTGAAGCTGAGGTTTACCTGTCGTCGATGGAGGCGACTCTCTCCTGAATGCGTTCAGCGTTGATGTTTCCGTCACTGGCCAGCCGTCTGCCAGCCTCCACCACACTGTTGATCTTGTCCTCATTGGCATCCATGGTGGTCATGAAGTCCTCCTGCTTTTTGATGGCGGCCTCGGCACCCTCAAGAGTGGTGGGCATCTCGGTGTGAGCCAGGACGTACTCCTGTTGGGTGAGGACACAGGGTTCAGTACTGATACAGGATGTTTGTGGGACAGTGACATGCTGGGGTACGTTTATGCTGAGAATGATTCTGGAAGACATGTCATTAAAATCATGAGGGTTCATTCTCTGGAGAGCAGGAATGGGATCTGGAAATTTTGTGCGAATCAACTAATTGTATCCTAAATGTAAAGCATCCCTGGGTCCCTTGAAAGGTGCTAAAACATGCAAGTTATTATCAGAAATGACTTGGCCCAGCATAGGCCCAAACTCTGAATTCAGGCCAAATAAACTGGCCTAATTCCAGTTGCAGACACTGTCATCACTGGATGTTATTAGATTCTGAGATCTGTATCTTGACTTGATATGTCTTCAGCATGAATCCATGGACACAGAGTCATGAACCTGCTGATAAAGACACAAGAGTGCAGTGAGGTGAAGCTTTAGCGTTTACCTGGTTGTTGAGGAAGGCCTCGGCCTGCTTGGTGTCCCTGAGGAACAGCTGATAGGCGTGGGACTGGGACAGTAGGTTCTGCCGGTTCTCCCACATCTTGTGCAGTTCGTTCCAGCCGGTGTCAAGTGCTTGGAGCCTCTGTCGGAGGAACATGTACTGCGCGTCCGTCTGGCCCTGCGTCACCATCTCCCCCATGTCCCGCATCTTCTGGTAGTCCTCCTCATAGTTCTGGATCTCGTTCTTGATGCCTTCATGCTGGGCCATGAGCTTTTCAGCCTCAGCCAGCGTGTTTGGCATGTCCTCCGAGGCGATGGCTGTCTGAGTGCGGGACAGCCAGGACTGGAAGTCATCCAGCTCACGCAAGAACTGCTGCAGTTTCCTGGCCTCGCCCAGAGACTCCTCACGATTCTTCAGAGTGTTCTTCATTTCCTCCCAGACAGCGTTGATCTCAGCCAGGCGGCCTGTGATAGCCTTGGCCTGGTCAGGGTGCTCCTCTGCCAGCCGCTGGGCTTCGCCTCGCAGGTCACCCAGCTTGTCCTCAATGGCGGCTAGGTCCCGCTCCATACCAGTCAATTTTCGCTGCAGGGCCATGACCCCAGTGAGGTCATTGCCCAGCTCTTGGGTGGACTCGATGACTTTGGTCTTTTCTTTGATCCATGACTTGGTCTCGTTGCAGTCGAGGTGGTAGTTCTGCACACCCAGAGCAGAGTTCAGGGACTCCTTCTTCTGGTCCACCAGATCGCGGAACTGGCTCCACCTATAAGTAGAGAAGAGGATCAGGTCAATCACACCTACAGTTTCATGGTGTTTACATTGAGGACAATGACTTTGTTGCATCTTTGTAATTTTTGTTATTCTTTGTGAGTTATTATATCTGCTTGTACCTGTTGTTGAGTTTGTCCTGCTGTGTCTTGATGTCCTTTTCGCTCGGGTGACCATTGTGCATCAGCTGCCGGGCAATCTGGTTTACCACAGCAACGCGAGACGCCTGGTTGTTCATCTCCGGCTCCAGACTTTCAAACCTGCAGAGGTCATGGATCATATGAATCAGTTCTGGTCAAAAGAGATGTACCATCACCAACGTGTGTAAGGCATGCTGTAGTCCTACCTGTGCTGTATGACCTCCAGGTCCTCCAGTTTTTCAGGTATCTCCATGCTGTTCAGCCACTGCTCCTTCTCATCAATCCAAACCTCACAGGCGTTGGCCTCACTGAACATCTTGTAGAGTGCCAGAGCATCCTGCAGCGCCTCCTTCCTCAGCTTCGTCAGTTCTGCCACCTCCTTGTAGCGTTCCTCAATGCCGGCCAGACGTCCATGCACCTCCTCTGAGTCAGCCTCCTCTTTAGGCAGTGAGGCCGCCTGCTCGTGGAGTGAGTCAATTACTGGCCGGTAGCTGGCCACCTCCGCCGCTGCGTCTTTGTGCTTCCTGACCAGAGCCTGGGTTGAGAATTCGTCATGGCCCGTCTCTCCACTGGAGACAATGCGCAAGGCGTCCAGTGTCCAGGCGTCAACATCATCTGCATCAGCCTGGAATTGGTGCAGTGCCAGAGCCTCCTCCAACCTCTTCTTCCTTACCGCTGCCAGCTGCTCCAGCGCTGCCCACTGAGCCTGCAGGTCATCGATGCGTTCCTGGATCTTAGTGGCAGCAAAGTGGTTGGCCTGCACCATGGCCCGGCCCTCTGCAATGGTGTGCTGGAGGTGGCCGGCGCGGCCGCTCATCTCATCCTCCAGGGCGCTCTGCTGGCTAAGGAGGCGCAGCGCCCCTGTCAGGTCCTTGCCGTGTTCGACAGAGGATAGGATCTGCTCCTTCTCACGGATCCAGCCCTCCTCCTCGGCCATCTCCCAGAAGAATCTCCAGAGACGGCGAGACTCCTCCAGGCGGGCACGGCGCTCGGCGGCCAGCTGGGTGAGCTCCTGGTAGCAGAATTCCAGGTGGGAGACCCGATCCTGGATGACCTGAGGGTCACAGGGCTTATAGCCTGGACAGGGAGACATTTACCTCTGTTATCAGCATTTAACTTCATTTCCAAAAGGTTTGAAATAATCTAGACCAGTGGTCCTCAACCAGGAGTCCTGGGACCCCCAGGGGTCCTTTAGAGAGTTCCAGGGGGTCCCCAGAAAAATGGGAATAGTTTATTTTTTATTATTTAATTCAGTACAGAAGTGAGCCCAGTGGGGCTAAGAGTCATCCATCCATCCAATTTCATCCATCCATCCATCCATAGATCTATAATCCCTCCAGTGTGTTCTGGGTCTGCCCCGGGGCCTCCTACCAGCTGGACCAGGAGGATCCTGATCAGATGTTGAACCACCTCAACATGAAGGAGCAGCGGCTCTACTCCGAGCTCCCTCCAGATGTCTGACTCCTCCCCCTATCTCTAAGGCTGAGCCCAGACACCCTACAGAGGAAACTCATTTCAGACGCTTGTATCTGTGACCTCATTCTTTCAGTCACTACCCAGAGCTCATGACCATAGGTGAGGGTTGGGACGCAGATGGACCAGGAAATCAAAAGCTTTGCCCTCTGGCTCAGCTCCCTCTTCACCACGATGGTCCGGCGCAGCTCCTGCATCACTGCAGACGTTGTGCCAAACCACTGATCCATCTTACGCTCTATTCTACCCTCACTGTGAACAAGACCCAGAGATACTTGAACTCCTCCTCTTGGAGCAGCAACTCTGTCCCAACCATTCACCTCCTCCACAGTTTCTCCTCAACTGTAGGAACGACTCTAAAATTTTGGTCTAAGAACTAAAATATTTTCAGGTCCCTGATGAGAAACCTTATCAAATGGGGGTCTGTGACCTGATGTGTATCATTTTATAAGTACTTGACACGAAACAGGTTGAGAACCACTGACCTAGCCTGCAGTCACACCCACTACAGAGAGAAGCACTGGTCTTATCAAAGTAAACTGCCTACCCAGTGTATCTGCTCCTTGTCAGGAAGTCACAGTGAAAAACAAGTAATGAATAAGATGAATCATGAATATGAAAGAACATCTAAAATTCAGACAGAATATTACAACTGATGGACGAGGACAGATCATGCTGCATGCTGCTCACCGTCATTGTTGACGGAGTACTTGGTGGCGTTAGTGCTGACCGCCTTCACCCTGTCTGCCTGGATGGCGATGTCAGCTTCCACCAGAGCGTGTTTCTGCAGCAAGTCCTCCACACCTAACAGATGCTTCCCATAATCCTGAGACAGCAGCAGCATCTGGAGACCAAAGGCAGAAAGAGACAAAGACAACCAAGAGTGATGATGGCAGCCATCAGCTTCCTCCCTAAATCCAAAGATAAGGACAGGATCACTTCCAGGACGCCAACAGTTACTTCCTGTTTTTGGTCTTTGGGTTAAACACATCCTGGACCTCTCTGTACTGGATGAACTGAATAAAAAACTGATTGTCTCTCCTGACCCTAAAATCTACCATGTAGGTTTGTTTGGTCAGTGTACCTTCATCTCGTCCATCCAGTCCATGATGTAGAGCATCTCCTGGAAGACTCTCTGCAGGCCCAGATTCATCTCCAGTCTCTGTCTGCGGGCCTTCAGCAGCTCCAGCAGGTACTCCCACAGCCGGATCACGTTGTCTTTCCTGGCTGTGATGCGTTTGATGTCGTGGTAGCGCTCCACCTCCAGCTCCTTCGCCACAGAGACCACAGCCTGGACACGCTCCTCGTACGCCGCAATGTCAGTCTCAATTGCCTCGTGCTTCTTGGTGGCCGCCTCGACGGCCTGAAGGTCAAAACCAAAGTTGTCCTGGAGAGAGAAAGCAGAGAATTCAGGAAACAAACAAATATTTAATTTAATTCTGTCCCTTTTTGGTCACAGTAAGACTAGAATGTGATGTGATAGCAGGAAAAACACAGTTTCAGTTGCAGCTGATGCTAACGTGGAGCAGCACTTGGTAGTTGCTGCTGACTGTGCGCCTTCTCACCTGTGAAACCAGTCTCTGATTCTCGCTGAGCCAGGTCTCTCTCATGGCCGCCTTGCGGTCGAACCGTCGTGCAAGTTGTTCCAGTTTCTCTTGACGAATCAGCTCCGTCCTCAGAGCCAGCTCCCTCTCGTGTTCCGCCTTCTCCAGTCGCTCCCAGGCCTGACGACAAACACCACATCACCATCAAACACTTCTTAACAGAGTTATTACGAGCTGTCAGTGGCGTAAGGTAGTTACAATGGGCCCCAGTGCACGCTATTATGAGGGGCCCTATTACGCCCTGGTTACAAGTTGTGGAGCACACACACACACACAAACACACACACACACACACACAGTTTTAGGTGTACATATATTTTATCAAAAGCGTGTCTTACTGCCACTTTTATATTATATCCACTTGCAGATACTTGATATTGGACACATTAGTATTAGACACATAGTTTTTTTAAATAGTTTATGTAGAGTAAGTTTATAATTTGTTAAAGATTGACACTGTTTTACAAAACCAGAAAGCCATGATGGAGATGGGTTTGCCTGCTAAACTGCACCATGGACACTTTATGGACACTATGGACACTTTATGGACACCACAGCTGTCTGCTCTTTTGCACATACAATCACTTGCACTAGATGTGCTCCCTTTATCCACTGCTCATTTTCATTCACTGCTCCTCATAATTATTATTATCATTATTACTACTAACATTTTTGTTATTTATCGCCATTTCTTGTATTTTTGCAGTTATTTTGCATGCCTAGTTTTTTAAGTTTTTAAGTTTAAATTTTGAAATCTTTAATCTGACTCTTTCCCCTTGACTGCTGTAACACTGGAATTTCTCAATTATGGGATCAATAAAGGTGTATCTCATCTTATTTAGGGCATGTATGGAAAATAACACCATTTTTGTTTTAATGCGAGTTCTTCTTTCAACACAGGCGTAATTCCAGGTGGCAGTCGGGCCCCTCCACCCCATGGGCCCCAGTGCAACCACAATGCCTGCACTGTCTATATTTACACCCCTGCGAGCTATGGAGTAACAGCTGCCGACTTTAACCTTACTGTTTCTGCTGAACGCATACAGACCAAACCAAAATCTAAACTGAAAACAAAACTGCAAATGCTGCTGGAAACAGCAAAACATCTCTACAAACACGCCCCACTTTGGTGGCACAATGACTGCTGGAAATGCAAAATGTGTCACTAAAATATTTGATGGCACAAATGCTGCTGGAAACACAGCTGGAAACACTGTGATGTGCCGCTACAAAACACCATGTTTCTGTGGTGCAAATGTTGCTCAAAAGGATCCAAAACATCACTGAAAACACAGCGACCTGTCAAAGAAAAAAAACCTAATCCATTTTTGTTGCACAGTGGCCGCTGGAAATGCAGAGAAACGCCGCTGGAAATGCAGCAATACGTCATTTAAAAAAAACCACCCAATCTTGGTCACATAATTGATGCCAGAAACACTGGCTAACACAGCTGGAAATGCAGCAATGTGTCGCTAAAGAATTCCCCTTTTGGTGAGACGATCCTGTAACACTTATCTCTGTCTATACTGCCAAACATATTCATGGTTTGCATGTGATGGTGATGGAGATGGAGCAGCTCTCACCTTGTTGATATCTGAGATGAGTTTTCCCTCACGGGGCATGTAGACCTTTTGATTGTTGGCTCTCATCTTACTCTGGATGGTGAACAGAAGAACCTCCAGGTTTCCCTTCTCTGTGAACCTGAAGACAGAAGAGAGGGACACAGGGTAAAAAGAGGTCAGAGGAGGAAGCAGAGCAGGTGGAGATGAAGAGGAGGAGATGGTACACAATGTGGTGATGATGTTGAAGGAGGTAGGTGTACGAGCTGGTCTTGTATTTGAGTTCAGTAAAAGTTGTGTTTGATATTTTCAGTCAGTATGTGGAGTTCTGAAAATACGTTTTGTTGGATCAAAGTAAAAGGTGTAGGTTCTGACTTTGGAGGTTTCTCCACGGTTCGGTAGGTGTTGAAGGCCTGAAGCTGCTGCTGGACTCCGACCAGAGAGTTGGCGAACTTTCTGTTGTTGAGGATGATGATGGTCTGTTCGATCCACTCCAGCAGGTCTGAGGCCAGAGACTCGTACTTCTCGATCATCTTCTCCGTCTCAATGGCGTTATCCAACACCTGGATAGAAACAGCAGAGACATCAGATTGTGTGTGAACTCTGCTCAACTTCAGTCTGGATGTGAGCTCAACTGTTTCTTCTTTTATTGTTTTCAAAAATGTTCTTGTTGTGTTCCCTGGAACTGTCTCCAAATCTGGGTGAAGCCTGAACCTCCTGGTGTAGAAGACGACCTATCCACCTTGTCCGCTCTCGTCAGCTGTCGGTTGTTTAACTCATGTTTTTAAAGAGTTTGTGTGTTCTTGTGTATTTGTGGGGAATTTTATGTAGTTTCATGTGAAGTTGTCTGAATATTTCATCTGGTAAAAAAAAACAATCACTGGATGTAAACAGATATTTCTGATATTGATCCAGTGAACAGACGTCAGAGTCAACATTAATCAATAAATGTTCCCTGATCTTTGGTTTCAAAGGTTTGTTGGTGTTTGCACATGTTTTCTGACCTTTCCGATTCGTTTGCCCTCCACCTTCAGAGCTTTCATCTTTGAGAAGTAGTGGTAGTACGTCACCACGTAGGTGATGACTGACTTCTCATCAGGATGGTCCACGCTTATGTCTGCAATGCACAAAACAATGTTTAATGATTTCTGTTGTATAAATTATTCTGTTTGACATTTTCTGTAAATGTGTTCACATCAGTAAAACAGCCGCTCTGACATGAACCTCTACAACAACCCAACATGTGACCTCCTGTCTCCAGTCAGGACCTCAGGAGGAACATGAACATCAACACTTCAAACACTGGTTGCATGTTTTCAGTCAGGTTTAGTTAAACTGGTAGTGTGTTGTCGAGTCACACGTCCATTGTCATCTTCCTATCCAGGTCCAGGTTTCGGGGGCAGTAGGCGGAGCAAAGTACTCCAGATGTCTCCTCAGCAACATTTTCAAGCTCCTCCTGGAGGATCTGAGGCGTTCTGAGTCTGCTCTGGGGCCTCCTACCAGTGCACGTGCCTGGAACACTTCTAACAAGAGGCATCCAGGAGGATCCTGGTCAGATTTTGAGCCACCTCAATGTGAAGGAGCAGTGGCTCTACTCCTAGCTCCCTGCAGAAGCCCACATTACTGCTGACACCACTCCAAAACACAGATCTATCTCACACTCCATTCTACCCTCACTTGTGGACAAGATCCTGAAATATTGGGCGGCAGTAGCTCAGTCCATGGGGACTTGGGTTGGGAACTGGAGGGTCACCTGTTCGAGTCCCCGTCCGGACCAAATATGGAGCGTGGACTGGTGGCTGGAGAGGTGCCAGTTCACCTCCTGGGCACTCCCGAGGTGCCCTTGAGCAAGGCACCGAACTCCCCAACCACTCGGGGCGCCTGACCAAAGGGCAGCCCCCTCACTCTGACATCTCTCCACTTTGTGCATGTGTGTGTTTTTCAGACCTCTGTGTAATTGACAAGCAAGACTGAAAACATTGAATTTCCCCTCAGAGGGATTAATAAAGTAAATAAACTTAAACTTAAACTTATTTGAACTCCTTCTCTTGGGACAGTAACTCTCTCCCAACCCAGAGAAAACAATCCACCGTTCTCCAGCAGAGAACCATGACCTCAGACTGGGAGGAGCTGACTCTGCAAACCACCCCAGGTCAAGCTGGAGGTCACGGTGTGATGAAGTCAACAGAACCACATCATCTGCAAAGAGCAGAGATACAATTCTGAGATCCCTAAACTGGACCGAATGTGCCGAGTATTTACACACAGCTCTCACTTTGGTCACCAGATGGCTCTTAACAACAACTCTGGTACCCCATATTCCCACAGTAATCCCCACAAGACCCCTCCAGCAGCCCTGTACCCGACCTCCACACAACACTGAAAATGTGTGTCAGCCAAGACAGCCAAGCAATGTCCAAATACTTCAGCATCTCAGAGTGAATCTCACCCACACCGGACACCTTGCTGCTGAGGAACTTTCGGACTACCCCAGAGACCTCTGCCAGGGATATGGAGGAGCGCTCCATCCCCAGTCTGGGTCTGAAGTTCTTCTTCTCTGGTGGTCACAGCTTGAGACAAGCCCTGCTTTCTCTTCCTGCCAGGTCTGCCAGAACTTTCTTGAGGCCAAGTCCTTTTCCATACCCTCCCCAAACTCCTCCCACACCCGGGTTCTTGCTTTGGTGACCACCACAGCTGTAGACCTTCAGGCCAACCAGTACCCGTCTGCTGCTTCAGGACATCCCCAGACCAACCAAGCCTGAAAGGCCTCCTTCACTGGTGATGTCCATCAGTGAGTTCTGAGGTTGCCACCACCACAGGCACCAACTGCATTCTGACCACAGCTCCTAGCAGCCGCCTCCACAATGCAGACTTTCAACATGGACCATTTGGATTCGATTTACCCAACCTCCAATGGGAAGCACGAATTCTTCCAGAGGCAACAGTTTAAGGCCTCACGGACAGAAGCTTCAGCCAGACGTTCCCACTTCACCCTCACTACACAATTGGGTTTACCAGGTCAGGTTTAGTTGAACTGGTTTCAGGTCAGGTTTAGTTGAACTGGTTCAGTATCGTACCCTCTGGGTCCAGCAGCTTGGTGAGGCCCAGGTGTTGCTCTGCCAGGTTGAAGGCGTTCTGCAGGTTGTAGTGAGCATTGGATTTCTTCAGTTTGTCAAAGTCGATCAGATCAGGCCTGAAAACACACAGACACAACTTTATTGACACATTTAAAGTTTACAATAAATAAAGTTTTGGAAAAATAAAAACTTTATAAAATCTAATCATGTCTGAACTGATGATGATGATGATGATGAAGGTGTTACCTGTGTTTGTGGATGAGGGCGTTGAAGGCCATGCCGTCTCTCCAGCTGGTGCTGAAGTTGTGGATGTTCACGTTGGGATACCTGAAGAAATAAAGATCCAACAACTGTCACGTTTTAAAGGTTATAGTTACAACAACAACAACAGCAGCAACAACAACAGCAACAGCAACAGCAACAGTCCAGGTTCTCACCCTGCCGTCTTCATCTGACACCAGAGCAGCAGAGCGTCTTTAGCTGATCTCTTCTCTTTGTTGTCTTCAGTCTCCACACTGATGTCCTGAATCTGAAACACAACACAGCACCATCACACCTCCACCTCTTCCCCTGCTCACGCCTCTACCTGTTCACCTGTCACACCTCCACCTGTTACACCTCCACCTGTCACACCTCCACCTGTTCACCTGTCACACCTCCATCTGTTCACTTGTTACACCTGTTCACACCTTCACCTGTCACACCTCCACCTGTTCACACCTCCACCTGTTCACACCTCCACCTGTTCACCTGTCACACCTCCACCTGTTCACTTGTTACACCTGTTCACACCTCCACCTGTTCACTTGTTCACACCTTCACCTGTCAGGCCTCCACCTGTTCACACCTCCACCTGTTCACCTGTTACACCTCCACCTGTTCACCTGTTACACCTCCACCTGTTCACCTCTCTGACCTCAGATTCTTCAGCTCTTGATGTTTTCAGTCTTAAACAGGTCAGTCCAGGACAGTGTGATGTCACCCAGGCTGGGTATCCATGACGACGGCGTGTATGAATGGTGCTGGACTTTAACCTGAGTGGTTTAATAAGTGACAGTGGGCGGAGTCATGAAGAATCATCATTTACTCTGTTTCTGAACTCGTCTCCTTGTTGCTGTGTGTGTGTGTGTGTGTGTGTGTGTGTGTGTGTGTGTGTGTGTGTTTGTGTGTGTGTGTGTGTGTGTGTGTGTGTGTGTGTGTGTGTGTTACCTGGAAGCGGAGGATGATGGTCCAGATGAGGCCCAGCGTCAGGCGGTGGTTCCCGTCCACAATGTCGTGGGAGCCCATGTTCTCCAGGTGAACCCTCTGTTCCTTTAGGAACTGCAGAGCCTTATCCACGTTCTCCAGACAGTGGATCCTCATCCGACCTTTGGTGGGCTTCGGCTGGAGTCACAAGAAGGAGGAGGGGAGGAGGAGGAGGAGAAGAAGGGAAGAGGAGGAGGAGGAGAAGAGGAAGAAGGAGGAGGAGGAGACGAAGTTACGGAGCTGCAGTTCCTCTGCCCCCCTGCGGGTGTCTCTGTGGTAAAACTCTGACTGTATTGAAGCTGTCAGTCTGAGGGAGCCCTTTCACAATAAAACACCCATAAAGACATTAGCCCAGCTTACACTTCCTGTTCAAGACAAGAATTTCATGCCATTACAGGGCTCAAAAGGGTGACGCAGCGGAAGTGGAAAAACCGCAACACATTGTGGGCTGAGCGGGCAACTGGGAAGTCTGCTTACATTGCGCGACGCTACGGTTGTGTTGTGCTGTTGTTCTTTTAGCGAATTAACATCACGTGCCCTTTCGAGCCCTATTTCTCCTCACCATTCGGTTAGCAGTTAGCAGCTAACTCAAAGAAGAGCAGCAGCTGTTAGCAGTTAGCGGCTAACTCGAAGAAGAAGAACAGCTGTTAGTAGTTAGCTCACTCAAAGAAGAAGAACATCAGCCGTTAGCAGTTAGCATCTAACAAAGAACAGCAACTGTTAGCAGTTAGCAGCTAACTCAAAGAAGAGCAGCAGCTGTTAGCAGTTAGCGGCTAACTCAAAGAAGAAGAACAGCTGTTAGTAGTTAGCTCACTCAAAGAAGAAGAACATCAGCCGTTAGCAATTAGCATCTAACAAAGAACATCAGCTGTTAGCAGTTAGCGGCTAACAAAGAACATCAGCTGTTAGCAGTTAGCGGCTAACTCAAAAAGAAGAACAGCAGCTGTTAGCAGTTAGCGGCTAACTCAAAGACGAAGAACATCAGCTGTTAGCAGTACTGAGTGTAGTACAACGTGTAGTAGAGTGTGTAGTACCAGTCTTTCTCCTGAGAGGACCTCCAGTAGTTTGATGAGCATGCGTCCGTCCCTCAGGTCCATGTACAGGTCTGTGATTCTGCAGGACACTCTGGACAGGTGAGAGTTCACCCACTTAGTGAACGTCTTCTTCTGCACCGCCTCCCGTTCATCTACACACACACACACACACACACACACACACACACACAGCTGTTAGTCATCTGAAGGTCACACCGAGGTCTACTCACATGGACAGACACTGAGCATTGATCATTTTAATGCTTAAACTACACCTTAACTACAGTTCCCAGGATGCTTCGGGGGGATGCTTTTTTCTGCTTCCTGCGTGTTCAGAATTACTGTTGTGTTTGACCTCTGACCCAGAGGAAACAGGAAGTCGTCAGCAGGAAGCAGCCGGTCTGATGAAACTTTTATTAACCATTTCCTGACAGTGATTTAACACATAAATACTTTTACCTCAGTCCACATCTGATGCAGTACTTTTACTTTGACTAACACCTCCTGTTGTACTGAGCTGTCATCAGTCATTCTGAAGTCCCGCCCCCGTTTCCTGTTAACCCCAGACCCTGCCCACTGCCAGAAGGCATACTGATTATTAATCGATCAGGATCAATGTGTGACCTCTAAAATCAAACCCTGGGAAACTTCAACGGTCTTATTTTGTTAGTTTTATTATTTTTCTGTGAGAATGTGACGGGCGGACAGATGCACCTTCAAAATAAAAGTCTGTTCATAAAGTGAACGTACTTCACATTAAAGTTTCTATAATATTTATGAATATTCCTAAAATAATTTCTGTCATCACTCATGACTTTATCACCTTTATTTTGTAATAGCTGAACAAATTGTTACAAACTTTGTCTCGTCATCAATTCATCTGCAGGTTGTTTATGTTTATCAGCTGTTGTTGTGTTGTTTTGTGTTCTTGTAAATAACTGAGGAGCAGCAGGAGGGGGATTGTTGTTTCTTTTGCCCTGAGTTGCCTCTCAGGCTGCAGAGGAGGCCTGCAGGCGACACTCAGGGGTGAAGAAACACCGAAAACACCACAGCGGGGGCGTCGGTGGCTTAGTGGATAGAGCAGGCGCCCCATGTACAAGGCTGTTGCCGCAGCGGCCCGGGGTTCGACTCGAGCCTGTGGCCCTTTGCTGCATGTCATCCCCTCTCTCTCTCTCCCTTTCACACTTCACTGTCCTGTCAATTAAAGGCTAAAAATGCCCTTAAAATTATCTTTAAAAAAAAAAAAGAAAACACCACAGCTGATTTTTTTGACTCAATAATCTCCTGAAAATTAGTTAGAAATGAACCTGAATCAGAGATTAATGATCAGACGCGCGGGACGCGGCTCTGCGATGACGAGATCTGACCTGTTTTAAAAAGTCACATTAACAGTGACGCTGTGACATCACACAGAGCTCACAGTGACAGAGGCTGTGAACTCCAAACCCACCAGACTCCATTTAAATAATCAGCCATTTTAGTGTGTGTGAGTGTGTGTGTTCAGTGTGTTCTCATGTCTGACTGAATTAAAGCTTTAAGCTTCTCTTCAAACCAAAAACTGAAATCTTTCCTGACACATCGAAGCCGCTGCCTCAACTTTTACTGCAGCACAACATGATGTCATCCGGTCAGATGCTGCGTTTGCCAATCAGGGACACATTCCTGTTCATGAATGCTGCTGTTTACCTCACAATCACCAAGTTGTGACATCATCAACCTCATGAATCTGTTCTCAGATCAAATTTCAACCGCTGTTTAACCCTCTGAGATACCTCCTCTGTTTAAATCTAAAATATCTTCAAACTAATAAAATAAACACGTTCGCTTCATGTGTTGATTTTAATGCAGCAACTGCAGAACGCCCATTCATCATCATCATCATCATCATCATCATCGGAGCAGAGACAACAGCACCTCTCATCAACACTCTGATCAGTGACCCTGCTGACGGGTTAACCCCTCACAGACACCTTCTTCTTCTCTTCTTACCTTGCAGCTGTTTGAATCGACCCTCAAGCTGGTTGTAGTTGAACTGCAGCTGAGTCGAGTCGGCCGACGCCCACTCCGCCTCCATCACCGCTCCGAACGCTAATGCTAATATTTATACACACACCAGTACAACACTGACGGATCCAAACTGCAGAGTTTCACTTTGCGACCTGCTCAGACTCCACCATGTTCTGCTGACGCTCACCGACCTGTCAGAGGTCCACCTGCGTTTCAGACGTTTTACCACTGCAACACTACAGCGGAGAAAACTTTCCCAAAACCTTCTTTAAATCCAGACGAGTTTCAGTTCAGACTCTGAGAGAAAACAAACTTGTGTTCAGGAGTAAAAATTAATCTAAAACTGTGACAGCGACCCGAACGAGCAACGTCTTCAGACAGCTCAGAGAGACAACACAACAGACGACAGACGACGACGTCCTTGTGTTTTCAGGAGGTGAAAGAAAAAGAGTCCAGAGGTCAACGCAGAGCGCGAGTGTGTGTTCAGTGTGTGTGTGTGTGTGTGTGTGTGTGTATCCGGCCCTGCCCAACACTCGAATCATCAGCAGCTACATGCTGCTCATTCTTCTTCTGCTGCTGTTGCTCTGATTGTTTTCTGTTTCCCTCCAACACACACACACACACACACACACACAATCTCTCTCTCTCTCTGCAAACAGAGGGTGGAGGAGGAAACAGCCCCCCTCCAAAATAAAATACACTGTTAAACATGAAAAGGTGGGAATCTTAAATTCTTGGAATTCCCAGTTTTCAGTGGGATTAATAATCTGTAAATATAATCTATGATCCTGACGAGGTCGTAACCACTCAGTTTATTTCAGCATCAGTCAGAATGACCCTCACAGGAATGAAAACAGAAGGCTGAACAAACGTTTCATTACTGTAACTGAAATATGAAACATTTTGTTAATGAAGTTTGTGCAAAAAGTCTCAAATAATAACTGAAAGAAAGGGCAGACTCTTTCTGCTAATAACGTTAGCATGTTGTATTTGTGGGGTAAATGTGTCCAGATAAAGACAAGTGTTTAATGTGTGTTTAATGTGTTTAATGTGTGTTTAATGTGCGTTTAATGTGTGTTTAATGTGTGTTTAATGTGTGTTTAATGTGTTTAATGTGTGTTTAATGTGTTTAATGTGTGTTTAATGTGTTTAATGTGTGTTTAATGTGTTTAATGTGTGTTCAATGTGTTTAATGTGTGTTTAATGTGTGTTTAATATGTGTTCAATGTGTTTAATGTGTGTTTAATATGTGTTTAATATTTGTTTATGTGTGAGTTAGGGTTATGAACATGTTCAATGCTTTCAGATGTTTTACAGTGTAGTCTATGTGTGTGTGTGTGTGTGTGTGTGTGTGTGTGTGTGTGTGCGCGTGCGTGTGTGTGGGAGAGGCTCCACCATCAGCCAATGGCATAACAGGTGGACAATGATGTCATCAGGGGTGTGAAAAAGGGGGGGGGGGGTGTTTCCCTTCATTGTTCCTTCACATTCCAGGGTGAAGGACAGGAAGTAAGAAACAAACATCCTGTGCACACACACACACACACACACACACACACACACACACACACACACACACACACACACAGAGTAGCTCTTTTCACACAGAGATGGCGCTATAGAGCCGCTACGACTTCCTGTCTGTACATGTTTACACAGAATCAAACGACGGCAGCATCATGTGGGTCCAGTGTGTGATGGCAGACAGCATGATGGCGTAAGAGAAGAGAAGAGAAGAGAAGAGAAGAGAAGAGAAGATCATACTTTATTGATCCAAAACTGGGAAATTCTTATGTTACAGCAGAAAGCAATCCAACAGTATGTGGACATTAGAATAAAGAAACATAAAATATATACAAAATGAGTCACACTAAAATTTGAAATATACAGGAATAAAATAAAATAAGGAATATCAAATTGCAGGAGCAAAAAAAGATGAAACGATATACACAACACAGTCAGACGTGAGGTGGAGGTTGTAAAAATGTGCAAAGTAGCTACAAGTGTGCAGTTGGTTATTAGCAGCAGTGCAAACAAGTGGTTGTAACGTAACTGTTAGGCTGTAGAGAGCTGTGAGCGCTCTCTGTCAGACAGAGGTGAGTTGTTAGATAGTGCTATGGCTTGGGGGAGGAATGATTTCCTGTATCTGTCCTTGTGACAATGAAGCTGTAACACTCTGGTAGAAGACCTCCAACATCTTGCTGCACACATTGAAAGATCTCAGCTTCCTCAGGAAATAGAGTCGTTTCGTCCCCTTCTTGTACACAGCGTCAGCGTTTGCCTTCCAGTTCAGTCTGTTGGGTGCCTCAACCATGGTGATGTCCTCTCCCCATATGCACAGAGGTTGAGAAGCCGCCCTCTTCTGAAGTCAATCACCATCTCCCTGGTCGTCAGAGACCCTCTGCAGGTGGCATGACCCAGAGTCATTCTGAATGTCTGTGGTGTACAAGGTGAAAAGGAAAGGAGACAGGACAGTCCCCTGTGGAGCTCCTGCGCTACTCACCACCATGTCAGACAGGACGCTGCCCAGTCAGACAAACTGTGGTCTGTCTGTCAGGTAGTCAGTAATCCAGGAAACTGTGGATGTGTCGACCCTCATGGCCTGCAGCTTCTCCCTCAGTAGCAGTGGCTGGATGGTGTTGAATGCAATGGAGAAATCAAAGAAAGTGATTTTCACAGTGCTGCAGGGTCCATCCAGGTGCGAGTGAGCTCGCTGCAGCAGGTAGATGATGGCGTCGTCCACTCCCAGGTGAGGCTGGTAGGCGAACTGCAGAGGGTCCAACGACCATTTCACCTGCGGTCTCATGTGGGCCAAGCAGCCTTGTGTTGGTGAAGTCTCTCCAGCTGTCTCGTAACCTCGCCTGTAGTCACAGTCATGTGGGGGAGGGTGCATGATGTTTCCTCCGTTGTGTGGGAGGGAGAAGGGTGCTGCAGAGGGCTGTGAACTAAACCTGTCGAAGGAACAGTTCAGCTCGTTGGCCCTCTCAAGGCTGCCTGCTGTTTGCATGTAAACAATGCTTTTGTCTCTCTCAGCATGGCTCTCCGTTACAAAGCGTGGCAACAGTAACAGAAGAACCGAGAGAAAAGTTACAAAACTAAACGAGCTGCTTAGTTATTGGTCCTTGTGTAGAACAGAAAACACACGAAAAAGACAAAAAGTTGACGAAAAAAGACGAAAACTCAAGCTCGGGTGCTCTGTGATCGTACCTTTAAGGCAGATCAGCAAGGCGAAATAATGGCATGAACTTGATCAGGAGGTGTCTAACACAGACTGAGTTTAGAATCTGATTCGAACTGAAAGTTGGACTACGACTCCCAGGATGCATCTCACTGACAGCCAATCACAGCTTCACATTCTGAAGAGGTGGGTCACCTGGACCACTGCAGTAGAGGTCATAAGCCCCGCCCCCTCCATGTCCATGTCACACACTGTCAGTTCATTCCGTAGAGAAATCACATGAACCATCAGTGAGTCAGCAGAGCGCCGAGCATGCTGGGAGACTGACCACATCCCTTCACAATAAAACACCTGTGTCTTCAAGTGTCTTCAGATGAACTTTAAATCTGTCCTGAGACCAGAGGCTTTTATTTTCATGCGACAGACTCGGTGTTTCATATTCAGCTTTGCTTAACTTCAGAGTTATGATGTCATCATAATCTGACATCATAAATCACTGTTATTGGTCACCATGACGACCATCTGTATCAGCTGACAGCTGTTTGGATCCACTGTCATCTGTCGTGAAGACGAACTACACGTTGTTTTTGTTATTGTTTATTAACAATGTCACTGCAGTCTGGAGGACACTGATGCTGTGTTACATCACTTCCTGTTTCACTGCTGCAGCGCTCTCTGTCAGAATCTGTGCTGGTGATCAACACCAGTCTCAGTTCAGGCTGTGTCCCCGTAGCCTTTAAACATGCTGTGGTGAAACCTTTAATCAAAAGGAAAAATCTGGATCCCTCCATCCTCTCAAACTTTAGGCCCATATCTCAGCTCCCCTATTTATCCAGGGTTCTAGAGAGAGCAGTATGTAACCAATTGCAGTCTTTTTTAGCCCAGCACAACATCCATGAAAAGTTCCAGTCTGGCTTCAAACCTAGACACAGCACCGAAACTGCCCTGCTGAGAGTCTTTAATGATTTGATTTTAGCTGCCGACTCAGGTAACTCTGTCATCCTGATGCTTTCAGACCTGTCAGCCGCCTTCGATACAGCTGACCACGGGATCCTGCTACACCGCCTCGAGCAGTCCGTGGGCATTACAGGCTCCGCCTTTAGCTGGTTCAGGTCTTATCTGGCGGATCTGATTTTTTCTGTGCAGTCAGGTCACTTTTCCTCTGCTGCAGCCCCACTGACCCGCAGAGTCCCCCAAGGCTCCATCTTGGGCCCTGTTCTTTTCTTGTTGTATATGCTGCCTCTAGGTGATGTTTTTAGAAAGCACAAGATTTCACTCCATTGTTTTGCTGACGACGTCCAGATTTACCTGCCACTAAGGTCACTACGCAAGGACGCAATGTAACCTCTACTGGATTGTTTGAGTGATGTCAAATCTTGGTTGAGCTCTAATTTCTTAAATCTTAATGAGTCCAAGACAGAGGTTATCCTGTTTGGAGGCCACATGTCCCCACACAGCTCCACAGATTTCCTGGGCCCCCTGAACCCCAACATTTTTCCTCTGTAAAGAATCTCGGGGTGGTTTTTGATAGCCAATTCAAATTTGACAAACAGATCAGTGCTGTTGTCAAAACTAGCTTTTTCCAGCTACGTCTTTTAGCCAAAACCAAGCCCTATTTCTCAGCTGCAGACTTTGAAAGGGTGATCCATGCCTTCATAACCACCAGATTAGACTATTGTAACTCCCTTTATGTTGGCCTGGATCAGTCCTCCCTCAACCGTCTACAGCTCGTCCAGAACGCTGCTGCTCGCCTCCTCACGGGCAAGAAAAAGCGTGACCACATCACGCCAGTTTTAGCCTCCCTCCACTGGCTCCTGGTCCATTTTCGTTTGATTTTAAACTTCTTTTAATTGTTTTTAAAGCCCTCAATGGTCTGGCCCCTCTGTACCTCTCTGAGCTCCTTCTGCGCCACACCCCAACCAGAACCTTAAGGTCTTCGGACCAACTATTATTGGTGGTGCCAAAAACCAGACTAAAGTCTCGAGGTGACAGAGCCTTCGCAGTGGCTGCCCCCAGGCTCTGGAACAGCCTCCCCCTTCACATTCGATCTTCCCAGTCCCTAGAGACTTTTAAATCCTCCCTGAAAACCTCTGTCTTCCACCTGGCGTATCATTCAGCCTGAGCACGATGATCTCAAGTTGGGGTTTTTTAATTGCTATTTTAATGTTTGCACTGTTTGCTCTGTTTTTAGGGTCCGGGCAGCTAAGCTTCTTCTTCTTCTTCTTCTGGGGAAATCATACTTCCCATGGGTGAAAACTCACCAAACTTTGCACAAAGGTCCAGTCTCATGCCAGATATCCTCAGCTGCAAACTCAAGCCAATAGTCCTGATGGTGGCGCTACAGCAAGCGTCTAAAGTTCAAAACTTTGAAAATTCATAACAAATCAACCATACGTGCTACAACTTCACAACTTTCATCAAACTGTAGCCCCAATACTGAAGAAACTTTTGTACATTTAAACCTATTAAAAATTATGAAGTTCATCACTCTGGTTTTTTTTTCAAAAACTGTAAAACTTCTTAAACCTATCTCCTCCCACAATTTTTGCTCAATTGACACCAAACTTGCTACAGAGCATCTTCAGACTGTCCTACACAAACTATGTTTCTGAGATTTTTGAATTATCAAACATTGAGCCTACAGTGCATCAAAATGCTTATCATTGTTTTCTACATCTATTCTATTTTTATTATTGATGTTGTTTTAACTCTGTACCCACCCATGTGCAGCACTTTGGTCGACAGCCGTCATTTTAAATGTGCTCTAGAAATAAATCCTGATTTGACTTGACTTAAAGGGGCGGGGCTCTTACCTGCGAGCGCCTTGATGCGGGAGCGTTCAAAGAGGCGGGCCGAGCTGTTCTCGTTGTCCCACTCGTCATCCCAGCGGTTGTTGACCGTGTCATTGCTGCTGCTGTACTGCTGCTGCAGCTCCATGTGGTCGAACTCGGCGGCCACCGTCGTCATCATGACCTTTCACCTCTGACACACACCTCGAAGTCAGCGGGGACGCGTCCACATCGGCAGCTTCAGGCCTAGCCCTGTGGGACACCACACAGACAGGAAGTCAACATCTTCAATGTGTTTGATACATATGAACAGAGAGAACTCTGGGAAATCATCAACAGTGTGTATAATGACGTCATACTGAACTCACAGTGACGACAGTATTTACATAACAACGTAACGTTAGCGCTTTTGCTCCCGCTGACATCAGTCTGATCAGCTGCTCCTGTGAGCTCAGATCACTGCTGACTGTCAGCTGAGGAGACGTCTTATATGACATCACTGCTGCAGCAGGAAGCAGGAAGCTGCTGTGGTGGCTGGACTACAAGTAAGGGGCAACGAAGGGACAAAATAGCAGCATGGAATTGACATGTTTAAAACAATAGTACATTATGTTCAGATCTTCATGTCGTCTTGTTTAAAGCCCAGAACACGCTGTCACACACCGCAGGACATGGTGCCACTAAACTTTACATTATTTTCTGACATTTTATTAATTTTATTATGATAATAATAACTGTAGTAATGTTATTAAAGTGAGCCTCCATGTTGTGCTTCGCAGTTGCAGTAATAATAACCCTGCAGCATCACTCAGTATGTCCCAAACCTAGTCCCTGTGGACTGAGCTGCTGCCACCCCAACTAAACTACTTACTAAACTACAAATCCCAGAGAGCACTGCTGTGAGAACCCTCCAATCAGAAGAGAGTTTCAGCCTCAGGCTTGTTACAGGTTCATATTTATAAAACCTGATGGATAAATTCGCTGTCAGATTACAGTTTGAGTTCAGATCAAGTGCAGTTGAGGCTCATGGGTAATGTAGTTCTGAGAGCTCTTCAGTCGCCCCAGGATGTTACGATCGCAACAACATATTACAGCCGTCACATCTGATTTCATCGTAGAGCTGCGTGCAGCGTAGCGATTCTGTTTGTTTATCATCAGACTGCTGCAGCAGGACTGGAGCTCTGAGTCACACACAGTGACAGGGCTAACTGTTAGCATCACACTGCTAACCTTACCCAGCAGTTTGCTACACGTTTAACGACAGAGTCGAGACATTTCAATGTCTCTGTGAGATCAACAATGTTCACCGCTGCTGCGGCGTAATGATGACATCATGTTGTGACGTGTTAGCTCGTGTTAACTAGGCAACGAGAGCAGGACGAGAGCAGCTCATTGAGACAGTCCGTTAGCGCTGTGTCCAACACAAGAGGAAACACACACACACACACACACACACACACACACACACACACACTGAATGCTCATAATAATTCACTTTGAATCCAAAACAGCATCACAACTATCTTTTGAATTTTCACTTGCCCCCAAATTTCTCTGCAAAAAAAGAAACACCTACAAACATCACAACACGCATCACGTTTTTGTTTTTTTTGTTTTTTTGAAAGGCTGTAGTGACATCAGACGTTACAGACGGCAACAATCCAAAAAACAGCCTGCGACATCCTGGAGGGGCGGAGTCCTTTACAAACACAATACAAGGGATTCAAGAGGACATTTGGTCAATTGTCTTCTGTTTGTGATGTGTGTGATGTCATGATGTGTGTAAAGTGTGTGATGTGGCACTGAGAGGAGCCACGCTGAGCTCCCATTGGCTGCTGGCTGAGCTGACCGGAGCTAATAAAGGAGCCATTACAGCACTCAGACATCCAGAGAACGTCCTCAGGGACTCACTAAATGGACCCTCCTCTGCTGAATGATGGAAACTGATCTCTAACCAGTGTGAGCTGACGGCAGCAGCTCAGGAGGACGGCAGGTCAGAGGTCAGAGGTCACAGGTGAGAAACTAAAACTGCACTCACCAGTGGTGGAAAATAAACTATGAACTGTCCTTGAGTAAAAATCTCAGGTACTTGTCCTTTACTTGAGTACGTCCATGTTCTCCTGCTCGTCCATCTCTGAGGTAAATGTTGTACTTTTTACTGCACTATGTTTGTCTGATCATGTGGTTAAATGCAGCAGGGAGGTGTGGTTTGGAATCAAACCCACGGCTGCTACAGCGAGGTCACATCCTTTGTACATGAGGCGCCTGCTCTGTCAGGTAACTACGGGGCGTCTCATATTCATGTGTTTCTGTTGAGACTAAAATGAACGTCCAGCAAACCGTTCCTAACGACAGCGTCACACCAACGTGACAGAGAGGCCGAGCCGTCAACATGTCTCTTCAAAGGTTAGTCAACAATCAGTCCTCAAAAGCCACGCCCACAACACACCTGCCTCTGTCACCAGTCAATCGTGAACACTGGACGTCTCACTACGCTAACTCCTCTCTACAGAAACATCGGCCGCTGTTCCAACAACATACGGCTGAAAAAATGCTTGCTGAAATTCAGCCGTGTTGTTCTGTCAGGAGACAGTGAGGAAGACGGAGAAATAATACGTCATTTGTTAAGTTATGAGTAGAGGAAAACTCTGCTAGCCGCTTGGCTAATTTATACAATGGAAAGGTGCTTATGCTGAAGCTAATAATGAGCAACTAGTAAAACAGTCTGTGAACCCCGACAGTTGTGTTAAATTATCTTGTTGTTTTGTGGCTGTTTGGAAACGTTTGTCTTCAGGACTTTGAGACACAAGGTTGTCTTCAGGACTTTAAGACAGACATCTGCCTCAGTGGAAACAAAGCTTTGATTTACTTTAATTTCACAGATAAGAAACAATAAATTGTGAAGACAATAAAGCCTCCACACACTGTGTGTGATTTATCCTGGCTGAAATATGAGCAGAGCAAATCTCTGCTAGCTGCTAGGCTAATTTATACAATGTAAAATGCCATAGGCTTGTGCTAATAACGTTAGCATGTTGTATTTGTGGGGAAAATGTGTCCAGATAAAGACGAGTGTTTGTCTGTGAATGCTGCGAGTTATAGTGAAGCTGATTTGTGTTTGACACTGTCTCTATTAAGCCATGTGTAATGTGTGTTTAATGTGTATTTAATGTGTGATTAATGTGTGTTTAATGTGTGATTAATGTGTGTTTGTGTGTTTTGAACCAACTAAACTTTACAGCACTTCTGCACCTCTGCTGCCTACTAGTGTTTTGGAGGTGTAACTGCAGAGTGACACAAACACACTACCGCACAGAAAAATGCTCACAACAGCGTAGGCCACGTGTGTAGGTTACGACACGAGTGAGTCTGCCGCATGAGTATAAATCCTCCTTTACAGTGATCAGTTCAGTGTCTGTTCTACTCTGGTTCTGTTTCTCTGGTTCAGGCCTGACTATAGGTTTAACTCAGAGTAAAATCAGTGTCACGGTTAAAGTACAGCGTTTAGTTGTGCAGGCTGAGGTCAGGGGTTAGGAGTGTGTGCGCGCATACGTGTGTGTGCATGTGTATGTGCAGAAAAACAGACCATCAAACATTTGTCAGAGCCTGACAGTCACAGCTGAGGAAACAGACAACCCACACAGTCAGGGCAGCAGGTGTGTGTCACCAGTCTGCAGCGGCAGCAGCTGTCTCTCACTTACACACACACACACACACACACACACACACACAGTTGGTTGTACAGTCATGAGTCTAAGATATAGCCATTTGCCCTGTTTCCCAGCTTCTTTACCCTAAGCTAGGCTAAGTGTCTCACCTGTTTCCAGACTTCTTTGCACTAAGCTAAGATAGGTGTAGTGTTGTCACGATACCAAAATCTTTGTTTTGGTACCAATACCAATATGAATTTCGATACTTTTCAATACTCTTCGGTACTTTTCCTAAAGAAAAGTCCTTTTGGATACAAACCTTCAGAACAATAAATAGTAAGGGTGTATCGGTAAAAACAAAATCATGGTTCGGTAAGTACCTCGGTACGGACATCACAGTCTGGTAACTCAAATGTTCCACCAAGTTTGTGTTGTCTCGTGTTGTCTCCCTTTGCCAGGCAGACTTTCTCTTGTCTTTTTCCACGTGCGCCAGCTGCGAATGTTGATACAGGTGTTGTCATACACACCACTTGCGCAATCTGTGCTCCAATAGGAACAAGAAAGGCGTTTGTGTGCATAAATGAGTAAAATAAATTAACTAAATTAATGAATTGAATCAATTTCAAAGTACCGGTATTTTTCAAATGCAGTATAGTACTGTTTGGAATACTCTAGTACCATGGTACTATTTTAGTACCGGTATACCGTGCAACACTAGATAGGTGTTTCCCGTTTCCCAGCTTCTTTACGCTAAGCTAGGCTAAGATAAGATAGCGGTTAACCCTGTTTCCTGGCTTCTTTACCCTAAGCTAGGCTAAGATAAGATAGGTGTCTCCCCTGTCTCCTGGGCTTCTTTCTGCTAAGCTAGCTGTTTTCAAAGTCTCATAATGTGCCCCGACCTCCACAAACAAAACCATCACTACTGCTTCAGGGGATGTAAACAGGAAGTATAATATTACCATGAAGGAACTCAGTTAGCTAAGAGCTACAGTTTGAGCCCTGCTGTCAAACTGATCATCATTAAAAGTGAGCTGAATTATCTCTCAGCAGCTCCTGTTAGCAGTGGACTGATGGACTGATGGACAGATGGGCTGATGGACTGATGGGCAGATGGACTGATGGACAGATGGGCTGATGGACTGATGGACAGATGGGCTGATGGACTGATGGGCTGATAGGCAGATGGGCAGATGGACAGATGGACTGATGGGCAGATGGACAGATGGACTGATGGGCTGATAGGCAGATGGACTGATGGGCTGATGGGCAGATGGACAGATGGACTGATGGACAGATGGGCTGATGGGCAGATGGACTGATGGAGTGATGGACAGATGGGCTGATGGACAGATGGACTGATGGACAGATGGGCTGATGGGCAGATGGACTGATGGGCAGATGGGCAGATGGACAGATGGGCTGATGGACTGATGGGAAGATGGACTGATGGAGTGATGGACAGATGGACTGATGGGCAGATGGACAGATGGACTGATGGGCTGATAGGCAGATGGACTGATGGACTGATGGACTGATGGACAGATGGGCTGATGGGCAGATGGACTGATGGACAGATGGGCTGATGGACAGATGGACTGATGGACAGATGGGCTGATGGGCAGATGGACTGATGGGCAGATGGACAGATGGACTGATGGGCTGATAGGCAGATGGACTGATGGGCAGATGGACAGATGGGCTGATGGACTGATGGGAAGATGGACTGATGGAGTGATGGACAGATGGAGTAATGGGCTGATGGGCAGATGGACAGATGGACTGATGGACAGATGGGCTGATGGGCAGATGGACAGATGGACTGATGGACAGATGGGCTGATGGGCAGATGGACTGATGGAGTGATGGACAGATGGGCTGATGGACAGATGGACTGATGGACAGATGGGCTGATGGGCAGATGGACTGATGGGCAGATGGACAGATGGACTGATGGGCTGATAGGCAGATGGGCAGATGGACTGATGGGCAGATGGACAGATGGGCTGATGGACTGATGGGCTGATGGGCAGATGGACTGATGGACAGATGGACTGATGGGCAGATGGACTGATGGGTGATGGACAGATGGACTGATGGGCAGATGGACTGATGGACAGATGGGCTGATGGGCAGATGGACTAATGGGAAGATGGGCTGATGGACAGATGGACTGATGGGCAGATGGACTGATGGGCTGATGGGCAGATGGACAGATGGGCAGATGGACTGATGGACTGATGGGCAGATGGACTGATGGACAGATGGGCTGATGGACAGATGGACTGATGGACAGATGGACTGATGGGAAGATGGACTGATGGACAGATGGGCTGATGGACTGATGGGAAGATGGACTGATGGGCAGATGGACTGATGGGCAGATGGACAGATGGACTGATGGACAGATGGGATGATGGACAGATGGACTGATGGATGATGGACAGATGGGCTGATAGGCAGATGGACTGATGGGCAGATGGACAGATGGGCTGATGGACTGATGGGCAGATGGACTGATGGGCTGATGGGCAGATGGACTGATGGGCAGATGGACTGATGGGTGATGGACAGATGGACAGATGGACTGATGGATTGATGGGAAGATGGACTGATGGGCAGATGGACTGATGGGCAGATGGACAGATGGACTGATGGGCTGATGGGCTGATGGGCAGATGGACTGATGGGCTGATGGACAGATGGACTGATGGAGAGATGGACTGATGGACAGATGGATGTCCAGACTGATGGGCTGATGGATGTCCATACTGATGGACTGATGGACATACAGACTGATGGACTGATGGATGGATTCTCAGTGAGGTTCTGCAGACTGTGGATTTATGGACGTTTATTCTGGATGGACATCAGAGACAGTGATGTCCTCAGGAAGAGGATGTCACACTGAATCTTAAGACACTTGTCTCATGTCTGTGTGTTCATGTTTCACTGAGTGATGAAGAGGAGGAGAAGGAATAGTTTTCACTCAAACTGCCTCAGTGCTTTAAAGAACCTTCGGTCCTCCATGATCTGTGTTGCACCTGTCCCTTTACTGCTGCAGTGTCTTTGTCTCATGAGACAGCTGAGGTGTTTGATGGACACACAGCAGCTGCTGTCAGACACACACACACACACACACACACACACACACACAAACACAGAGTATGTGTGTGTGTGTGTGTGTGTGTGTATTTACTGTATGTTTGTGTATTAGATATTAGAGTAACTGCCATGAACAAAACCACAGATGAGGACGATAACAGAGCGAGGAGTCGACTGTTTATGTTCCACAAACAGCAGAAGAAGAATGACATCACTCCACTGGAGAGCGTGCATGCGCACACACACACACACACACACACACACACACACACACACACACAAAGTCATTTCCTGACCCCACCCTTCCACAAAGAGCAGCTCCATCAGTAGAAACATGATGTAAACATGAAGCTACAGACTGCAGCTGCTTAGCTTAGCTTAGCATAAAGACTGGAAACAGAGGGAAACAGCTAGCTTGGCTCTGCGTGGCTCATGACCTTATTAACATGTTTGTCTTCTGTTTTTCAATAAAACGTGTTCATTAATAAACTTCAGAGGAGCTGGTTTCAGATCAAATCTCTGAATAAACTCCACTCAACTCGAAACTCAACCTCATTTCTCACGTTCATGAAGCGCACTTTTCACCACATTACCCATGATTCATAGCATTATAGATGTGACTGATGTAAAAGAATAATAACAAAAATCACCGCCTTATGGTGTATGCCTCTGTGTACCAAACAAAAACACTGCAACCGCCACTGTCTGTTTTTAACATTATGTGCAAATAAACTAATCTAAACTAAAACTAAACATTATTCATCCCGTTATGCGTTGCCACGCATGTTTCCTCCTCCTGCAGCTGCCACGGTGTTGGCCTTTTCTCTAATGTTGCTTTTCTCCTCCTCATATTTTAGTAGAATTAATCTCTGATCCTCACATGAGAAATACTTTTGTTTCCTCACATACGGCGCTCTGTGAGGACGCTCAGTGACGCTCAGTGACGCTGCGCTTCTCTCATGATTGTGATTGGTCCGCTGCGTGCGCGTTCACGGCTCTTGATAAAGCAACCCTGGGTTGAGTTACCGAGTTGATATCCAGCGTCGTAATACCGATTATCCTGATTGCCACTGTTAGGGTTAGTCAACCCAGGATAGGTCTGGGTAACCCAGGAAAGGCTGATCTCGCTTCGTGATACAGGCCCCTGGAAGAAAGGAAGTCAAACATGTTGGAAAACTACAATCCCCACCCCCTGGTTGTATGACTCCTCCCACCAGTCCACCCTGTGGTTGTATGACTCCACCCACCAGTCCACCCTGTGGTTGTATGACTCCACCCACCAGTCCACCCTGTGGTTGTATGACTCCGCCCACCAGTCCACCCTGTGGTTATATGACTCCGCCCACCAGTCCACCCTGTGGTTGTATGACTCCGCCCACCAGTCCACCCTGTGGTTGTATGACTCCGCCCACCAGTCCACCCTGTGGCTGCATGACTCCGCCCACCAGTCCACCCCCTGGTTGTATGACTCCGCCCACCAGTCCACCCTGTGGTTGTATGACTCCGCCCACCAGTCCAGTGTCTCTGACAGTCTCCATCCATGTCAGTGAAAACATGGATGCTTCACACACAGAAGATCTATACAATCAGCACAGTTTCAAGATTAGAGTCACCAATTCAGTATCTGACCAAATGTCTCCCCTTCTGTTCCTGAGATATGACGTTAAAACATGATGATGTCACAGTCAAGCTGACCTTTGACCTTTTGACCTTCATTATTTGATCCTGTTAGACATTTGTGTCAAGTTTGGTCAGAATTAGTGAATGAATTCTTCAGTTATGGACAAAAACATGTTTTGTGAGGTCACACTGACCTTTGACCTTCTTCAGAGCGGATATTTGTATCAAATTTGAGGAAATTCCCTCGAGGCATTCTTGACATATTACGTTCATGAGAATGGGACGGACATACAGCCTCCAGCCAGCTGACATCTTATTTAGGTTTTTGTAGTGAAATAAAGTTTTGTGAAGATAATTCCTCATTTTGATTCATGAATCAGTCGCTCAGTCTCAACCGCAGCAAGTCCCCGTCCAGACCAAATATGGAGCGTGGACTGGTGGCTGGAGAGGTGCCAGTTCACCTCCTGGGCACTGCCGAGGTGCCCCTGAACAAGGCACCGAACCCCCCCGGTCGGGGCGCCTGACCAAAGGGCAGCCCCCTCACTCTGACATCTCTCACTTCGTGCATGTATAGGTCCTGTTTGTGCATGTGTCTGTTTGGACCTGTGTGTTCATGACAAGCAAGAGTGAAAACATTGAATTTCCCCTCAGGGCGATTAATAAAGTAAATTTAAAAAA
This sequence comes from Epinephelus fuscoguttatus, assembly GCF_011397635.1. Lineage (NCBI taxonomy): Eukaryota > Metazoa > Chordata > Actinopteri > Perciformes > Serranidae > Epinephelus > Epinephelus fuscoguttatus. The sequence goes on from NC_064754.1 coordinate 732,141, forward strand.
AAGGGAAAAAAACCAGTGTGTGAATCAATTGCAGCTCAAACTGGCGCCTGCAGTCAGTCTCTCATCAGCTACAATCCAAACTATTGCCACAGTGGAGCAGTTTTAGTTTTCTTCAGAGACTAACTCTGTCATGTCTCCTCTCGTCATCCCAAAAAACACATGAACTTTCTAGTAAACAAACACAACACACGCCGCTCTGCTCCCTCCACCTCAATGAAATTTGGGCCAAATTTCAAGGGTTTGAAATCCTCACCTAGGAAAGGGACGCCACTCGTCGACAGTAGCCAACAACGCAAAATACGCAAGTTAGTAGTTAGCTCAAAGTAACTGATAAGCGGTTGAAATAGCATTAGCTAACTAAAGAAATGGATAACTGTTAAAACCAGTTAGCTAAAAGTAAAGTAACATTGACATAGCATTAGTTAGCTAACATTGATGAATAAACAGTTAAAACAGTTAGCTAAAATGTAACTGATAAGCGGTTGAAATAGCATTAGCTAGCAAAGTAATGGGTAACAGTTGGAACCAGTTCACTGAAAGCAACTGCTAAATGTTGAGACAGCATTAGTTACCTAGAAGTAATGAATAAATGGTAGAAACAGTTATAAACAGTAGAAATAGTAATCATTAGCTCGAATAAATGGTTGAAACATTTAGCTAAAAGTAAACAGTCAAAACATCTGATAGGGCTGTTAATGCAGTAGCCATTTTTCCTGAATGTTGTTATCAGGATAAATTAAATATTCTTTTGCTTCTGCGTAAAACTAAGATATCCCAACGAATTTCAACATTTTCAATAATTATTGGCAAAGATATATATAATTATGGACTTCCTTTCCTGCACCAGTAGCAGCCGTGTTGCTTATTCACATTTAGACTTCTGCAGTTAGCAAAGCATTCTGGGAATTTCCTTGTACCACTCTGATGAGGGGGATGATTGGGCCTCGATGTCCGTCATGTTTCTGGTGTTTGAGTCGGACACTGGCTGCTCCTTCAGTCTGTTCATAAACATTATATTAAATCAATCAGGTTGTCATACGGCTTCATGTAATATGAGATGGAGTTAGCGGAGTTATCTTTTCCTGGATTTAACGGCTGCATAACAGTCAAGTAATTTTCTGAAGTTACCAGACGGCTATTGGTCGTCACCCTCTGACTCATCAGATCCACATTACTGATCATTACTGATGAAAAATCTCATGTTAATATTTGTGAAAGCGCCAACAGTCAGCCTGCAGCGCCATCCACGTCGATATCGAGGTATTTGGTCAAAAATATTGTGATATTTGATTTTCACCACATCGGCCAGCCCTGCCCAAGAGAGGCTGTTTGTGATCAGACCTTCACAGATATAAACTCTACGTCTCCTGACGGACGACTGAAAGCTTTATTGATCAGCTGATCGGCTCACTAATGGAGTGAGTGTCAGGAAGAGAGGAGCCTCCATCATGGCTTCTTCCATTATTCATGTTAATGAGAGTCAGTCGGGGTGAGCTGAGGACACCAACAACTAATCACTATTGATTACAGCTGCTTGTTTCATTAACTCGTCATCATGTAAATATTACAATGTCAGAATTTACTCAAAGTGATTCTGTGAGTCTGAAACCAGCTCATGTTGGGAGTTTGTACTGGAACCAGTGACTGAGAACCAGTCGTCCATCAGTCAGCGGTTGGTTAACAGACTCACTGTGTCAGCGTCAGAGTAAAGACGTTAATGAGCAGCAGCAACTTTATCAATCAATCAATCAATTTTATTTATAAAGCCCAGTATCAGAAATCACAATTTGCCTCACAGGGCTTTACAGCATACGACATCCCTCTGTCCTTATGACCCTCACAGCTGATCAGGAAAAACTCCCCAAAAAACCCTTTAACGGGGAAAAAACAGTAGAAACCTCAGGAAGAGCAACTGAGGAGGGATCCCTCTTCCAGGACGGACAGACGTGCAATAGATGTCGTACAGAACAGATCAGCATGATAAATTAACAGTAATCTGTATGACACAATGAGACAGAGAGAGAGAGAGAGAGAGACAGAGAGAGAGAGAGACAGAGAGAGACAGACGGTAATGACAGTAGCTTACAACAACATTAATGAAAGTAATAATATTATAGTTAATCATAATATATTAATATCTGATAGTTTACATGTGTGACGATAATCATATGTGTATAATAACTTTACAAACGACTGTAACAACACTCAGACTGTTAAACTGAACTCTGTCATTACATGTGATCCTGTTACGTTCTGGAAACGTTCCACTCACATTGATTATTTCTGAAAATATTCCCAGAAGACCTCGACAGACAGTGTGTACTTCCTGCCATGGCTGCATTAACACTAATGTGTTCTCCCAGGGTCTCTTAAAGAACCTCCGCAGAACATCTGGCCAATGTTCTTCAGAGGTTTGGGAAGCCATTAAATGTCAAACTACACACTGCAAACGTTCATGTAAGGTTAGGAAAACGTTCATGTGTTCCAAAATAAGGTTCTTGTACAGTTTCCTAACTTTAACCCCCTGGTTACAGCGTCCGTTTGTTCCCAAATGTCTTCGAGCTCATTGATTTTAATCTCAGAACGGGGACGTGGTTTGGGGGATCCACAACAGAACGTTCTGTAGAGAACCTTTGGGACCTTAAGAGAACGTCTGATGCAGGTAAAACAAACAACAAAAGAACCATTAGTGAACACTCTATGTAGAGAACATCCTTTGAAAGTTGGAGCCATGGGAACCTTTGAGAAACCTTCTGGGAATATTCTCTTAAATTTTAAGCAACATTCACAGAACGTTCAAGGAAACCACCGAGAACATTTGTTTTTTGGGATGTATGTACATTGTTCTTAAATGGCTTCCACATTAGGTGGAGGTTACAGTAACCACACAGGAACCCTGAGGGAACATTACCTAAAATTGTTTACAGGACAATCAGTAGACAAGAAGGAAAAGTTCCGTGTGGGAACGTAAAGGGAACGTTATACAATTGTTGGGATTTTCTAGAATTTCAAATATTTTTGCAGAACATTCCTGAATTCAAATATTTCCCTAATGTGTCAGTGATGTCATGTGTGTCTTTGAGGACGTTCTACAGTGAAACCTTTGAGGAACGTTAAGGTAACCACGCAGGAATACTGATGAACACTCCCCGAGCGTATTTATGTAACAATGAGAGAACGTTTGTTCCAAAGCTGAAACTAATAATCACTCTCATCACTGATGTTAATCTGTCGTCTGTTGTTTTGATTCATTCTTTGTTTGTTTGTTTGGTTGATTAAATGTTGGAGAATAATGAAAAATGTTCTTTAAATGTTCTCTGAGCTGTTTCATTCGACCGACAACACAAAACCACAAATATAACGTGAAATGATATAAAGGTGTGCTCGTGCTGTTAATCAACACACAGGGCAGGGTTAGCATCAATCACTTATTAATCGACTGTCAAACGTGTTTCTGATTAAACTGATTTTAGAGCTTTCAAAATGAAAACTATGAGAACGTTACGAGAACGTTACGAGGACGTTTCTTCTCTTAACATTAGAAAACATTCCCACAACTAAACACTGTGGTCGGAAACACTGGGAGCAGAGTAGAGGAGATCAACAGTCCGGAGCTGCACCCTGGTTTTAGGGTGGGGGTGTCCGTAGATCTGCCCGGGCCCCTCCCGGACTGCAGCCGGCCCTGCGTGACAACATCACGGCTGTGTGGAGCTCTACAGACCGTGGAGGATCCACCGCGCAGGAACGAGAGCGGACCTCAATGTTTGTGTTTGCAAAGAGTCACGTAACGTGAAGGAAACGTTCCCACAACCACAACACGTCTCCTGGCGGGCTTCAGACGGAGGCCCGGCTCGTCCCGGTCCTCACCCCGACCACCACCGGCCTGCAGAGCCTCCCACAGCCGGCCACATCCCGCTCATTCTACCGCTAAAAATACACCGCAAATGTGCGTTGTGTATTGTCCTGAACACACACACACACACACACACACACCTCCTCCTCCTCCTCCTCCCGCGGCCACGCCTGTTTTTGCGTCCATGCATGGCGCACCGTTATTATCCTCCATCCTCCTGCCGAGCCTAATGGCTGCTGGCGGGGCGGGGGACGAGCAGCGGGCATGCGGGCTGAGGCGCACCGTGGAGCGGCTACAGAGAACGGATGAGGCCGGGAGAGAGGAGCGGGCCTCCGGGGGGAGTCTCTGCTCCAGAGCGGAGCAGAAGAGTCCGATCACCCGGATCCAGCCGCGTCTCCTCCGACATGAAGTTTGTGGAGGATCGCAGCACAGCTCCAATCACAGCACAGCCACAAAAGAGACGGAGCAGAAGGCAGCAGAGACACAGAGGAGAAGCCTACCTGCTCCGGAGATCACCGCGAGGCTGCAAACTTCAGCTGAGGAAGAGGAGTCCGCAAACAGTCCGACAGGAGAGGACAGAGAGACGGACAGACAGACAGGAGGGAGGGAGCTGCTGCTGCTGCTGCTGCTGCAGGGAATGACGGGAAAGAATCCGCACTGCCCCCCCTCCTCCTCCTCCTCCTCCTCCTCCTCCTCCTCCTCCTCCTCTCTCTCCCTCCTCCCCTCAGTCATCAGCTCGGGTCTAAATCAAACTCACATCCTGGTTTTTATCTTTTATTCTTTGAGTGTTTACTCCGAAATCTTTGAGGAGCCAATCACAGTGTAGCGCCTCCTGCAGGCTGTACACGTCACTGCAGCCACAACATGAGCAAACATCCTGATCAGTGTGAGCACGAGCAGTTTGTCCTGATGGGGGCGCTACAGAGACGATGTCCAGGGTTCATCCTCTGAGGAGCAGGAGCGTTAATTCATCATCATGATGAAGATGATCATTTATAATGATGACTCCTCGTGACGAGCATCCAGACTTTAAACACTGACTGCTAACAACATTATACACTCTTTGACTGTTAGTAAACAGAGTGACGTTTGCTGGTGGGCGGGGCTTAGCTGAAGGCAAAACAATTAGCTAGCGCTAGCTAACAAGTTGTGTTGTCTTGTTTTAGATGATGGAGGAAGATGATGTGAGTGGTGCGTTCAGAAACACTCATTGTGAGTGTGTGAGCGCACTCTGACACAAACTGGAGCGTTGATAAATTGGGAGCGCTGTCTGAATGTAGCGTTGGGTTATCCAGAGCAGCGCACTCTCAGAGTGGCAGAGCGCACTCTGGACACTCTGTCTGTGGAGACGGAGCAGCAGAGCGCCGAGCGGAGTGAATGTGTGATTAACTTAACCGTTGGTTCATTCATGTAGAAATATAACGCTGCGTTTCTTCCACCAACAGGGCTCTCATTTTAGTGTAGAGCGTCAGACTGAATTTACCAACGCACCATGTCAGGTCACTCTCTGGGACCGCCAGTGTTACTGGAATAAGTAAACACTGACCAACGGGACCAGACTGGCCGACCCGTATGCTCTCACTCAGTGGATGGATGATGTCACAGGAAGCCAATCTTACAAAGGAGGACCACACTTGTTTGTTTTGCTATGGAAGCTAACGTTAGCTAATGTGCTAAAAAGTTAGCGTTGCAGAGAAATCCAATCTTCCTCTTAATCCCTCCCCAGTTTCTGATGAGGTGGACATGATAACCCTTAATACACATAACCTTATTCATCCCTACAACAGGAAATACTTTTTCCCTAACCTGATATGAAGTGTGCGCTGCACATGTGAGCATTTTTGATGATGGCCTCCGTCCAGTCCTTTGGTCTTATCACATTTAACCATAGTTGTCTTTGTTTTTGTTGACGGGCAGTGGCGGCTGGTTTTGAGCCATGACTCCTTCTATTCTGGCTCCCAATAACACAACAAGACAAACACATTTTAACACTCCTATGGAGCCTACAGCCCTGTGGGGGAGAGGCAGCTGCACCTCCAGCTCATAACATGATGTCACTGTGATGTCATCGTGATGTCATCGTGACTCCGACACTAAAAGGGTCTTAATTTAATTTAATCTCATGCTGCCGACCGACTATTACCAAATGTAGAAACAACTTCCTTCTGTGTTTCCATCTTGTGACACTGACTCTGAGTGAATGTAACTTGCAGGGGCGGAGTTTTGATTTCATGTGTTGGGGGCGGGGCCACAGTCAGTACAGGTGCGCAGGTACCAGGTAGAACACAACAACATGTTTCCTCAGAATTTTTGGGTCGTTCCCTTCATTAAATGGAGGATCGTGGAGATCCCTTCAGTTTTTGGGGACATCAAAGTGAAATAAATTTTGCTGACTGAATGTCGTCTGATAAAAACCGACACACTAACCAGTGTTCTGATGTGTGTGTGTTCTAGCAGCTGTGATAAACCACCAGTGTGAAAACAAAATCCAAAGTGCTGATGTTTTGGTTTGAAGGAATCAAACCGCATTTCAAACGACAGTAAACATCACACTGCATAATAATGTAATGAAGTATTAATCAGGGGCGAGGAAAATTGATACAGCAAAGTATCACAATATTTTTGTGTGGCAGTTTCGTATCATCACACACAGTTATTAATATGACAAATTAAACTTTAGGTGGTCGACTGCAGTGATATGAGGAGGAGCTTTTTCAGTCCAACAGACACATTTTACTGCTGCAAACAAAAATGTCTGACGTGAGATGAACAGACCGAAAACTTTTAGTTTTTCCTTCAGGGACAAAATTTACAGCTGAACAAAGGTAATAAATCACAACATATTTTATCACAATACTCAGCACAAAGCAACATATTTAAAATCACAATAATAACGGATCCTTCGTTTAGACGTGGACAAATGGACCAGACAACGCTGCAAACACATTCTGTGGTTTCAACCATGCTCTAGTGTAGTTAGAGAACTTTAGAAAGTTGCATTTAAGAACCTTAATGAAGAAAGAGGGAACCACAGAAGAACCATTAGTGACGGTTGTCTGAGGGTTGTTATGTAACGCTCTGTGGAGAACATCCTTCGAGACTTGCAACCATGAGAATGAACCCTCAACTTTAAAGCAACATTCACAGAACATTCCTGAAAACCACCGACAGTATGTGTTCTTTTTGTGATGTTCTTATGTGGTTCCTGGGATGTTCTTTTAACATTAGAAGAACACAGATTATTGGAACGTTCTAAGAGCATGGTTCCACTCATTAGCTGGAGGTTAAAGAAACCACATAGGAACACCAAGAGAACGTTACAGGAGTATTCAACCAAATATTGGGGACTAACAGTTTTCCATGTGATCACTCCAACTTTTTCATTTCCTTAAAAAACGTTCCTATTGGAGTAAGAGAACAGTAGAACGTTGCATACAAGCTGTCATGGACGTAAAAGGAACGACAGAAGAACCATTAGTGACCGTTCCCTGAGGGTTTTTATGTAAACTAAGGTAAGATAAGGTTCTCATACAGTTTTCCTAGATTTATCTTTTTGGTTATTACAGCATCTGTTAGTTCCCAAATGTCTCACGGCTCGCTGAGTTCAACTTTAGAACGTGAACGTGGTTTAGGGGAACCACAAGAGAGCGTTCGTAGAGATTCTCAGTTACGACCACTGGAACTTTGAGGGAACATTACAGGAATGCTTTTTGTCTTAACTTTAGTAATTAACAAAGAACGTTCCTGAAAACCAAACATTCCTCTAGGATGTTCTTCTGACATTAGCAGAACCACACAGGAACCCTGAGGGAACATTCCTCGAAGGTGTTAATGGAACAATTAGAGGACAAGAACAAGTTCAGCGTGGAAACGTCAAGGGAATGTTACGATTGTTGGGATTCTCCAAACTTTGGATTATTTCTAGAACATTCCTGAAACCAAATATTGCTGTCTGGAAGTTTCTCATATTTGTTCTCAGGAAGGTTTTCCTCATGTATCACTGACGTTATGTTTGTCTTTGTGGATGTTCTTTTAATATTATCAAAACGTTTGACAGTAGAACATTTAAGGAACGTTCTCCAGAGGTTTTGTGAAGATAGCCACACAGGTACACTGGTGAATGAAATGTTGAGAGAACGTTCTTTGTGGCGCTGAAACTGAACGCTGAACTTTTCATTTTTGACGTTAATCTGTCGTCTGTTGTTCGTTCAGTTAAATGTCTGAGTGGAACCATCAGAGGACGTTTTGACAAGAACAATGAAAAGGAACGGCTCTGATTCTGTGGCATCGCATCAGTGGTGAGAGCTGCCGAGGCTGATGGGTAGTGTAGTCTTTATGGCAGAGACCCAGCAGGTGGAAGCGTGGAGTGTTTGTGTCTGATGAGCAGGAGCTGAGTTCCTGAGCGGTCAATATGAGAACATGAGAACATGTTGTGTAAAGTGAGCCGTGCTGACGGTCAGCACTGAGCCCATTACGCTCTGATGGAGCACTTTAACCATGTCTGATGGAAAACACTAACGAGAGCTGTGATTGGATAAACACACTCAGAGTGCATCAGAGAACACCGGCCTCATACCTGAGTGCTGCTGTCGGGACTGTTCTCATATCCATTCATTATTTAGTCCACAAACGTCCTGAATACTTAAAGGGTCAGTACACCACATCAAACAACACACTGTCACACACTCTGCTGTCATGAGTTCAGGTTTGAAGCCACAACGACACATTTCTCATTCCTGCTTTTATTAAACTTCGCAATAAATACAAAAAATAACTGAGGTGGATCACAGAGCGCCGGGAAAATAGAGTCAAAGTTTCCTCACAGAGAAAAGAACAGAGAGACGAGAGCAGCCGTCAGAAGTCCAACCACTCCGTCATGTAGATACAGTTGGACGGAGAGATTTCTCCTCCTTCGTGACAGTCGTCAAACACCTGAGGACAAAAGACAGGAAGTCAGCGCTCAGTTATGGAAACCCTTTGACACGGTCCTTTAGAGCTCAACACATGCAGACAGCTGTTGGATCACGGGTTCAGACTACACAACATGTTTGTCCAGTGGTGGTTCTAGCCTAAAGCCTTGAAGGTCAAGTTAATTTTATTTACAGTTATTTCCTATATAGCTCCAGATCTCAACAGAAGTATCAGGATCCGCTACTGTGTTTGTGTGTTCCCACAGGTGACTGTGGAGTCATAAAACCTGTCTGTGACTTGGCCGACAGACATGACTGACTACATGTTGGTCCACCACCAATCATCACTTTGGTTGATGCGGTCTTTGAAGACCACATCAACCAAAAGAAGGGAGAAGGGATTCTCTCAGCTGAAATGATGAGGGGCTTTTAATTTGAAACAGAAACAGGAAGTGTTGAGTTTGATTAAACTGAAACCAGAATGATCAATGGTGTGGTGTGTTTGAGATGCAGCTGGTAGCCTCTGCAGCTGTGCTGAGTAAAGGCCCAGACACTATCTGTGAGTTTGATTCCTTTATATCCTCCATTATGAAGAAAGAACATTCTTTGCTAGCTTGATGCTAATGGCAGTACTCAGCGGGTTGATAAAGTGCCTCTGCTGTTTCCTCTTTACTCTGTGTACTAACGTCCCTACAGGAAATATCTAAAAGGCTGGGCTGTTGCTGTCCTACAGTTTCCATGGCAACAGATCGCTCTGTGTTCCTATTGGTCAAAGTGACGGCTGTGACAGGAGAAGAAAATCAAACATGCTAGACTTTCTGTGGGGACGTCGTGAGGCGTCTCAGACGTGGCGTCAGTTGTCGTTCATTAAGACACACTACACCAGCAGGATGTGATAGCAAAAAAAAAAAAAAAAATCCTAAGCCTGAATTTTTTTCCAGGTTGAGGCACGAGGAATGGGTCGTCATTCCCCCGTATTGACGTATTACAAAAGTGGACGGCGATAAAACGGCGAGAGCGAGGCGGCTGCAGTTTGTAGAGCCAGGCGCTGCAGCTGCTCTCCACCGACTGCACCGCCTGGCTCTCACCTGATCTAACAGCTGATTGGTTCAGATGTCGACTCAACGAGATGACGTTTAGATAAACTTTTTGTTGAATTTCAGAGGTTTAAATTGTATTTGTCTGATCTGAAGGTTTATTCTGTGACAGAAACATGTTGTGTGACTGATGGTGAAGTTCATAAACCACACAGAGTCTGCTGTGTATTAACACTGTTCACCATCACACAGACTGGTGGCCATTCTTAAACTAACGTGTACAGATGTGAAGCCCTGACTGTGTCTGACTGAGCCTTAATGAAAGCTGTTGTCTTGTATCAAATATGAAGCTTACAGTCAAACGCAGTGTATTCAGTCTCTGTTGCCATGGCGACAGGTCAGACCGATACGATGCTGATTTACAGCAGAGTTCATGAACCATGAACATAAACTACAGATCACCTGTAAAGCATTTTAATAAATTAATCTGTCATAATTAAAACAACTGGAGACTGAGAACAAACTGATATATGGATCTGATCACTTTAATGAACTGACATCATTCCAGACAGGATGTTAGTGTGTCTGTGACTTCCTGTATGGACTGAAGGCTGCTGGAAACTGTCGGGAAGCTGTCCGACTTCACCGCAGCTTTTTGTCACCGCCCCCCCCGCTGCAGCCGCCTGCTCTCGTCTACTTTGCAGGCGAGGCGCAGTTCATCTCCAACGAGCCTATTAACAAGACAACGCAGTCTGTCAGCGGTGACTGCAGCTCCTGGTAAACGCGTTACATGTTTTATGCACGTACAGCGGCTTTATGAGCGGGGTCTAATTCATGCTGTGATAGGACTGTCTTGCCGCTGGTTGCATACATCAATTTACGTGTCCGTCTGTGCCTCTTCTAGCCACGCCCAACGCCATTTACTTTTGAGTCCTTTATCGACTATCAGGACGTTTTCCCAGGTTTCATTAACTTACTTTGCATCTTGATTAGAGAGTCTACGGCACGGGCTCCACTACAGTCTGAAGTTGGCTCTGAACCAAATCTGTTCCTCCCCCCCAAGACCCGCCCCCGCTCTACTTCTGATTGGCTAGTAGCCTAACTTTGGTCTGGTTGAGAGCGAGAGGTCTCTGTTTAAACTGTCTGCGACGCCGCACACATATATCCCGCATCACCTTTTTTTCCCCCCTCGCCACACGCCGGAAATCCGGCACGGTGCTGGATGCCCATCACCCCTGCATGAGATGAAACCATGGATTATGGTGGACGACACCCACTGTCGTGACGTCCCCGCGACGTCTCTTGACAGCAGAGAACACTGTGACAGCTTGGATGCTGGATTTGTTCTCGGTGAGCCTCCATCATTACTGAGTCTGAGTGTTTGTGAAGAGAACTGCCGACAACGTAAAAGCATCAAAGACCATTCAGACATAGGACGAATCCTCTCACTCGTCTGATTGGACAGCATCGGGCTCTGTGGCGGCACATCACTAACTCTATGAACAGTGGTGTAGATGTGTTACCGGGCAGAGTCCGCAGGGCGTCCTGACGAGGCCGGTGGGTTGGATGACGGCGTTGACGCCACGGTAAAGTTTCATCTGTCCATCCACGCTACCTACAGTTCCCTCCTTGGCGGCGATGACGGTCATCTCCACCTTCCCGTCGTAGATCAGCGTGTTCAGGATGGTCTCGATGTCGTCCATGGACAGATCCACCTGCAGTCAAACACCTGTCAGTTAACCTGAGAGTGATGGCAGTAGAGTCAAAAACCAGCTCTGACGTGACCAGAGTCACATTCACATAGAAAGTAAAACATGCGGATCAGGAGGTCAGTGTCTGTGGTGTGTGAGGTCATAAAAGGGGGCGTGGCTGTGACAGCATCACCTTGCTGATTCCCAGCTCACAGATGTACTTCCAGACTTCATGCGAGGTGGCGAAGGAGCTGTTCCTCTGAACCATGGGACTCTGTTTGCTGTCTCTCGCTGCTTCAGCCTGAACACACAACACAGTCATGTGACCAACAGAAACATCTGAACCGTCTGCAGCTCACCATGTGACCCAACAGGACGTGTCGTCATGAGCAACAGAGCGAGTGAGCTTTGATAGCATTTCTAAAAAAAAAACGTTAGCTTAAGGTGAAATGGTTGTTGACTCTGCTGCAGGGCAGAGAAAACAGTGCGACAGTGGCAGCAGGATGACCCTTTTATGGTCGGAGTCACGATGACATCACGATGACATCACGATGACATCATGTTATGAGCTGGAGGTGCAGCTGCCTCTCCCCCACAGGGCTGTAGGCTCCATAGGAGTGTTAAAATGTGTTTGTCTTGTTGTGTTATTGGGAGCCAGAATAGAAGGAGTCATGGCTCAAAACCAGCCGCCACTGCCCGTCAACAAAAACAAAGACAACTATGGTTAAATGTGATAAGACCAAAGGACTGGACGGAGGCCATCATCAAAAATGCTCACATGTGCAGCGCACACTTCATATCAGGTTAGGGAAAAAGTATTTCCTGTTGTAGGGATGAATAAGGTTATGTGTATTAAGGGTTATCATGTCCACCTCATCAGAAACTGGGGAGGGATTAAGAGGAAGATTGGATTTCTCTGCAACGCTAACTTTTTAGCACATTAGCTAACGTTAGCTTCCATAGCAAAACAAACAAGTGTGGTCCTCCTTTGTAAGATTGGCTTCCTGTGACATCATCCATCCACTGAGTGAGAGCATACGGGTCGGCCAGTCTGGTCCCGTTGGTCAGTGTTTACTTGGTGTCGTACTGTAACCCTCTGCCACAGAGGAGAACCCTTTCCTTTGTCATAAGGCTCAGGTCTTGATCCTGTCACAGTTCAGTGAAACCACTTGTGTCATTTCATGATTAATTGACATTAATAAATAACCTGTGAGATCATCAGCTGTTTAAATAAAGTTTTCGGTACCTTGCTCTGCAGGAACTTGAAGCACTGCTGGTTGAGAACTTCAACAAACTCAGACTCAAAGTCCTGGTCGCTGTACCAGGCGCCCCCCGTCACAGAGCGGTCCGGCTGCAGGTTGTACAGCATGTACACCTTCTTCTTAGACGCCTGCACACAACAAACATGGAGCTGTCAGAGAGGAAACCTTGTATGTCCACAGGCTCAGCTGATGATGGGCTCTGTTTTAAACTCACGGCAACAGATTTGACGGCTTTGATGAGTTTCTTGCTCTCCAGGTTCTTCAGGATCTTGTTGATCTCAGTCAGAGGAAGGTTACTCTTAAAGCGGATGTCTCTGCTCCAGATCCCTGCGACACAGAACCAGATCGTACCAGCTGCTGAGTGTTTCAACAAGGCAGGTGTTCATGTTAAAGGGGAACTTCAGTATTCTTACACCTGGACTCTACTGGCTCATGTGTCTGTGTGTGTGTGTGTGTGTGTGTGTGTGTCTGTGTCTGTGTGTGTCTGTGTCTGTGTGTGTCAGACTCCACAGCTGCAGGTTTTCCATCCACGCCGTAGAAACAGCAGATGTTGCAGGTAACTTCCTGTGTGGAGCTTCAGGTGTTGTGCTGTAGTTTGTTACCTTTGTTTCCTGCGTCCTCGATGATCTGATAAACCAGTTTCTCCTGGTTGTCTGAACCTTTCATCTTACTGCAACAAACCAGAAGAAGAAGAAGAAGAAGAAGAGAGCAGGAGGCTGACGGGAGCTCTTCAGGTTCAAAGACACAGACATGTTACACTCACAGGTGTGTCAGGTGTGTTTACCTGGCGCTCTGCCCGTCCTTCAGTCTGTACAGGAGACCTGAGCTGTTCCTCAGCAGGTCCAGCTGACCCTGGAACAGGTCAACACATCAATCAATAATCACGCCGATCAGAAACACAGTGCCAAGCGGCCAATCAGGAGAGAGGAGTGAGCAGCGCTGCAGTGCTCAGACTGACCAGTGACAGCAGCTTGTTGATGGCCATGGCTCTCTGCTGAGGCTCCAGGTGAGGCATGTCGTTCTGAATCACCTGGTCTGTGATACCGTGAGGGAACTGCTGACACAGCTGTTTGATCCTGTAACGACGAATTGATTAACTGATTGATTGAAAAGGAAAAATATCTAAATCCTCGTTCCAGCTTGTAAAACACAAATGTTTCCTGGTTTCTCTGAAAATAAACTGAACCTGTGTGTTTGTGGTCAAATCAAACATCTGAGGACACTTTGACATGTTATTGACCAAACAATCAATCGATTGATCAGGACAATAACCAACACATCAGGGCTGGAACAGTGAGGTCACTATCATCAGCTGTAACGACCCTCAGAGGTCTGGAAACACAACAGCTTCCTGGTTAAACAAACACTTTATTACACCTGGAACATGAACACAAAACTAAATGTGTTCCTGAGCAGAGGGAGGATTTATGGAGCAGTGTGACTGTTAGAGTCAAGTTCAATCCCAACAGGTAGAAAATATAAAAGACAGTTTAAAGATGAGTCACACCACGCAGGAGAGTTCCACTCATTACAGAAATTAAAAGACAAATAAAAAGAGACTAAATGTGTGTGTGGTAATAAAACCCTCACACATTCAAACTGAAAACTAGTTTATGACTTTTAATGACTACATGGTTATAAAAACTGAATTCGAGTCAAATCAGAATCTTTTAAGAACCTGCAGACACCCTGCCAGAGTCAGTGACACATGCTGTCCTCTGGACTTCTTTCCACCTGCTCAGGTGAATTTATACTTCAGTACTTTCTGCTGTAACCAGCTCACCTTTCAGCCACACTCAGTTTAAAGCGATCACCACTGCTCACTCGCGTGTTGGCGACATTTAACCAGGTATTAAACTGGACTGAATCTACACGAACAATACTTTAATTCGGCAACACATTCAAACCACCAAACAGAGCGGTTAGCAGCGAGCCCACCACACTCCTCCGCTAAAACGTCTTTAAAGATGTTTAAAATGTTCAGATTTTAGTGTCGGGAGGACCTGGGTGTGCTGTCGCAATGCCGAATTCACAACACATTAACTACAATTCGGACAATGTTTTAATTCACCTCACACAGCCGCTGCATTCACGGAGACAAGCGAGTAAACACTAAACTCGTCAGAATTTGTACGGAGTTCGGCGCACGGGTCTCCGGTGAGCGGCACCACCGGCTCAGCGGTAAAGCGGGTTCCCGCCGCCGGACTGACCTGTTCTCCACCTCCGCGGGGTCTGACAGGTTCGCCTCCTTCTTCACTTTGACTTCTGCCATCTTTAAAGCTCTTGTCTTTGTTTTCTGACTGTTAGGTAGCCTGTTAGCCTGTTAGCATGTGAGCTAATGTTGTGTCAGACAGGCATGCTACGTCAGGGTCCTCAAGAGTCAGCTGTCCGCGGGAGCGTCCTGAAACCTGCCTGTTCAAAACTCGTGGTGAGGTAGAAATAAATCAATACACACCAGATTTAACATTCAGTGTCCTCAGTGTTTGTACATCACAATCAGAATCAGGTTTATCACCAGTCAGTTGTGAAGGGGAAATCATTCTCTCACTGGGGAGGCACATATGTTTTTTATTTTGGCTTGGGGGAGGGACATACAACTTTTAATGGGCGTGTTTTCTTTAAAGAATTTGGTGATTTATTTATTTATTTTAAAAATGTTTGGTGATTTTTTTTTCTTTCTTTACAAGGCAAAGGTGGGCTTGGAGGGGATCATTTCTTTAAAATTTTGTTGGCTTTTTTTTTCCTTTAAAACTTTTGGCATTCTTTAAAGAAAACATGCCCTTTAAGCTCGAGGCAAGTTTGGTCGGCATGCTTTCCTTAAAACTGTCCAAAAGTTCCTCCATTTATCACCCAGAAACTGTGAAAACAGAAATTATCATTGGATTTTAAAAAACCTGACGTAACGTGGTCACATCATGTGCGACAAACGCTTCTGACAAAAAAGAAAAGAAAAGAACCAAATCTGAACTTACAACAGTGATAATTCATCAAAATCACTCATTTGAAATTTGTCTAAAAATAAAACATTTGCAAACTGAGGCTTTTTTCAACTCTTTTAATTTTCAAACGTCAAATTAAAAACCCAACTCATTTCTGGTGGAGGGAGGCTCAAGGGGAGATATTTGGAGCTTCACCTCAGCTCCTCCTCTGACAAGTAAAGAACAGTCCCTACATTACTCTGTGCGAAGGAAAACATCACCCTTTTCTTATTTTATTGATTAATGCTCAGAAAAGTATTATTTGTTCCCACTGATTCAATATTACTGATATAAAAACTTTACGTATTTGGTTGAATTTCTCTTCCTCAGGTGTTTTTCTTTATTAACGCTTTTTTCAATTTGTATTTTTAGTATTTGAGTTGAAATTTAAAACTAAAGTTATTTATTTCACCGGCTCCTCTTCTCTTAGCCCCGCCCCCCGCTGGATGCTCGTAGAGACGGTTGCCTCTTTGTCGTTGCTATGGTGACGCTTCCGTACACAGCCGCAGGGCCAACTCGAGTCTCCTCCGCTGCGTCTGATCTCTGATCTGAAGTAAGACAACATTAATGTTTTATCGTGAAACGGACATGCGCGGTGCGACGTGTTTACATCAGCGTGTTTACTGTTTGTGTGTTTGTGTGGTATCAGTCACACTGAGCGCGAGGACGCAAACAGAGCAGAGGAAGTGTGATGAGTGCAGTGACCGCACGTGACTTTGTTTCGTATCTCTCTCCCTGCGATCCACACCGCATACTTCTACTAGCTATATACTCTTAGTATGTACTGCAGCTGCCCTTAAAGCTACGTAGTGCAGTATGCAGTAAGCATGCAGTGTGCATACTACTGGGACACACTACATCCGCCATCACATCGCTCCCTGAACTCCGACCCTCTTGCTCACTTCCGCCGCCGTCCGTAGCGCCACATTTGAATATTTTGTGTTGTTGTACTTCGGAGATGCAGCAAATCTCCTCTCGTCGAGCTCGCCAGAGTCGTGCATACTGTCGGAGGTGCTGGAGAGCTGTGTTGCTGTTCTGTCGTCATGTATGTTGTTGTTTCTAATAAACAGTCCCACGCCTGTTATTAGTGACCTGTCTGTTGAACTAGTCACCAGTAGGCACATTAACCCCCTTCACACACAGCTCTCTGTTGCTGGCAGATGTTTGATGTTAAATATATTCACAGCTATGCAGCAGCTGGCACTATATTCTGTCTGCACGTGAAGCAGCCTTACATTCACATTACTTTTATTTGTAGTGTAACATACCTGCACATTCTTACTACATTACTTAATATGTGTTTGACTTTCACTATTTATATATTTACTAGTCTCATACCTGGCCCATAGTGTATTCATATTCAGTCACATTCATTCATTATTTATACCACACTTACACCACTGCCTGCACTGGTAGAATCTTCTATATTGTAGTCATAGTTGAACCCTAACACTGATTACACTGTAATCACAATAAAGTGAATGTTGTAACCGTGTTCTTGCAGAACTGTATGATATGTGACAGTATATAATCAGATCATTGCAGTCCTAATATGTAGTGTCTTAGTATCTCAGATTAAATAAACCGTGTATGAAAGGACGTGTTGCTCCATCACCATCATTATCAGTGCTGGCAGGACTGAGACCAGTTGTACCAATATAAAACAGGCAGAATGTGATTTTACAGGAATTCAAATGAGGCTTTTGCATAATATTGGATTCATTTATTTCACATTCATAGCATGTCCACACAACATACTGCCACCTCAACCCCAACGTGCCCATCCTGCGGCTCTATCTGGATGCTGTGTCCGACCTCCGCCCTGACCTCCGCACGAGCAGGGAGTCCATGGCTGCACTCACAGCTGCTCTGGCCCATGAGGCTGACCATGGGTGGGTCAAAGAGCTCCATGTCCTCACCTTCCTCTACTGGCTTGCCCATGCAGCATCCTACAGGGTTGTCTCGAGGACGTTTGACATCCCCAAAACAGCCGTCCACAGGACGATGATGTAGCATTTAAAAAGAAAACAAAACATAGTATAAAGTATATAAATAAGCAGTTACGTGTCAGTACATGAGGCATGTGATATAAAAACAAGTAGCCTAGTAAAAAAGTACGAGGTATAAAGCAGTACTGCATGAGTAAGGCTGACTGATACTGATTAACTGAACTGTTACAAGGCCGTAGTGTGTGACGTGAATAATTGGCTTACATGCCTACAGTGCTCCTTTTATCACATTTCAGCACATAATAATGTTACTCACTCATATCCTTTAACGGCCGCATTTCTCTTGCCGGTGAAGAGGTCCACGTTGTCTGTCCTCCAACTAATCAGCAGCTCAGTGCGTTCATCCGACCCTAACGTTACAAATGAATTATATTCCAGTAAGAAAAGGCAGTTAATGTTGATGACCGACTAGTAACTTACTTAACAAACTAGCGAACGTACTTAATATCCGAGTGCATCATCAACAACTTCATGTGAGGTGAATTGGTATGTCTGACACTCGTACATGTCATCATCTTAGCTTCGTGCAACAATGGTATATTAATGTTTTAATCATACATACGAGCAGTAAAGATGTAAAATGGTACTTACACTTGAATGCGCTGTCGTCCGTCATAACGTTGCTCTTTTTTTTATTTCTCTGTGTCGTGTTGTCTTCCATGTTATATGTGAGCATTGGTTGTACACACAGCTCAGTCAGTGCGACATAACTTCCGCTGCGCAAAGGATTGTGGGTCAGAATGGCCAAAGAAGCATGCTGACATGCATACTGCGAAATATGACCGGATGTAGTAGAACATCCTGGTACTTTTGGCATACTGCATGTGACATACTATGTACTGGGACACACTAATTCTTTTTCTGGCGTGCTGAATAGTATGGTAGTATGGGTACTGGAACGCAGGTTGTGTGTCCCGTGCTGCTCACACAGGAAGCTGTGAGGAGCGTCACTGTATCAGCGGGGAAGACGTACTCAGATCATTTAGTGCAGTAAAAGTACTCCCACAACAGAGTAGAAATACTCGGTTACAAGTTAAGGCCATTCTGGCTGACGTGTACTCTGAGTAAATACTTCTGTTTTTTACTCAAAGTATGAATGCAGTACCTTTGCTTGTAACAGAGTATTTCTACACATCACTACTGTTACTGAGGTAAAAGATGTGAGTACTTCATTCACCTCTGCTGATTGATTGATTGATTGATTGATTGATTGATTGATTGACAGGCAGACAGCCATCGTCATGACAGCAGGATCGGTTTCGGCTCCACTCATCATTCCCATCATCCCCCTGCTGACACACAGAGCCAAGAACCACATGGACACCAACACACCTGTCTCCATCCAGTCAGGTACACCAGCACACCTGAGACCAATATCATACTTCATTACAAACTATAATCAATAATCAATAATCAGTGCTGAAGTGTCATTAGAGATGAATCCACTCAGCAGGATATAAAGTCCTTAACATGAGCTCCACCTTCAGCAGCTGATCATCACATTCATACATCAGTTACATCATGTAGAGTATTCTGTTACTTTCACAGAACCAACCACTAGTTGACTTACTTGACTTAAACCCTTTTCACTTTGGGGATCAGAGGTCATTCACGAACTTTCTCCAGCTGGTTTGGTGTTGGGTGATCTTCTCTGCTTCCTTCCAAGATGTTCTTGATTCCTTGAGTTCTGCCTTGACAGACCTTCTCCAGGTGTTCTTTGGTCTTCTCGGCTTTCTTTTCCACTGTGGGTTCCAGGAGGACTGTCTGGTCGTGTTGGAGGGCAGTTTCCTCAAGGTGTGCCCAGTCCAGCCTCATTTCCTGCGTTTGACTTGTGCTTCAAGTGGTTCTTGTTGTGTGGTTTGCCAGAGCTCTTCTTTTGTACTTGTATTTGGCCAGTATATTCCCAGGATGTGTCTTAAGCATCTGTTAACAAAGGCTTGCAGTTTGTTGGTGGTGACTTTTGTGGTTCTCCATGTTTCTGCGCCAAGACGGACTTGACGTTTGAATTGAAAATGCAGAGTTTGGTTTTTGCGGAGACGTTCTTTGGGTTCCAGATTTCTCAGCAATGCTTCCCAGGTATGTAAATGTGTCCACCTCTTCTAGTGCCTCTTTGTCTAGGTTTATGGGATTGTCTGTTTTATGGTTGATGGTCATTACCTTTGTCTTTGCTTTATCGATGTGGGGTCCTGTGGAAGGTGCAATTTTGGTGAGTTTGGTTGTTTTGGTCTGCATCTGTGTTTGACTGTTTGACAGGAGGACTATGTCGTCCGCAAAATCCAGGTCTTCTAAATGGGACCACATTGCCCACTGTATGCCCAGATTTTGTTCGGCTGTGGTGGTCTTCATAATCCAATGGACTGCTGGAGGAAGAGAAAGGGAGACAGTAAGCTGTGTGTAAGCTTCTAGTTGTTTTTGTGAGCTGATGTAAATGATGTGTTAGATGGGCATATGATATCACGTCATATCGATCGCAGGCTCCTGAATCAAATCGAATCAAACTCGTATCGTGACAGACTTTGTGATATCGGCAAACATCGTATCGTCATCCAAACAAATCGATATAATATCGTATCGTGATGAAGTTGGTGATTTACACCCCTACAGTGAAGCTGTCTGTGAGATGGCTGTTATGTACGAGTTTCCACAAAACGTTTCTCTCTAGATTGTCGAATGCTTTATGGAAGTCGATGAATGTGAGGTTTAGAGATGAATCCACTCAGCAGGCTCTGTTCTACAATAATGCGAAGTGTGGCGATGTGGTCAGTGCGTGATGTGCACATGATGTGCATGATCCATCCTGGCAGAAACCTGCCTGCTGGTCTCTGAGCTTCTTTTCTAGTTCTTTTGACAGTCTTTCCAGGATTATCCTGCATAGTATTTTCCCTGGCACAGATGTAAGCATGATGACTCTGTAGTTATTGCAGTCTTGAGGGTTGCCTTTTTTAGGGAATTTCACCAGATAACCTTATGTCCATTCACTGGGCACCTTTTGAGTTGGTGAGTTGGTGGAGCATTACTGTTGCCGTTTGTGGGTCTGCTTTAATGGCTTCTGGAGGTATTCCATCTGGACCTGGTGCCTTGTTCTTTTTGAGGTTTTCAATAGCTTTTTTTATTTCTTGTTTTTTGGACTTGTTTGTATTGACCTGTGGGGGGTGTACATATAGTACTAATACCACAGAACCAACTTCTAGTACCACAGTGGTGGTACCACTAGTTCTAGCAGGAGTGTTTGACAGGTGTTTCTCTGCAGACACTTCTGATGTTCTGATCTTCTACACTCTGGATGGGTCGAAGCCGGCGGCAGTGCAGCGGGGGTCAGCTGGCAGCAGCAGGAAGTACACTGGGCCCATCCTTCTGCCTGCAGGTCGAGTCGCCGTCAGAGCTGTAGCTGTCACCAGGTAACTGCTCACCTGTCACCAGGTGACTGTTCACCTGTCACCAGGTAACTGCTCACCTGTCACCAGGTAACTGCTCACCTGTCACCAGGTAACTGTTCACCTGTCACCAGGTGACTGTTCACCTGTCACCAGGTAACTGTTCACCTGTCACCACGTAACTGCTCACCTGTCACCAGGCAACTGTTCACCTGTCACCAGGTAACTGCTCACCTGTCGGAGCAGTAGCTGAGCTGTATGTCTGTCTGTAGTGACGGCAGGGAGAGCTCTGTGGTGACGAAGGTTTTCTCCGTTGAACTCGTGGATGCAAACAACAGGAAGGAGAGCGAGGAGAACTTCCTGCGAGGCGACCAGCAGGTAATCACATATACAAACACAGACCACATTTCCCATCAGCACCTGCAGAGGATCAACATGTCAGCAGGAGGCACACAGTAAAGCAGTCTCTTTCAGACTCTTTTCTTTGGATGGTGGTTAATATTCCAGACCTCTAATCAAGTAAAACAACAACTGGGCATTTGTTTTAAAAAACAAATTTCAGTCGGCGTTTAATCGGAAATAAAACTCTTTACATTAAAGAACCTGAACCCTGATGTCAGCTAACTACAGCGAGGAAGCAGAGAGGAAGTCTGTGACGGCCGTGGATGTGGCGTGTGCTCTGAGGAGGCAGGGACGCATTCTGTGCGGCTTCAGTGAATAAATAGATTTGTCCATTATTACGATCTGAGAACCAGGTCTGAAGTATAAACGTTTATATTTCAGTTTTCTTGGCTGCATATTTAAAAGGTCAGAAAATATTTGGCTATTTAATGTGTTATTAACGAAGTTACTTTTTATGTTTTTATTAATTTCCCACCGGACATTTCGGCCATTTATATTTTCATCTGTTGGACGACCACAGGTGACCGACCAGAAGCCGACCTGTGCCAGCAAATGTAAACGCTGTTTTAAAGCCCATTTTAGCGCCTAAACTGTAGGACTACAGCTCCCAGGTCGGTCACATGATGTCATTGGGCCCAAAAAGATTTTTTCCCCATTGACTGACATTGTGAAAGAGACGTCTGTAAATCACTGGATATGTTATTTTTGGCATCACAACCCCCACGAAACGACTTGGTTCACTAAAAAATGTTATCAGTTTGCTCCAGTAACAAAAGTTTAGAAGAGCCGCGCAATTAAATCTTTTTTATCTCCATTTAAATTAGCAGAGTGCTAAACAGGAAGTCACTAAAGATATATATATTTTTTGGGACATTTTTGCCTAATAGATAGGACAGTTGAGCGTGAAGGGGGAGAGAGGGAGTGACATGCAGCAAAGGGCCACAGGCTGGAGTCGAAACCCGGGCTGCTGTGGCAACAGCCTTGTACATGGGGGGCCTGCTCTACCACTAAGCCACCGACGCCCCAGTAAACAGGAAGTTAGCTGCTCAGTTGGCGAAGTCTCTAGCACGCCTGCCCTACGGGCCCAGTGATGCCTTAGATCTGGTCGTTTTACAGCCAGGAAGTTGAACATTTTCATCTTCATGCACCACTGAGCAACTTTGATGAACAGCGTACGCCCCCCCCAACACTGTATCCAGTGATGATCAACTGTGAGTCCTCCATCATTGTCTTATAAAACATGTCACAGTAAGTTTTCATGGGTTTTTTTTTTTTCAGCGTCCGTCTGAAGGAACCTCATGTTCTGCTGAGAACTCTGCAGGTTCCTCACTGAGGCCTCCAGGTTTGTTCCTCTGGGTACTATACTGACATTAAAATATACTTTCACTGATTGAACTCTTAATGTGTTTGAACTGTGTTTAAAAACCCCTGGAAGTTGTTCTTTATTATCCAGAGTCAGATTCATGTGATAAGCTTAGCTTAGCACAAAGACTGGAGGCAGAGGGAAACTGGGATATCACTTCCTTCTTCCTGTCCTGTTGTTGGTCTTCAGAGCCGAGGATGATGGGAAACGCCTCTTCTCAATCAGGTCCTCGTTTCCTGAACAGTCGACTGGGCTCTCCAACAAACAAACAACAACAAACTGGATCCTCTAAATGTTCCCAGTCAGCGGTAAACACCATCAACTCACCCAAACCAGCACCACACGCCGCTGCTGAACTGAAACCTGTCTGTGTTGACTTTTGTTGTGTTTCCTGTCTGTCAGAGTTCAGGTGTGTTGAAGCAGCTGAGCAGCACGCAGACGTCCCGAATCCTCCGAGAGACTGACTTCCTGCGGTACGAACAGATACAAACTAAAACACTGATTATCTGGTGCGAAGGTCGTCGTCACTGAATATTGCAAAGCATCGTCAGTATTCTTCTCTTAATGCAGACAAATTTATTATGTCAGGATTGAAATGTCTCATCTAGACCCAGTATCTTATCTTAACTTATCTTAACAAACACTTTAAACATTTTTAATTAAGTAAAATAAAAACAAACATGTAGGTCAGTTAATCCAATCAGAAGAAACCTGCAACATTATACTAATACTAATACTACATAATACTTTTTTTTTTTTTTTGTTTACAAATTTCCTGAGAGTCAAAGGAACCATGAGAACATGGTTATAATCATATAATCAGAGGTTTCAGTGACACAGACTCTTGAGTTTGTGATGAAGAAATATATAAAAGCATCATCTGCATAATGTTGAATAATCAAAACAATTTAATGGGAGCTCATTAACAACAACAGAAAACCAAAGTGGCCCGAAAGTAGAACCTTGAGGAACACCTTTCTGCTGAGTGAACAACAACACATTGTTTTAGGAGTATACCAGTTACCCCTCCACAATGCATACTGGGAACAGGATTGCAATGATAAACAGGTTTTACTGTGGTTTGAAAATTGACGTTTTATTTACATTGCTCATCTACATTACTGAAAAAAAGGCAGCCGGATGGAAAATCCAACCTGCTTGCACACATTTCCTCACCTCCTCCTCCTCAGACTCTTTACACGTACTTCCATTAAAAATAGTTTTACATTTCAATTATGATGAAGTTTGTGTTCAACCAAAAAAAGCTTTCATTTATAATAGAGATTGTGTAACACCATGATGACGTGAGACAGCGATATCTTCTGCTATGGTTATCATACTGTAAACATCTCAGACTGTTGCAGCCCTGGTTGGGAAAGGCCGACAGCATGGAGCTGATCTCAGGCTGCGTTCACTCCTGTTCAGTTCCTGTTCACACTGACTTTTTACAAAAGAACCTGGAGGAGTAAACAGGAAGTTGTAGCGACTGACAGGTGACTGGTTAATTGGACAGTTTTGGCATCATCAGGACCCACGCGGGGAAATCCAACAGAAGTTTGTGCAGCAGCACTTTAATGCTTCTGAAGTGTTTCTGTTTCTGAGGTTTGGTCTCACACAGAGCTCTCAGAGGAAGAAGTGACTGTCAGCATTATCAGGAGGCTGTTATCAGACTGCAGGTCAGAGACATGTGGTGAATAATGACTGACACACACACAGGATGAAGAGAAGGCGTCCTGTACAGTAATGATGTGGAGCTTCATACTGTGGGAACACACTTTTAAAAAAAAAAAAATTTAAACAAAACAAATACAAATTACACAACTACACTGAAACACATCACAAACCACTGACATACACATACGGTAGTAAAAGGAAAAAATTCACAGACACACAAAAAAACAAATCAACAACAAAACAAACAACCAAAAACAACTAATTCATGATGTCATAATCTATTCCATCTTTTTTCACAGCCACTTAATTGCCTCGGCCTCGTAGCAATAACGCCTCCGAACATAAAGAAATGTTTTAAAAATAAAAGAAAATAGGGGAATGTCAATCGCTTGCTAGGACAACCATTTCTTAATTCACTAAGCATTATTGTTTGGTTTTAACGTGGTTGGATTGCCCACTCCAGGTCAGGGGGGAGGTCCTTCCTCAGGTGGAGGAGTTTAAGTATCTCGGGATCTTGTTCACGAGTGAGGGTAGGATGGAGCGGGAGATTGACAGGCGGATTGGGGCGGCGTCAGCAGTGATGCAGGCGCTTAACCGGTCCGTTGTGGTGAAAAGGGAGCTTAGCCAAAAAGCGAAGCTCTCGATTTACCGGTCGATCTACGTTCCAACCCTCACCTATGGTCACGAGCTCTGGGTAGTGACCGAAAGAACGAGATCGCGAGTACAAGCGGCCAAAATGAGTTTCCTCCACAGGGTGGCTGGGCTCAGCCTTAGGGATAGGGTGAGGAGCTCAGACATCCGGGAGGGACTCGGAGTAGAGCCGCTGCTCCTCCACATCGAGAGGAGCCAGTTGAGGTGGTTCAGGCATCTGGTAAGGATGGCTTCCGGACGCCTCCCTTGGGAGGTGTTTCGGGTGTGTCCAACCGGGAGGAGACCTCGGGGCCGCCCCAGGACACGCTGGAGGGATTACATCACCCGGCTGGCCTGGGAACACCTCGGGGTTCCCTCGGAAGAGCTGACAGAAGTGGCTGGGGAGAGGACTGTCTGGGCTTCCTTGCTGAGGCTGCTGCCCCCGCGACCCGGACCCAGATAAGCGGAGGACGACGAGTACGAGTATGAGTACGAAATTATTATTATTATTATTATTATTATTATTATTAATAATGATAACAATAATATTCTCTTCGAGGTATAGCAGTGGAACACGTTGTCACGTTCAGTGATCGTTCAGTGTTCTGTTGTCTCCTCTGAGCTCGTCTTGTGTCACTGTCACTGTCATGGAGATCCCGTTTCGTCCCACCAAACTCGTTTGCTTCTTCGTCCAATCAGATTCAGAATGTTGATCGAAACAGGAAGTGTCAGAGTCTGAGTCCATCAACATCTCCACGGCTGGTGCAACTGTAAACTTTTCCGCTGGCGCCGGATGATTGTGCAGTTTACAAGTTGCTAGATCTTCTTACAGTTTCCAGTGGATCTTCGTCTGCGCTTGTTTTTGGACACGACGGTGCTGTTCTGTTTCACAAGGTCTGCTGTGCCTTCTTTGTAAGGGAGCTGATGTTCAGCTCCCACTTGAGGTCCTGGGTGATGGTGGTCCCCAGGAAGCAGAATGACTCCACAGTGTCGACTGGCGAGTCATACAGGGTGATGGAGGTGGGCGGGGCTTGGTTCTTCCTTAACTCTACAGCCATCTCCACTGTCTTTAGAGCGTTGAGCTCCAGGTTGTTTAGCCTGAATCAGGTCACCAGCTGGTCAATCTCCCACCTGTAGGCGGACGTCAGAGATGAGTCCAGTGAGGGTGGTGTCGTCCGCGAACTCCAGGAGCTTGATGGACTGATGACTGGAGGTGCAGCTGTTGGTGTACAGGGAGAAGAGCAGAGGAGAAAGAACACAGCCGTGGGGGGATCCAGTGTTGACAGTCCGGGTGTCAGAAACATGTCTCCCCAGCTTCACGTGCTGCCTCCTGTCAGACAGGAAGTCAGTGAACCACCTGCAGGTGGAGTCAGGCACACTCAGCTGGGAGAGCTTGTCCTGTAGCAGAGCTGGGATGATTGTATTGAAGGCAGAGCTGAAGTCCACAAACAGGATCCTGGCGTAGGTTCCTCGGGGAGTCCAGATGCTGGAGGGTGAAGTGGAGGGCCATGTTGACAGTGTCGTCTACAGACCTGTTGGCTCTGTAGGCGAACTGCAGGGGGTCCAGGAGAAGGTCGGTGATGGCTTTGAGGTGTGACAGCACAAGATGCTCAGAGGACTTTATTACCACAGAGGTCAGGGCGATGGGTCTGTAGTCATTAAGTCCTGTGGTCCTTGGCTTTGGATGGGAATGATGGTGGAGGTCTTGAAGCAGGCTGGCACATGGCATGTCTCCAGTGAGGTGTTGAAGATGTGGGTGAACATCGGAGACAGCAGGTCAGCGCAGTGCTTCAAGGTGGACGGAGAGACAGAATCTGGTCTGGCTGCTTTGCTGGGTTCTGCCTCGTAAAGACCCTGTTGACATCCCTCTCCTGGATAGTGAGAGTGGAGGTGGGGGCCATAGGTGCGGGCCGTTGAGGGGGGCAGGCCCCTAATGAGGTGGGGGAGGTGATGCTGGTGCATTGGAGCTGGTGGTTGCGGAGGATGGTGTCCGGACTGTCTGAGCCCCTTCCAGACAGAAGCAGAGTCGTTGGCTGAGAACTGGTGTTGTAGTTTCTCAGCATACAGCTGTTAGCTTCCCTCACCGCCTTGCTAAACCTGTACTTTGACTCTTTAAACCTCTCCTTTCCCCACTCCTGAACGCCTCTTCCCTCAGCCACCTCAACTGTCTGAGTTTAGGACTAAACCAGGGTTTGTTATACCTCACCGTGGTGCGTGATGTTTTATCTAAATCATGTTATTTAATAAATCTCATCATGTGGCAGTGGACACACTGGAAAGTGTAAATGAGGTTTCTGTCTGATAAACTCAGGTGGAGACATTGATCCAAATAAATGACATAGTAATCTAAATCCTGCTGAGGTTTCATTGAAGAGGACCCGTCCTCACTTCCAGCAAATTGTGTACTGTGCAAAGCATTGTGGGGATTTTATACCCACAGAGGACCCACACATGCAGCCTTTGAATTTCTCTGAAAGAAGGACTCAGTCCTTCGTGAAACTCAGAAGGATCCTTGACATTGGAACAGTCCTTCGGCGGGTCGATGACGTCCTTCAAATTCAGTTTGGGCTGATTTTGGAAACCAAACAATCTTTGTGCCTCTTCAAATCTTCTGTTTCTTCAGTTTCATTCAGTTTTATTTATAAAGCCAAATATCAATCAATTAAACTTTATTCATATAGCACTTTTTATACTAATAATAATGCAACACAAAGTGCTTCACACAATAAAAACAAACACACATCTATAAATTCAGAGAGACTGTAATTGTGTAAGGACTGAAATTGTAACAGGCTTATTAAACTAAGGAGCTGAGGAAACACCAGAGGCAGGACAAAAACTTAAAATAGAAAACAATTTTAGATTAGTCAATAAATAAGTTAAAATAAATAAACAAGTGACAAAATGGAAGCATGTGTAGCTAAGAAGAGAGATTAATAAAAATAAATAAATACACAATTTAAAAAAAAACCATAAAAACAATAATAAATTAATTAAAATGAATAATAATAATAATAAAATAAAAGACATTTCAATTAAAAGCCAGGCTAAATAGGTCGGTCTTGAGTTTGCTTTTACAAACTCACCACTCTCTGCGGCCCTCAGGTCTTGGACCATAGTTATGAACAGTTTCACAGCTGATCAGAAAAAACTCCCCATAAAAACCTTTAACAGGGAGAAAATGGTAGAAAGCTCAGGAGGAGACACAGAGGAGGCCTCCGTCTTCTTCTGGACAAACTGTCACAGGTTTCATCTCCAGAGTGAAAGTCCTCTGACCTGGGGACAGGAGTGTCCTGATGAGTCTGAGGCTTCACCTTTAAAAGCAGGAAGTGTTCTTGTTGGAGAGGAAGACTTTTACAATCACCGTATTTAAAGCTGTCATCATGACATTAACCTGAGAGCTGTCTAACTCTGTCTGTCTGTACCTGTCTGTGTGTCCAGGTGTGCCCAGTGTCTGAGTTTCCGTCCTTCAGATCCTTTTGCTCGGTTCTGTGCTCAGTGTGGAGCTGCAGTTCCTCCGTTACCTGAGCAGAGACTGCCCCCTCCTGAGAAAGGACAGGTACTGCACACACACCTGAACATCCCTCGACCACCCAACAGAAGGTCGGCGCGGCGAAACGTATGCATAAAAGACAAAGACACATCGTGCAGCACCTGCAGAGAGTGAAAAGCACCAAGTGCTGCCAAGCGAACAGCTCGTCAGAGCTCCTGTACATATTTATACAGTCCTGCAGCGACGATGTTCTTCTGTAGGCCGACCCTGAGGTCAACGTTGGCAAACAGCCAATCATTGTTCCACTGGATTTTGGATTATTACGGAAAATAAACAAACATGTCTGTTCCTTCAGGTTCTGTTCAGAGAGATAATCTTCACTAATGAGCTTTATGGTGATTGAAGTAAAAAGCTAACGTTAGGCTGTAAACAAACTGACAACTGACGAATGACTTAACATGTTCAGCGTGATGACGTTCTGTAGTCTCATTTAGACACTTGTTAGAGACACACAAAGCTCCTAAACTGACGTAGAACAAAAGGTGAACATCTCTTCAGCTTGTGTTAACAACACACACTGAACCAAAAACACACTGACTTCAAGATGAGGGAACAGGAAGTGCTTACATGCTAACATGCTAACTCATTCCTGGGTTTTAGGACTCGTTCCTGCGGCGCTCTTCGAGGTAAGGCACAAACATTTGGTACAAACTGGCCCTTCTCTGTGAAAATGAGCCTCATTGCAAAAACAGTCCAGTTCAGACGGATCAGCGCAGACAGTCACACGCAGTCTAATTATTAGCATCTGCAGACAGTTAGTGGGGACAGACGTGCAGGTGAAATGGGCGTCCTCCACTTCAGATCAGCTTCTTTGACAGACAGGATGTTGAATCTTGAACATGGTTTCTCTCTGTCATATTTAAATTCTTGCCTGATGTTTGGAGGAACGCCTCTGCACGTTCTCGGGCACATGGTTGGTCACGGCGTAGGTCACGTGGTTGGTCACGGCGTCCGTCACATCGTCGGTCAGGACCTGCAGATTTTCTTTTCTCCCTTCATCGTCCTGTCTCCTGGTCACAGTGGCAACATTTAGACTCTGTCACACAGAATGTCCGAACATAACAGACGTGTTCGAGCTGAAACATCATCAGCACAGTATTTGTTGTGAGTCGGACTCTGAGATGTGCAGGACGTTGTTACAAGTGATGCACAATTCTCACTTCTCAGCGAGTTACTGTCTGTCTACTGATGGTGAACATAGCGGCGCGCACAGATGGGTTCCTGACGTTTTTCAGCTCAGCGACCTACATCTGCAGCCGGCACGATCTCATACAGATAGGTTTACAGAACGAGGACACGCTACAGCTGAGTTTCTCGGCTCACACAGCATCCTGGATGACATAGCTAGGACTCCAGGCCCTCCCTGGATTACAATCTCAGCAAGTAGATGGCGGTGGCGGTGCGAGAGAAAGCAGAAGTGGAGCTGCAGAGCCGGCGTGCTAGCGAGGCTACGGAGGCAGCCACACAAACCACCGCTTCCCAACATTTTCCTCGCCAATGGGAGGTCCCTCGCCAACAAGCTGGATGAGCTGAAGCTACAGATTGCAGCGAACAAGACCGGCAGGGACAGCTGCATTCTGTTATTCACGGAGACCTGGCTTCATGCACTCATCCCGGACACGGCTATTGAGCTAGCAGGCTACACAGCATATCGGCAGGACAGGACTAAGGCCTCTGGGAAGAGCAGAGGAGGGGGGGTTATGCATTTATGTGAACAACAGCTGGTGCACCAATGCCAAGGTGTTAGCCAGCCACTGCTCCCCAGACCTGGAGTTTGTGACTGTCAGATGCTGCCCAAAAGGAACATTAACACTCTCAATGAATACCGTACTCACACCCATCATTATGAAGTGCTTTGAGAAGCTGGTGCGGCGACACATCATTGCCAGTCTACCACCGGCTCTGGACACACACCAGTTTGCCTACAGAGCCAGCAGATCCACGGAGGACGCTATGGCTACAGCTCTCCATGCTGCTTTGTCCCACCTAGAGCAGCGGGGGAGCTACGTGAGGCTGCTCTTCGTGGATTTCTGTTCGGCGTTCAACACCATCCTTCCGCACAGACTGGGTCTCTCACCATCCATCTGCTACTGGATCCTGGATTTGCTATCGGCCGCTCACAGAGGGTTAGAGTGGGCCCCCAGACCTCCACTGCTCTCAGCCTCAGCACCAGCTCACCACAGGGCTGTGTGCTGAGCCCCCTACTCTACACCCTCCACACCTACGACTGCGCCCCCACCCACCCCAGCAATACTTTTATATATTTGCTGATGACACCACAGTGGTTGGACTCATCTCTGGGGGGATGAATCGGCCTACAAGGACGACGTGGAGCGGCTGTCCAGGTGGTGTGGCGATAAGGCTCCTAACACCACCAAGACAAAGGAGGTGATCGTCGACTACAGGAAAAATAATACAGACATTCAGCGACTCTACATCACTGGGGACTATGTTGAGAGGGTCTCGACCTTCCTGTTCCTCGGCATCCACATGGAGGAGGACCTGACCTGGAGCACCAACATCACGGAGCTGATAAAGAAGGCAGAGCAGAGACTCTACTTCCTGAGACTCCTCAGGAAGAACCATCTCTCCCAGAAGCTGCTTGTGGCCTTCTACCGCAGCTCACATATGGAGAGTGTGTGTGTGTGTGTGTGTGTGTGTGTGTGTGTGGTACGCCAGCGGCACAACAGCAGAGAGGAAGGCGCTTCAGAGGGTCATCACCACAGCCCAGAAAACCACTGATTGCCCTCTCCATACCCTGGAAGAACTTTATGATTCCTGTTGTCTCAGCAGAGCCCAAACCATTCTCAAGGACCCAACACACCCAGGACACTCTCTGTTTGAACTGTTGCCTTCAGGCAGGAGATACAGGACAATTAAAACCAGAACAAACTGGTTCAACAACAGTTTTTATCCCAGGGCAATGATCACACTGAATGACAAATTGCACTAATGAATGCACATGTATGTTTTTGTTGCTGCTGCTAAGGGGATGTGAATGTCCAATTATAGCTTTATTTTTTATAGTTTTTAAATTATTGTTACTGTTTCTTAACATAGCTTTTTGTTGTCTTTTACACTGCAGAGGATGCACTTTTTAATTTCGTTGTTATGAAAATGATGACAATAAAGTATCTATCTATCTATCACAACTCATGGTGCTGTCAGCGGTTGCAATCCACTCTGTGTCCAGTTTATTAGGTACACCTGGATAAAACTAACACTGTCTGTCTGGGGAGGGTTTTCAGGACTGATAAATGGAGTCCACCTCCTCTGTTTAACGATGATCGTTTCAGTTTGACGTAGGCGGCTTCTTTTACACCATTTTTTCCTTTTTCTTTGTACATCAAACTGGATTGACCATCGTTAAACAGAGGAGGTGGACTACGACACCACTTATCACCCACTTACCCTGCAGTCCTGAGACCCCTCCCCAGATGACTTTACAGTCATTCACACCTGACCCATCTGACCCTAAAGACACACATGATGGCTGGGTGGGTCAACGACTCTGTAAGGGTTCACACTAGAGCGCAGCTCAAGCCGCATTTTCCTGACCGAACCCGACCTCAGTCCGAGACAGTTAAAACTGAGACCAGCCTCAGCCCAACGCAGTTTGTTACCTGACAGTTATTGTTGTCATGGTTACAGCCAGTCAGTTTATCGTGATCACACATGGACAGTGTGTAAATGATCTTCAAAAGGCAGACACGCCACACGGACAGCACACACGCTTAATATTGGAGCAGAGCCTGTGTTGTGTTCAGGCGTTGTCACCTAAATAAATTCCAGCACCTGAACAGGCTGTAGCACAGTGCAAACTAGCTAACTAAAAATTAGCATCATGCTATAAATTGTTAGCTTAATTAATGAACTAACCTCTGTGTCAAAGTAGCTAACTAGCTATATGCTAATTTAAATAGCAGCTCCCTTAGCTAGCTGTTAGCTTATGTTATTGAACACACTGTCATGACTTGCTTAATGTTAGCATCACCATAAGCTACTACTGAGACGTCTACAACTAATTAATTTTGTTTTTAACATAAGTGTTGTCTAGTCTAGAAATGAGTTTGTTTATCTTATTTCCTTCTTGTAATCATTTGCAGACAGTGAGTTTCCTCAGTAAAGGGTAACAGCACCAGGTCACCATCGGTCGGGCATCCCTCCTCCTCTTTCAGCTCTCGCCAGCGTGTGAAAGCCGGCCCAATATTAATCCTTATTGGAGCTCTTGTTTTATCGCTCTCCTGTTCAGCCATGACAACCAAACTTAGCTAACCTTGCTAACTTAGTTCACCTCGGTTTGACTACGCTACTCTAAAGAGAGGAGGGGGACATGACGAGGAGGGGGACATGTTGAGTAGGGGGACATGACAAGTAGGGAGACATGATGAGGAGGGGGACATGACAAGTAGGGGGACATGATGAGTAGGGGGATATGACGAGGAGGGCGATATGACGAGGAGGGGGACATGATGAGTAGGGGGACATGACGAGGAGGGGGATATGACGAGGAGGGAGATGTGACGAGGAGGGGGACATGACGAGGAGGGGGACATGACGAGGAGGGGGACGTGACGAGGACAGGGACATGACGAGGAGGATATGGCGAGGAGGACATGCGAGGAGGACATGATGAGTAGGGGATATGGCGAGGCGATATGGCGAGGAGGACATGATGAGTAGGGGACATGGCGAGGAGGGGATATGGCGAGAATGGGACAGCGAGGGGATATGACGAGGAGGGGGACGTGACGAGGACAGGGACATGACGAGGAGGGGGATATGACAAGGAGGGGGACATGACGAGGAGGGGGACATGACGAGGAGGGGGACGTGACAAGGAGGGGGACGTGACGAGGAGGGGGACATGATGAGGAGGGGGACATGACGAGGAGGATTGTGATTGTGATTCCTACCCTGACACTGCATAGTGCCAGTGCAAGTGAAAGAGACTCTCCAGCAGTGACGGTGGAGTCATCCAACCTGTTGTGAGTTGATGAACCATCACAGGGTTCTTGAATATATATTTCGAGGGCTGAAAAACTCCATTGTGTTGCTTTAAATATCGATGTCAGATTTTATGAATCGATATCAGGTCATTCAAATGATTGATGATCGATTTGATTCAGATGACTCAATTATTTGAACCCAGCCCTAGTCTCCCCCCCCCCAGTTCAGTAGTTTTATATCGAGGTTCGGGGGAAACGGCGGCCGAGCTCTGCTGGTAGTCGCCCCAAAGCTCTGGAACAGTTTCCATTTTCACCAAAGTGTCTGTCGACAAGTTTCAGCTGAAGGTCGACGTGTTTTCTGAGTCTGCCGAGCTTCCCGCAGGTTCACAGGAGTTGATTAGATGTGACTCTGTGTTGTTCTGTTGTAACGTCTGACCATGCAGCTCAAACACTGGTCACTGTTTCACCTGCTGTAGGTGTGACGTGACACTGAGACGGTCTAACAGCGTGTTACTGTGTGTGTTCTGTCGTCAGACTGTCTGCTGTGTGTTCTGTAACACTCTGGTTCCTGTGAACACTCAGACCTGTTTAATCTGCGACGCCTCCATCCATCAACAACTCCGCCCACAGTCCAGCCTCACACTGCAGGTACGTTCACTGTCGTCTTCATGCACACACCTGACGCACCTGTCAGCGCTGATTGTACTCTGTGTGTTTGCTGTGCAGGGGCATGTGGTGTGTGTTTGCTGTGGCAGCGGGAATCCACCTCACGTCTCCAACTGTTTGACCTGCGAGAGCCGCCTGCAGCTGGTAACACACACACACACACACACACTTTGTTTTAACTGACTCATCTGCAGAGATTTACCTGTGTGTGTGTGTGCGTGTGTGTGTGTGTGCTGCAGGCAGTGTGTGTTGGGAACAGCGCCCCCTCTGTCCACTCAGCAGGCAGCAGGAAGTTGACCTGCTCCAGATGTAAACGTTTGAACCACAGTGACGCCAGATACTGCGACTGGTGCGGCTCAAAGGTGAACACACACCTGCGCTCAGCCGTCGTACACCTGCAATAACTCCAGCTACTGCAAACACTACGACTACAAAGACTACTGAAACTGCTACAATTGCTTTCATGACTACTGCAACTAATAACGATAATAATAATAACTTTATTTGTAAAGCACCTTTCACACATAAAATGCAGCTCAAAGTGCTTCACAAGGCTTAACTATACAGACCAGTGAGCAGTGATAACTAGCATGTCTTTGGGGTCATCGGGTGGGAACCTGCTTTCACCAGTGTTTCGTCTAGTTGGTCCCACGACACCTCCAGGAGGCTAGACAGTGATCTTTGGCGTCTCAGAGACACTCCCCTAATGCCAGGTCTCACTGCTCCCCACACCAACCCAATAACCTCCTTTACCTTACTTACACATGGCTTTCTCAGCCCAAACAGCACAACAATATTATAGTAGAAACAGCAAAATAAAAACATAGATAAAATACAATAAAACAAATGAGCAGAAATCAGTATATTAAAAACGGAATAAAATACAATAAAGAGAAAA
Organism: Epinephelus fuscoguttatus; assembly: GCF_011397635.1. Classification (NCBI taxonomy): domain Eukaryota; kingdom Metazoa; phylum Chordata; class Actinopteri; order Perciformes; family Serranidae; genus Epinephelus; species Epinephelus fuscoguttatus. The sequence goes on from NC_064754.1 coordinate 767,390, forward strand.
TGAATAAAACATGTTTGAGGGATAAAAGATAATAATGAGTTAGCTAAAAGGCTTCTGAAAGAGGTACGTTTTAAGTTCTTTTTTAAAAATGCCCACAGTGGTTGCCTGTCTTAAACACATGGGCAGGACGTTCCACAGTTTTGGTGCATAGTTCATGAAAGCAGCATCCCCGCTTTGTTTATGGAGCGCTTTGGGCACAATTTAAAGACCAGCTTTGGAGGATCTCAGGGCTTTTTGTGGTTCATAAAATGTTAAAAGGTCAGAGATGTATGAAGGTGCTATACCGTTAAGAGCTTTGTAAGTAATTAAAAGGACCTTAAAATCAATTCTACAAGAAACAGGGAGCCAGTGCAGTTCAGTGAAAACAGGAGTGACATGCTCTCTCTTCTTGGTCTTGGTTAGAAGTGTGGCTGCAGAATTTTGTATAAGTTCCAACTTTTTATGGCTGTTTTGGGAGACCAGTAAAAAGTGCATTGCAGTAGTCTAATCTGCTACTGATAAAAGCATGAATCTCTTTTGTTAAAAATGGCCGCACTTTGGACTACTACAACTTCGTTGACTACTGCAACTACTGTTACTACCTTAACTACTACAACTACTTTGACTACCACAACTACTAAAACTACTGCTAACTGCTAACTGCTAACACGTAACATATTTACGTTAAACATGTTTACTTGATGTGTATTTCCAGCCCGGTCATGCTGCCAGCTGTGTTGTTTGTTGGCGATGTGGAGCAAGCGGACACCCGTACGCCTTCTATTGTACAGCCTGCAGCGCATTCCTGGAAGCCCCACCCCCACCTACATCCTGCAGTGACATCACACAACCTGCTGAGGGTGTCGCCACCAACCAGGTATGCATCACCGCTGCCATGATGTCACTCACGGGTCATTATATGATGTACAACATTAAACGGGCTGCTCTCTGTGAACAGGTTTCAGCTCCAACATCCCATAATGCCACCTGGCAGGTCACGCCCTCATTAGTTCCCACCCCAGGCAGAAAGTTAGCCACGCCCACTTCTGAGCAGTACACGCAGACTGTTGGGCTCTATTACCCATCAGCGACTGAGATGGAGAGGAAGGAGCAACAGAGGGCGCAACAACTCAGCCGGCAGCAGGCGACCAGAGACCGCCAACCGCTGCTGACCACCATCAGCCCAGGCAGAGGTAAAGTTCTACAGAGGTAAAGTTCTACAGAGATAAAGTTCTACAGAGGTACAGTTCTACAGAGGTAAAGTTCTACAGAGGTAAAGTTCAACAGAGATAAAGTGTTACAGAGGTAAAGTTCTACAGAGGTAAAGCTCTACAGAGATAAAGTTCTACAGAGGCAAAGTTCTACAGAGATAAAGTGTTACAGAGGTAAAGTTCTACAGAGGTAAAGTTCTACAGAGGTACAGTTCTACTGAGATACAGTTCTACAGAGGTAAAGTTCTACAGAGATAAAGTTCAACAGAGATAAAGTGTTACAGAGGTAAAGTTCTACAGAGGTAAAGCTCTACAGAGATAAAGTTCTACAGAGGCAAAGTTCTACAGAGAAAAAGTGTTACAGAGGTAAAGTTCTACAGAGATAAAGTTATACTGAGATACAGTTCTACAGAGATAAAGTTCTACAGAGGTACAGTTCTACTGAGATACAGTTCTACAGAGGTAAAGTTCTACAGAGGTAAAGTTCTACTGAGATACAGTTCTACAGAGGTACAGTTCTACTGAGATACAGTTCTACAGAGGTAAAGTTCTACAGAGGTACAGTTCTACTGAGATACAGTTCTACAGAGGTAAAGTTCTACAGAGGTAAAGTTCAACAGAGATAAAGTGTTACAGAGGTAAAGTTCTACAGAGGTAAAGTTCTACTGAGATAAAGTTCTACAGAGGTACAGTTCTACTGAGATACAGTTCTACAGAGATAAAGTTCTACAGAGATAAAGTTCAACAGAGATAAAGTGTTACAGAGGTAAAGTTCTACAGAGGTAAAGTTCTACAGAGGTACAGTTCTACTGAGATACAGTTCTACAAAGGTAAAGTTCTACTGAGATACAGTTCTACAGAGATAAAGTTCTACAGAGATAAAGTTCAACAGAGATAAAGTGTTACAGAGGTAAAGTTCAACAGAGATAAAGTGTTACAGAGGTAAAGTTCTACAGAGATAAAGTTCTACAGAGATACAGTTCTACAGAGGTAAAGTTCTACTGAGATACAGTTCTACAGAGATAAAGTTCTACAGAGATAAAGTTCAACAGAGATAAAGTGTTACAGAGGTAAAGTTCTACAGAGGTAAAGTTCTACAGAGATAAAGTGTTACAGAGGTAAAGTTCTACAGAGATAAAGTTCTACTGAGATACAGTTCTACAGAGATAAAGTTCTACAGAGATAAAGTTCTACAGAGATAAAGTTCTACAGAGGTAAAGTTCTACAGAGATAAAGTTCTACAGAGATAAAGTTCTACAGAGGTAAAGTTCTACAGAGGTAAAGTTCTACTGAGATACAGTTCTACAGAGGTACAGTTCTACTGAGATACAGTTCTACAGAGGTAAAGTTCTACAGAGGTACAGTTCTACAGAGGTAAAGTTCAACAGAGATAAAGTGTTACAGAGATAAAGTGTTACAGAGGTAAAGTTCTACAGAGATAAAGTTCAACAGAGATAAAGTGTTACAGAGGTAAAGTTCTACTGAGATACAGTTCTACAGAGGTACAGTTCTACTGAGATACAGTTCTACAGAGGTAAAGTTCTACAGAGATAAAGTTCAACAGAGATAAAGTGTTACAGAGGTAAAGTTCTACTGAGATACAGTTCTACAGAGGTACAGTTCTACTGAGATACAGTTCAACAGAGATAAAGTTCTACAGAGATAAAGTTCAACAGAGATAAAGTGTTACAGAGGTAAAGTTCTACAGAGGTAAAGTTCAACAGAGATAAAGTTCTACAGAGATAAAGTTCAACAGAGATAAAGTGTTACAGAGGTAAAGTTCTACAGAGATAAAGTTCTACAGAGATAAAGTGTTACAGAGGTAAAGTTCTACTGAGATACAGTTCTACAGAGGTACAGTTCTACTGAGATACAGTTCAACAGAGATAAAGTTCTACAGAGATAAAGTTCAACAGAGATAAAGTGTTACAGAGGTAAAGTTCTACAGAGATAAAGTTCTACAGAGATAAAGTGTTACAGAGGTAAAGTTCTACTGAGATAAAGTTCTACAGAGGTACAGTTCTACTGAGATACAGTTCTACAGAGGTAAAGTTCTACTGAGATACAGTTCTACAGAGATAAAGTTCTACAGAGATAAAGTTCAACAGAGATAAAGTGTTACAGAGGTAAAGTTCTACAGAGATAAAGTTCTACTGAGATAAAGTTCTACAGAGATAAAGTTCAACAGAGATAAAGTGTTACAGAGGTAAAGTTCTACAGAGATAAAGTTCTACAGAGGTACAGTTCTACTGAGATACAGTTCTACAGAGATAAAGTTCTACAGAGATAAAGTGTTACAGAGGTAAAGTTCTACAGAGATAAAGTTCTACTGAGATACAGTTCTACAGAGATAAAGTTCTACAGAGGTACAGTTCTACTGAGATACAGTTCTACAGAGGTAAAGTTCTACAGAGGTAAAGTTCTACTGAGATACAGTTCTACAGAGATAAGGTTCTACAGAGGTACAGTTCTACTGAGATACAGTTCTACAGAGGTAAAGTTCTACAGAGGTAAAGTTCTACTGAGATACAGTTCTACAGAGGTACAGTTCTACTGAGATACAGTTCTACAGAGGTAAAGTTCTACAGAGGTACAGTTCTACAGAGGTAAAGTTCAACAGAGATAAAGTGTTACAGAGATAAAGTGTTACAGAGGTAAAGTTCTACAGAGATAAAGTTCAACAGAGATAAAGTGTTACAGAGGTAAAGTTCTACTGAGATACAGTTCTACAGAGGTACAGTTCTACTGAGATACAGTTCTACAGAGATAAAGTTCTACAGAGATAAAGTTCAACAGAGATAAAGTGTTACAGAGGTAAAGTTCTACAGAGGTAAAGTTCAACAGAGATAATGTTCTACAGAGATAAAGTTCAACAGAGATAAAGTGTTACAGAGGTAAAGTTCTACAGAGGTAAAGTTCAACAGAGATAAAGTTCTACAGAGATAAAGTTCAACAGAGATAAAGTGTTACAGAGGTAAAGTTCTACAGAGATAAAGTTCAACAGAGATAAAGTGTTACAGAGGTAAAGTTCTACTGAGATAAAGTTCTACAGAGGTACAGTTCTACTGAGATACAGTTCTACAGAGGTAAAGTTCTACTGAGATACAGTTCTACAGAGATAAAGTTCTACAGAGATAAAGTTCAACAGAGATAAAGTGTTACAGAGGTAAAGTTCTACAGAGATAAAGTTCTACTGAGATAAAGTTCTACAGAGATAAAGTTCAACAGAGATAAAGTGTTACAGAGGTAAAGTTCTACAGAGATAAAGTTCTACAGAGGTACAGTTCTACTGAGATACAGTTCTACAGAGATAAAGTTCTACAGAGATAAAGTGTTACAGAGGTAAAGTTCTACAGAGATAAAGTTCTACTGAGATACAGTTCTACAGAGATAAAGTTCTACAGAGGTACAGTTCTACTGAGATACAGTTCTACAGAGGTAAAGTTCTACAGAGGTAAAGTTCTACTGAGATACAGTTCTACAGAGGTAAAGTTCTACAGAGGTAAAGTTCTACTGAGATACAGTTCTACAGAGGTAAAGTTCTACAGAGGTAAAGTTCTACAGAGATAAAGTTCTACAGAGGTACAGTTCTACTGAGATACAGTTCTACAGAGGTAAAGTTCTACAGAGGTACAGTTCTACAGAGGTAAAGTTCAACAGAGATAAAGTGTTACAGAGATAAAGTGTTACAGAGGTAAAGTTCTACAGAGATAAAGTTCAACAGAGATAAAGTGTTACAGAGGTAAAGTTCTACTGAGATACAGTTCTACAGAGGTACAGTTCTACTGAGATACAGTTCTACAGAGGTAAAGTTCTACAGAGATAAAGTTCAACAGAGATAAAGTGTTACAGAGGTAAAGTTCTACAGAGGTAAAGTTCAACAGAGATAATGTTCTACAGAGATAAAGTTCAACAGAGATAAAGTGTTACAGAGGTAAAGTTCTACTGAGATACAGTTCTACAGAGGTACAGTTTTACTGAGATACAGTTCAACAGAGATAAAGTTCTACAGAGATAAAGTTCAACAGAGATAAAGTGTTACAGAGGTAAAGTTCTACAGAGGTAAAGTTCAACAGAGATAAAGTGTTACAGAGGTAAAGTTCTACAGAGATACAGTTCTACAGAGGTACAGTTCTACTGAGATACAGTTCTACAGAGGTAAAGTTCTACAGAGATAAAGTTCAACAGAGATAAAGTGTTACAGAGGTAAAGTTCTACTGAGATACAGTTCTACAGAGGTACAGTTCTACTGAGATACAGTTCAACAGAGATAAAGTTCTACAGAGATAAAGTTCAACAGAGATAAAGTGTTACAGAGGTAAAGTTCTACAGAGGTAAAGTTCAACAGAGATAAAGTTCTACAGAGATAAAGTTCTACAGAGATAAAGTGTTACAGAGGTAAAGTTCTACTGAGATACAGTTCTACAGAGGTACAGTTCTACTGAGATACAGTTCAACAGAGATAAAGTTCTACAGAGATAAAGTTCAACAGAGATAAAGTGTTACAGAGGTAAAGTTCTACAGAGGTAAAGTTCAACAGAGATAAAGTTCTACAGAGATAAAGTTCAACAGAGATAAAGTGTTACAGAGGTAAAGTTCTACAGAGATAAAGTTCTACTGAGATACAGTTCTACTGAGATACAGTTCTACAGAGGTAAAGTGTTACAGAGGTAAAGTTCTACAGAGGTAAAGTTCTACTGAGATACAGTTCTACAGAGGTACAGTTCAACAGAGATAAAGTGTTACAGAGGTAAAGTTCTACAGAGGTAAAGTTCTACAGAGATAAAGTGTTACAGAGGTAAAGTTCTACAGAGATAAAGTTCAACAGAGGTAAAGTTCTACAGAGGTAAAGTGTTACAGAGGTAAAGTTCTACAGAGATAAAGTTCTACTGAGATACAGTTCTACAGAGATAAAGTTCAACAGAGATAAAGTTCAACAGAGGTAAAGTTCTACAGAGGTAAAGTTCTACAGAGATAAAGTGTTACAGAGGTAAAGTTCTACAGAGATAAAGTTCTACTGAGATAAAGTGTTACAGAGGTAAAGTTCTACAGAGATAAAGTTCTACAGAGATAAAGTTCAACAGAGGTAAAGTTCTACAGAGGTAAAGTTCTACAGAGATAAAGTTCTAATGAGATACAGTTCTACTGAGATACAGTTCTACAGAGGTAAAGTGTTACAGAGGTAAAGTTCTACAGAGATAAAGTTCTACTGAGATAAAGTTCTACAGAGGTAAAGTTCTACAGAGATAAAGTTCTACAGAGATAAAGTTCAACAGAGGTAAAGTTCTACAGAGGTAAAGTTCTACAGAGATAAAGTTCTACTGAGATACAGTTCTACTGAGATACAGTTCTACAGAGGTAAAGTGTTACAGAGGTAAAGTTCTACAGAGGTAAAGTTCTACTGAGATACAGTTCTACAGAGGTACAGTTCAACAGAGATAAAGTGTTACAGAGGTAAAGTTCTACAGAGGTAAAGTTCTACAGAGATAAAGTGTTACAGAGGTAAAGTTCTACAGAGATAAAGTTCAACAGAGGTAAAGTTCTACAGAGGTAAAGTGTTACAGAGGTAAAGTTCTACAGAGATAAAGTTCTACTGAGATACAGTTCTACAGAGATAAAGTTCAACAGAGGTAAAGTTCTACAGAGGTAAAGTTCTACAGAGGTACAGTTCTACAGAGGTACAGTTCTACAGAGGTACAGTACTACAGAGGTACAGTACTATAGAGGTGAAGTTATACAGAGATAAGGTTCTACAGAGGTACAGTACTGCAGGTGCTTGTAGAGGAGGGACTCAGTCATCTTATTAGTCTTCCGTGTCTTCAGGTTACTGGAGGAAGCAGTTGGATCACGTGTGCGCTCACCTGAGGAGCTACGCTCAGAACAACGCACCCTTCAGGGCTCTGCTGGGAGAACCTCGTCTGGGCCGGGTACGCCTCACCTCACCTGTACCTCACCTGTACCTCACCTGTACAGCAGTGACATCATCACTGGAATACATTCACTGAAGTTTCAGAGGAGTTTGAGACTCGTGTTGAGACTCATCTGTGAGCAGGTCGTTTGAGTTCACTTCCTGTGTGTGAGGTCATTAAGAACACCTGTACAGGTATGTCACAAGACGTGTTGTGTTCCCGCCTCTCCTTCAGATGGTTTCTGCTGTGATTCAAGAAGATCGTTATGAAGTCAGCATAACCGTCAGCTTTGTGTCGGCGGGACGGGAAGAACAACATCAGGTCTGTTCTTGAGTCCCGACACGTTGCAGCCACACCTAGTTCATTTCTGTGTTTCATCAGTAAAGTCATGACTGATGGAGTGTTTGTCTTCAGGTGAGTCCGGCAGGTGACAGCGTTGGAACTGCAGGTCGGACTAAGACTCTGAGCAGCGTTACAGAGCGATCTGCCGACAGCAGCGGTCTCAGTAAGAACATTATTCATTAGCTATAAAATCTCCGTCACATATCATGGACGAGACGATCGCAGTCACTGATACCTGAGCGTCCCCGTCACCAGGAAAAATACCTGTGAGAAAAGATCAGATCAGATTGGGTTCTGTACATCTCAATACAGCTGATCCTGAGCACCTGATCGGCCCCAGGACGTCCCTGATCAGTGACATCATTTAAAGCATGTAGCCTGCAGACAGGAGCAGAACAGGAGTATGAACACCAGAATGTGTCACAACAGAATTGGCCTCCTCAGGGTTTCCACTATTTCATTCAGTTAAGAGCTAATGCTAAAGCTGATGCTAAAGGTGCTGATGGTCAGTCCACACAGTTGATTGAAGGGAAGTATCTGAAGCATGAGCCCAGCGTTCCTCAGTGGTTTGTTGGTTTGTTTGTTTGTCTGACAGGAAGTGATCCGTCTCCAGGTGTGACGAAGCCGCCCAGACTGAACCTGACACCAAAACCTCCGGTAAGAAACCATCAGTCTGATAATGAAACAGAAGAAGAGGACAAAGCTGGAGTTCTTCACCTGAGTCTACCTGCCTTCCTGTTCAGTCAGAAGTGAAATCTCCTCTCTGATTGGTTCTCCTGGTTCCAGGTGAAGGACGTGCAGCTGCTGAAAGAGCTTAGTCCGGGTCAGGGTCAAGTCAGTGTCATCCAGCAGCTCCTGGATCAGGTATGCCTTTGTAGCCAATCAGCAGCCTCCTCTGGATCACCTGACACAGTTTCCACTGATTGGTCTGTTTGTGTCTTCATTTTCCACCAGGGGGCGGATCCCTCCTGTTGCAGCAGTGATGGCCGACATGCTCTGGCGGTCGCCGTGCTGAACGGCCACCATGATGTCCTTCCTGTTTTAGTGCAGAGAGGAGCCGCCGTCGATCAGCAGTCTGGACTGTAAGACGTCAAACAACAGACCTGAGATCAGCTTCAGTTCTTCATGACTATCACTGCCGACACGAGAAAATCACATCTGCTCAGTTTTGAACAACATGTTTGGATATTATCAAGATAATTTCTCAGTATTTTACAACAAATTATTCTGTTTTTACAAAAACGTATCTGTTATATCACAAAATCCACAAAAACCAGCGAATCTGGTTAAAACTCGCTTTTCTCATTACCATTTGTTGTATCGTTGATGTAGCTGAGACATAATGTCCATATTTAAATGTTTCTGTCGACACCCTGATGCCCTCCACCTGCAGGGACAGGCATCAGGGTCGGCTGCACTGTGTGCCAGGTGGCAGGCGCTGCAGGCACCCGGCTGTGCTCCGCCCTGGCATCGCAGACCGTCTCCAGAGACGTGGAATGTCTAGATATACTTGGAGCTGTCAGCTGATAACCACCTGGTGGTAAATTGGATCAAATGGCAGGGAGGCTGCTGGACAGACCTGGTAAACCTAAACATGTAGTGAGGGTGAACTGGGAAAGTCTGGCTGAGGCCCCTGTTTGAATTCTTCTCCAGGTGGGAGCTGAAGACCTCGAAGACCTTTTTTAAGGTATTTTTTGTGGTCAGAAGGTTGTTGGTGCCTGTCGTGGGGGCAACCTCAGAACCCACTGATGGACACCAAGGGTGAAGGAGGCCTTTCAGGCTTGGTTGGTCAAGGGATGTCCTGAAGAAGCAGACAGGTGCCGGTAGGCCAGAAGGGATGCAGCTGTGGTATTCACCAAAGAAAGAACCTGGGTGTGGGAGAAGTTTGGGGAGGATATGGAGAAGGACTTTCAGTTGGCCTCAAGGAAGTTCTGGCAAACCGTTAGACGCCTCAGGAAGGGAAAGCACAGCTTATCTCAGACTACGTTCAGCAGGGGAGAAGAGCTGCTGAGCCAGACTGGGGATACTGTTGAGAGGTATAAAGAACACTTTTAAGAACTCCTGAACCCGGCCATCATATCCTCCATGGAGGAGACAAAGTCTGAAGACTTGGGGGAACTCTCGTTCATATCCCTAACAGAGGTCTCTGAGGTAGTCAGAAGCTCCCCAGCAGCAAGGTTCCAGGTGTGGATGAAGATGATGAAGTCTGTGGACATTGTTGTGCTGTCTTGGCTGACACACCTTTTCAGTGTTGCGTGGAGGTCAGGTACGGAAATTATGGAGTTGTGGTTCTCATTTTTTAAAAAAAGGGGACCTGAGGGTGTGCTCCAATTATCAGGGTATCACAATGATCAGCCTCCCAGGGAAAGTTTACTCCATGGTGCTGGAAAGGAGGCTCCGATTGTTGAACCTGAGATTCAGGAGGAGCGATGCAGATTCCGTCTTGATTGTGGAACGGTGAACCAGCTCTTTACCCTCACAGGGCTGCTGGGGGTCATGGCAGTTTGTCCATCCAGTCTACATGTGCTTTGACTTATGATCATGTCCCCAGCTGTCCTGTGGAATACGGGTACCTAGGCTGCTGTTAAGAGCCATCTGGTCCCTGTATGACCAAAGTGAGAGCTGCGTCTGAACACTCGGCACAAAGTCAAACACGTTTTCAGTGGGTATCAGACTCCAAACATCTGGATCGCCCCCTGGTGGCTGGCTGCAGTACAGGTCATAAATCCTACCCCCTTCATGTTAGCAGACAGGACATTGGACAGAGTTTTTCCCAAAGATGTTTTCTGTCATTTTCAGGTCGTTCTCACGCTGAGGTTTGTTCGAGTGTTTGTTTTTCTGATCACTTTGGTTTTAATCAGTTATTTAAATTAAAAAGGGGGTGTGACATCATGATTGACAGCTGTGTACTCGTGATCAAAAGTGCTGCTTGTGATTGGTCGTGTGGGTGTATGGGCGGGAACCCAAGATCATGACGTCAGCTACACAAGATGGCAGCGGCGGTATGAGAGACATTTTGGCTTCACTTTTGTACAGTAGGAAGCGGAGACGCGTCGTCCATCTTTATATACAGTCTATGGTTCAGACCAAAGAGAAAGCGATGTCAGTAAATGTTTGAGACAAATTTCATATAAAGTCAATGCCAAGAAAAACTGGAGTCCAAACGTCCTGAAGTCACCACGTGAACCAAACATTGCACAAACTGACAGTTTACATCAGTTCAGATTTTCATAACAATGAACGGAATCAAGGAGCTACCTGACACGTTGAGACAGACGCAACCTGAATAACATTTAAAACCTCCTGATCCTCCTCCGAACACACATAACACACAACACAACCAAAACATGCAAACATCTCTGAAAAACAGAACCAACATGTCTGACAAGTCTCCTCCTCCTCAGGATGAAGAACACAGCTCTGCATGAGGCTGCAGCTCTGGGCTCTGAAGGTCTGCAGTGTGCTCAGGTCCTGCTCAGGTATAACACACCTGTACGAACACATCTCTGACATGTGACCTCTTTATGACTCAGAGAAAATTGCTACTGGTACTTTTACTAACAGAACTGATTCCAGTACTGCTGCACCTGAACACGTATCCGCCGGTCAGTGGTAAAATACCTGTGAACCTGTTGTGGAGCTGAGCCGCTGCCTTGGTACAAAGGGACTCCAACTCTTCTTTCTATAAAGTCAAATGACAAAAAGACGTTTGTTATTTTTCTTATAAAATGTTTTCCTGGATGAAGAAGAGTTTATTTTTTCACACTCACAGAAACACATCTGAAAAACTGTGAGGTCACCTGGTTTCTTTAGGATCCTCCTCCTGACTGGTTCGACAAGTTTCCACAGATCTCACAGAAATTATTTATCCACTGTTGTTGCTCCTCCCACTTCCTGATGTCAGAGTGACATCATCATGACATTCTCCTCTCTTTCCGGTTACAGCTGTAAGGCCACTGTGAGGCGGAGGAACGCCAGGGGTCAGACGGCGTACGACGTGGCGGTGGACTCGGGCTGTAACGACATGGTGTCTCTGCTGGCTGCTCGGACCGGACTGGACTTACTGGGTAAACTGGGAAAACCCAAACTGAACCTGGATGTTTTCTGACAGTGAGAACGAAACCAACAATCTGCTGGTTTGATGTGGAGCATCCAGATGTTGGGAAAACTGGATCCATATGTAAAACATGTTTACTCTTAAAACAACATCAAGTAATGAAGTATTTTAGACCTGTGGTACAGACAGTACTCATATTAGTACTCTTACTGCTTTGTGGTTGGATGTGTTGGTTCACTGGACGTGTTTCGTTTCAGATACTTTTTCATGAACACTGTTCACCAACTTAAGTCTGTCTTTGGTACTTTGAATTATTTTCTGTTAAAAAAATGAACTTCAAATAAAACCACAAGTGTGAATTTGAGATCCAAGCTGTCATGGACTGTTTAAAGTTGAAAGCTGTTTATGTACAAAAATAAACAGGTGGGACAGAGACGCTCATGTGTTTACGTTTAACTGTGCGTTCACACCAAACGCGATGGACGCGATGAACGCCACAAGTTTCCATTCAAAATCAATGTAAATGACGCGATGACACGCAATGTCGCTTCGGGCGACACGTTTCAGGCGATAAGAGCGACGCGATGAAGCGATGACGCGCCCATCACCTCATTGCGTGTCGCTTTCAGTTGAAAAATTTGAACTTTTCAAGCGACATCGCGTTACGCTGTGCCGTGACATTCAATCAGCGGGCCAACGGGTCCTCAAACTGGGCCAGCGTCAGCCTGAAGTACCGCTGGAAACGACCGTCATCCAGACACAGCTCTTGCAGGAGGTGATGATATTCACCCAGCTGTGTGCGTTTCTGGAGGATATTGTGAACCCAGACACGGTGGCGTTTGGGTCTCCGATCCAAATCAGATGTCCGCAACAGATAAAGAGCAGCTACGATAGTTAACTCAGCCATGGTTGACGAGAAAATTGCGGGAGGAGGGTTGCATCATCGCGATTGAAGCAATGATCAAAAAGGTGACATTTGTGATCAAGCGACGCGATACTCTCGTTATGGCCGATGACATCGCGTCCATCGCGTTTGGTGTGAACGCACAGTACAGCTCTCACAAGCCACGCCCTTCTTTGACAACACTGTCACCTCCTGTTGGTCAGCTGCAGAAATATTTTGGGAAGACGCTTCATTAAAAATATCCACAGAGTTTGGTGATGTTTGGACAAACTCATTGATTTATGACACAAATGTTCACAAAGCCTGTTCACGTGTTTGGAGCTGGTGGCGCCCCCTGTTGAGCCATTTTAAAATTTTACACATGGTTTATGCATTTGTGTTTGTGTTATGGCACCACCATTGTTTTGCTTTTGCAGCGCCCCCTGCTGTCTTACTATTCTGCCAACAGGCTTTTTCAAAACTGTCACATTCCTGGCCTCAGAACTTCTACAAATCTTAATTTGTCCCTCCTCTCAGGTGTCTTCCCACAGGCCTTAAACACTGCAGTCATCTAGCAGTTCTTCGAAGACAACAAGAGAATACGTTTCCTGCACAAAATACGTGTGGATGCTGACAGCTGAAATGCAGAAATACAAAAAAAAATTGCCTAAAGAAGCTCAAACGCATCAACTACACCGCTGAAAAAAACTGAAAGCTACAACGTAAGACGCGCAAAACTGGAAGCTGAACTGCTTCACATGAAGATGTTAAGAAACACACTGCTAGAAAAGGTCAAAGGTTTAACATCAACTGAAAAGGCTGAAATTAGAAATGCTGAAGCATCCAAATTAATCTATATTTTTAAAGTCATTACTAAAAGTGTGTGTCATATAGAAACTAAAGTGATGGTCAAAGTTGTCACAATGAAATTTAAGGTGTGCTGATGGTGGGTGCAAATGGTGGGTGGCGGTCCGAAAGTGAGTTGCAGATCCATTCTGAATGGGCTGCTAGTGACTCTCTGAGGTGTCAAGTTTGTCAAAAAAAAACCCACTTTATTTTGAAGTGCAGTGAGTATCATGCACAGAGTTTTTATATGAAGTGCTGTTTCCTGCTGTAGAGTGAGTGACTAACAGACAGCTACTTGACAGACATGAAACTCTTTCAACAACACGGCAAAACTCAAGTATGCCGCTGAGTGTATTAAACCGTGTGGACCTTGAACTGATGACGGAGGAGAAATCTGCACCGCTTGGGAACTGCTGACGTACACTGAACTGTGATTTATATTCTACAAATACTTTAACTGATTTGAACTGTAAGTTTTATTCTTGTATTTTTATACCTGTCTCAGTATATTTTGACTTTTTATTTTCTGTTCTTTGAAGAATTGCTTTAAAACGTCTTTTTACACTGTGTTTCTTTTGCACCTTGTCTCGCTGCATTTGATATTTTACGTGGGAAACAGCGTTGCTCTGTTGCTGAAATGTGCTGTAGACATAAACCTGCCTTGCCTTAATGGCCAATTTCATTGAAACTTTCAGGGATTATTCCTGCAACTTTTGAGATGATTGGCTCAGTCAGTCGTTGTGGAGTTAGGTCTAAATATGTGCTGAGCCACGCCCCCTCTGAAGTTCACTGGATAATAATTCAAAATGGCAGATAATCTAGTTTCACAGACTTTAATGGTTCTTGAGGCTTTTTTGTCAAGCACATTCAGCTGGGTGTCGAATTCCAACACAGTCCCTCTTATGGTGTGAGGGGAGCGTGGCTTTTCCAAAATGTCTGGGTCTTAGTTACAGCGCCACCATCAGGCTGATTGGGGTTATCTTTCTTTAGCAGGATTTGCACACAACTTCCAGTCAGTGGTGAAAATTAACATGTCTATGCTGCAACAGCTCGTTTTTTTCTGAAGAAAAAAATAATTAAATTCACATAACAACAACGACAGTCTTCCAGGCCGTCAGTCTTTAACCACGAATAACAAAATCATCTAAAGTGAATATTTAGTTTCAAAAAGCCTCCTGCTGAACTTCTCTCCTCGTACTTTTTATCCACAGTCCTTTTTTAATCATCTTATTTTAGCTGTCGCCTGGTTCAATGTTACACTGGGGCGATCACTTAATTGGCCTAAAAGGTTCTGCACTGAGCTGGTTTAAATCTTGTTCACGTTCATAATGAATCGTCATTACGTACCAAAGTTTGTTTTGGAGTTCCGCAAGGTTCTGTGCTCGGACCAATCCTATTTACTCTATATATGCTTCCTTTAGGTAACATCATTAGAAATCACTCTATAAATTTCCATTGTTATGTGGATGATACTCAGTTGTATTTATCAATGAAGCCAGAAGAAAGTAATCAATTAACTAAACTCCATAACTGCCTTAAAGACATAAAAACTTGGATGAGCACCAATTTCCTGATGTTAAATTCAGACAAAACTGAAGTTATTGTTCTTGGCCCCAAACAACTCAGAGACTCTTTATCTGATGACATAGTTTCTCTAGATGGCATTGCTCTGGCCTCTAGCACTACCGTAAGAAACCTCGGAGTAATATTTGATCAAGATTTGTCTTTTAATTCTCATTTAAAACAAACCTCACGGACTGCATTTTTTCATCTGCGTAATATTGCGAAAATTAGGCCTATCCTGACCCGAAAAGATGCAGAAAAATTGTTCCACGCTTTTGTTACCTCTAGGCTGGATTACTGTAACCCTCTATTATCAGGTAGCTCTAGTAAGTCCTTTAAAACTCTCCAGCTAATTCAGAATGGAGCAGCACGTGTACTAAGAGGAACTAAGAAATGAGATCAGATTTCTCCTGTTTTAGCTTCTCTGCACTGGCTCCCTTTAAAATCCAGAATTGAATTTAAAATCCTACTGTTAACTTATAAAGCTCTAAATGGTCAAGCTCCATCATATCTTAGAGAGCTCATAGTGCCATATTATCCCACCAGAACACTGCGCTCTGAGAACGCAGGGTTACTCGTGGTCCCTAAAGTCTCCAAAGTAGATCAGGAGCCAGAGCCTTCAGCTATCAGGCTCCTCTCCTGTGGAATCATCTTCCTGTTACGGTCCGGGAGGCAGACACCGCTCACATTTAAGACTAGACTTAAGACTTTCCTCTTGATAAAGCTTATAGTTAGGGCTGGCTCAGGCTTGCCCTGTACCAGCCCCTAGTTAGGCTGACTTAGGCCTAGTCTGCCGGAGGACCCCTATAATACACCGGCACCTTCTCCTTCTCTCTCTCTCTCTGTATTATATTACTGCATCGTGCTACCTCGGCCATTCTGGATGTCACTAACTCGGCTTCTTCTCCGGAGCCTTTGTGCTCCACTGTCTCTCAGATTAACTCATATCACAGCGGTGCCTGGACAGCGTGACGTGTGTGGTTGTGCTGCTGCCGTGGTCCTGCCAGATGCCTCCTGCTGCTGCTGCTGCTGCCATCATTAGTCATACTTCTACTGTTATTACACACATGACTATTGTCACACATGTATACTGCCAGATATTAATACATACTTTCAACATATTGTACCACAGTAGCCAGAACTATAACTATAATATTATTACTTTCAATAATGTTGTTGTAAGATACTGTCATTACCTGCATCTCTCTCTCTCTCTCTCTCTCTCTCTCTCTCTCTCTCATTGTGTCATACGGATTACTGTTAATTTATCATGCTGATCTGTTCTGTACGACATCTATTGCACGTCTGTCCGTCCTGGAAGAGGGATCCCTCCTCAGTTGCTCTTCCTGAGGTTTCTACTGTTTTTTCCCTGTTAAAGGGTTTTTTGGGGAGTTTTTCCTGATCAGCTGTGAGGGTCATAAGGACAGAGGGATGTCATATGCTGTAAAGCCCTGTGAGGCAAACTGTGATTTGTGATATTGGGCTTTATAAATAAAATTGATTGATTGATTGATTGATATTTCTTTCTTTACCTGCAGAGGGCAACGTCAGCACATCACCTGCTGTGGAACTTACAGCTCCCCCTGCTGGACAAACTGCAGTCTGCTGAATGTGCCGGAAGGGAAGAGACGCCAGTTCATGTGCTCATGTTTCACTTCTAAATATGAATCAGCTGCTAAACTTTGATTATTAAACTTGTTTTGGTTTTAATGTCTCAGAAACATTCAGAGGAAAAACAAGTTCACTGAGAAACTGGACCACAGGAGACATCAAGTGGCGTGAATCAAACGTAACATCACGTCATCAGTCAAGAATTGACCAGCTCACATATGGAAGCAGACATTATCAGACTTAATGATACTTTGATCTGTCCAACATGAAACGATGTGTTTTCTGACATCAGTCGAGTTTCTTAGTTGTAAATTTCTTCTGAAAGCACCAAAGGTCACATTTTCCATGACACCAAAGATCCTGTGAGGTTTGATTTTGTCAGTATTGTGTGGCTCCAGCAGACGTCGGTCTGTAACTGGAGAGTCAGTGATGAATCTTTGGACTGACTGAAAACCTGCGCCCCTCTTTCAACCGCATCTGTCCAGGTGTCTTTGAGCCAGGCATCGTGCTGCACACTGGTTGTTGTTCAGCTGTCTCCTCAGGACTGACTGGGCTTCAGCAGGTCCTGCAGGTGGACTCAGGTGTTGACAGAGTCTTGGTCTCAGCGTCTCAGTCGGAGGAAGAAAGCGTGGCGGCACTCAGTGCTGTCCACAGGATAATATTTATCATAGAAGTCCAGAATGTACTCCTCCGCTTTGAAACCAAACTTCTGATAAAGCAGCATGGCGGGATTACTGGCCGACACATGCAGTGTCACGTCTTTCCCCATACAAGTCTGAAAAACACAAATACATGACTGAAAAAACACAAAAAACGCCTTTAAAAACATAAAAAACATCTGAAAAATACCACGTCCCAACAACACAACATTTCTTGAAAACACAGAGGGTTTTAATATGGACGGACTGTGACCTCTGGAGCCTCACCTGGATGAGATGGTAGATCATAAAGGTACCAATGCCGGCTCTCCTCCATTCAGGATGGACCAGCAGGAAGGAGATGTAGGCCTCATTGTACTTCACATCAGGCACCATGAAACCGAAGCCGATGACGACTTTCTTATACAGGACGACCACGCTGAAGTCTGGGTATTGCAGACACTCTGACAAGTCCACACCTGCAGGAGGAAAAAGACAAAACAATTAGAGAGACAGGTTCACAGTAGTGTTGTTCAAGGTAAGTAAGATGATGTGTGTCTTTGCTACCAGGCCAGAAGCTGTCATGACACATGGCGTTGACAGAGGGAATGTGGTTTGGCCGGACATAGCAGTAGTCGATGGGGGCGCTGGGTTCAGGGACCCAGTCGGGTTCCTTCCTGTGAGGATATGCTTTAATCTCTGCCAACAACCTCAGCTTCACTGGACGACTCTCATAATCCCTCCTGAAAAGCAAACATAGAGAGGTACTATTACTGTGCTACCTACAACAATTACTTCAACTGACGAGATGACATTGACGCGCAGATGTCAGGGGGTAGATAATGTCACAAAACGTAAGGCTTTCAGGACTTTCTCTATCTACCGGACGTTAAGAGGACTCTTTCGACCCAATGGAAGGTTTGAGGACCCTATCTAACCCATTAAAGGGTTTTTTGGGGAGTTTTTCCTGATCAGCTGTGAGGGTCATAAGGACAGAGGGATGTCGTATGCTGTAAAGCCCTGTGAGGCAAATTGTGATTTGTGATATTGGGCTTTATAAATAAAATTGATTGATTGATTAATTGATTGAACAAAAGATTTTGGTATTTTCTGTACCCCAAGGAAGGTCTTGGGACTCTCTCTTCCTGATAGAAGATTTTAGGACTCCCTTTACCTAACAGAAGGTCGGAGGACTCTCTCTGCTTGACAGAAGATTTCGGGACTCTTTCTCCCTGACAGAGGGTTTGAGGACTCTCTACCTGATGGACGGGTTTGAGGACTCTATACCTGATGGACGGGTTTGAGGACTCTATACCTGATGGACGGGTTTGAGGACTCTATACCTGATGGACGGGTTTGGGACTTACTCCATCTGACGGAAGGGTCTGAGGACTCTCTCCCTGACAGAAGGTTTCAGGACTCTTACTGATGGAAGGTTTGAGGACTCTTTCTACCAGACAAAAGATTTCGGGACTCTGTACCTCAAGGAAGGTCTTGGGACTCAGTCTTCCTGACAGGTTTCAGGACTCTCTCTACCTGACAGAAGGTTTCAGGACTCTCTCTACCTGACAGAAGGTTTCAGGACTCTCTTCACTTGATGAAAGGTTTTGGGAATCTATATACCTGACACAAGATTTGAGGACTCTCATTACCTAACAGAAGGTTATAGGACTCCCACAACCTGCCAGAGGGTATCTGGACTCTGCACTCTCTGTACCTCAATGAAAGTTAGAGAGCTCTTTCAACCTGACACAAAGTTTGAAGACTCTCTACCTGCCAGAAGGTTTTGGGACCCTCTTTACCTCATTAAATATTTTGGGAAGCTCTTTACCTGATGTATGGTTTCAGGATGCGAGAGGTGTATGGACTCTTGATGCTCTGGTCCAAACTGCCTTCTGCTCCCATCAGACGATGCCAGAAGGACACCGAGTGCTGCTGAACGCCCCTTCTGCAAGAAAAGTTGGTCTGCACACAAACACATTCATGTACAGTCTGCATCAGTGATTCACTCTGTGTTCTTCAAAAGAGCTTCATCATCCACGAATCAAAAGCAGTTGGCTGGAACAACAGTCGTCAAACGCTTACCAAAGGCATGTTTCATTTAAACATTTTACTGCTGCTCTGTTAGTAACGAACATTATAGACGGGTAGCAACGTAACTATAAGAGCAGTTTCTCTGATACTCTGTTTCAAACGACAGCTGGCAGAGTTCAGAACCATGTTCAGACCAATTTCTCCGTAAATGATATTTAAATAATTTACAACAGTTTTAACATATGTGTAAACATACGCACCAGCTACCATCATCAATTTTTCCAAAAGCAACATTAACAAAAAGTCATCTTGAGGTTACATTGCTTCCTTAACATTATCCAATTCCGGCTGAAATAGGATGCTAGGACACAACGTAAGGCAGGGATGTGCGTATAAACCAGTGGGCTACATCAGATGGACAGTGTAAAAGATTTCAGACTGACTAACACCAGGATGAATGTTGACAATACCTGGAAGCGATCAAGAATACGCAGCTCCTGGCTGTTGGTGCAGTATTTTCCCATGGCTCCTCCTCGCATGAGATTCCCCACCCCTTGGGCGCCATAGATCCCTCCCACCAGGCTGAGGGTAGCACTGACAGCCCGGTCAATGTCCAGCAGGGGGAGCCCTCTCTGCCTCTTGGCCTGACGAACCAGCAGCTTCCTGTGGAGGCGTTTGGCCTGTGGAGTGACAGCCAAGGCCAGGGGGCAGGCATCCAGCCGACGCAGCAGCATCCTTTCCTCGTAAAGACTGAGGGGAGCGAAGCGAGGACTCTGTGAGATGCCGCCAGCTCCGTCTGTTTTCTCAGGATGAGTTATCCTCCTCCGCTCAGGCCCTCCAGCACCAACACACCGGCCAGTGGAGAGAGACGGACCTTCACTGCGTCCCACTGGCTCTTCAAAGTCATCCTCGCGCTCGCGGCCTTCATCGTCCTCGCTCTCTGCTTCACATTTGATGTGTGGGGGTGCTGGCCGGAGCTTCTTGCGGGCAACAAGGTTGGCGCTAGGGGGAGGAATGTACTCCATCCCTGGGTCAATCATTCCCTCCGTCTCCATCTCTTCATCGTCTGAAGGTCCAAGCAGGTTTTAACATCATGTTAAAACAAAACTACTCACAACAGACAGAAAACAGTGGATGAATCAAACATTAACTCACCGTGGAACAGAGCCTGTGGAGGCATGGCGTCTGGGATGAGGTCCGCCTCCGACAGCAGACTGGGTGTTGCTGAATGAGATGCCGGCGTCCCCGGGGCAGAGAAATCAGGTGAAGGTGATGGTGACGGGCTGGTGAGTGGTGTTCTGTCTGATGAGCTGAGGGAGGAGAAATCAATGACTTCACCTTTTTCCAGGACGAGGTCAGGCCGGCGCCCTGCACTACCTCCACGGCCTCCTCCCAGTTTGACCGGCGTGGAGGAGGCACTACGGTCGGTGTAGCCTCCCACTGCCTCTTTCTGAGCACGCCGGATGTCTTTGGCCTCTTGTGTGCGACAGCGCTTCTCCTTCAGCTGCATGGCGTTCTCCACAGGGTTTCTGGCTCCACGCTTCCTAAGGCCCTCCACGGTGATGATCGGGTCCAAGGCAGGTTTCGAGGCTGCCGGAGAAAAAAAAAATCAGCTCAGTGTCATTTACCTGCAGAGGTTAACCGAGACCTTTGGCCACAGCTCTCCTGGATCAGTGCAGGTGGCGGTTACCTTTAGCCTTAGTGATGGATTTGTCCACCTCCGGCCGCAAAGTTGGAGGTCTGTTCTGGACCAGCTTCCACCATCCAGGCTCACCAAACTCCTGCGCTCCAGACCGGAAGAAAGTAGGACTGCCGACCGACAGGCAGCCGGCCACCGTGCTCCACCATGTTGATGTCTTCTTCCTGCAGAATAATGTGGGATTCATACTTCTGTATTGAATCGACACCGTACCCCACACTGTAGCCTGACGTGCACCTCCCCAGAGATGTAACTCCACAGTGTCACAGTGACGCAGACCTCCTGTCTGTCTCTGTGAGCTGAAACCATTTCCCTCAGTGGAAACAAAGATTTGATTTACTTTAATTTCACAGATAAGAAACAATAAACTGTGAAGACAATAAAGCCTCCACACACTGTGTGTGATTTATCCTGGCTGAAATATGAGCAGAGCAAATCTCTGCTAGCTGCTAGGCTAATTTATACAATGTAAAATGCCATAGGCTTGTGCTAATAACGTTAGCATGTTGTATTTGCTTGGAAAACGTGTTTAGTATAAGTATGTTTTTTTCAGTGAACCATTTGAGTTGTGTGTTTAATGTGTGTATGTGTTTAACGTGTGTGTTTAATGTGTGCTTACTGTGTGTTTACTGTGTT
This sequence comes from Epinephelus fuscoguttatus, assembly GCF_011397635.1. Taxonomy (NCBI): domain Eukaryota; kingdom Metazoa; phylum Chordata; class Actinopteri; order Perciformes; family Serranidae; genus Epinephelus; species Epinephelus fuscoguttatus. Next base: position 788,798 of record NC_064754.1, read on the forward strand.
TACTGTGTGTTTAATGTGTGTCTAATGTGTGTTTAATGTGTGTTTGTGTTTAACATGTTTGTGTGTGTTTAACGTGTGTTTAATGTGTGTATGTGTTTAACGTGTGTGTTTAATGTGTGTTTTTATCGGTGTCTTTAATGTGTGTTTAACGTGTGTTTTTATCGGTGTGTTTAACGTGTGTTTAATGTGTCTGTTTAATGTGTGTTTTTAATGTGTGTTTAACGTGTTTTTATCGGTGTGTTTAACGTGTGTTTAATGTGTGTGTTTAACGTGTGTTTAACGTGTGTGTTTAACGTGTGTTTAATGTGTGTGTTTAACGTGTGTTTATGTGTTTAACGTGTGTTTAATGTGTGTTTAACGTGTGTTTAATGTGTGTTTGTGTGTTTAACATGTGTGTTTGTTTAACGTGTGTGTTTAATGTGTGTTTTGAATCAACTAAACTTTACAGCACTTGACAGAAACTCCGCCACTGACTAGTGTTTTGGAGGTGTAACTGCAGAGTGACACAGACACACCACCACACAAGTAAACATGCTCACAAAAGTGTCTGCCACGTGCGCATAGAGTCTGCAAGTGGTATAATCTAGCCAAGTAAAAAGCTCCTTTAGACGGTCGGATCAAACACTGAAACAGGAATCATCTGTCCATTGGAGAATGGTCCATCCTGATGGGAAGTGCTGAACCAGGGTCATGTGGATACTGAGGGAACAGGAGAGGTGCAGTGACCAGTTACACCTCAGATCATCAGCATTTTTTTTTACCCTGTGCTTCGCCGTCTGTAGGCCGTTTCCACCGCAGGAAGTTGGTTCCGTGGTGAACTAAGAACTTTTTGAGAAACTCAGGAACTAGTTCTGTATTTTCCACCAGAGTAACCAAGCACTAGATTTAGTTCCAGGTGGCAAAAGAAGTCAGTTACCTGCAGTTAGTGAACATGAGGCCATGTGTACGTGGTCACACCACCAGAGACATGACATGACAACAGTATAATACAAACAGGTCAGTATACGACATCATGTTAATAACAGTATTAATATAAATATAAATTCCAGTGACCTTGTTCCCAGCAGGAAGTTCCAGTGTCGGCCAATAAAAGCGCAGATGTCCTCTTTCCACCTGAAGTAACCTTGTCGGCCCGTCCCCTCCAGAGACAGATTGTACATGGCCAACATCACCACCTGACACAAAGACAACGCACAAATATTTTCACAACCAACAGAAGCCTTTAGCTTTAGTTTTCATATATCAGAGGTGTGTGTGTGTGTTGTTGTTTATGTGTGTGTGTGTTCACAGTGAGTTCAATAAATAGCTCTGTGTTTAGAGCCAGCAGAGCCAATGGTGTACGGCGGCAGACCTCCACCGTCAAGCCCCACCCCCAACCTCAAGCAGAACACCAACACCACCAGTTTAAATACTCGACTCCACACTTGTGTTCAAAACCACGACAAGAAGCAGAAGATCCAGACACACAAAGTAGAACATGTTGTTTCAATCAGTGCCGTCAGAAGAACCCAGATGTGCAGACTGCGGTTGCACCAGTATCTACTTTCATGAACTGGGAGCTAACGTCAGTGTTAGCTTGCTGGTGACATCAGCATGGCAGCTCAGCTGTTAACCAGAACCAAGAGGACAGAGCAGGTCAGTCTGAGCTGCTCTGCTCTGACTTCCTGTTACATTACCAGTTTATCTTAAGCTCCTCCTCCTTTGTATACAAAGCCCTACATGGGCTGGGACTGAGCTACATCACTAACTCCCTTGTTAACTGTCTGCCTCCAAGAACACTGCGATGACCTGCTGCTGGTTTACTGGGAGAAGAGTGGGGATGCACTACCTGTAGACAGAGAAGCTGCTTGCTGAATGTTTTTATCTGTTCACTTAAACTGGCTCTGACTCTCTTTATGTGGTTCCTGCTGCTGCAGCTCTTTTAACATCTTGATTTTATGATTCATTCTGAGATTTTATGATGTCATGAATTATTTATTTCACCTTCTGCTCATACTGCCCTCACTGTGAAACACTTTGTGCTGCATGTCTTGTCTGAAAGGTGCTGTATAAATAAAGTCTATCATTATTATATCATTACAGCTAACTAATGTTAGCAAACTCATAGGGTTAGTAAAAATTATTCGCTGCTTAATGTGAACGTTACGTGACTTTGTAAGTTTCAGTTATAATGAAATATTAACCTTATGTAGTTTAACTTTGTGTCACTGGTGCTGCTTTAAAGTTTGATGACTTTGTCCCAAACTAAGGTTAAAAGTTGCGTTTTCACTCAGTTGTACCGTGCACGCTTTCACAACGGCAACTTAGTTTACAGCAGAGTGACACCGAGCGTTTCCGTCAATACAGCAACATGATTGGGTGATATCTTTCCTGGTTCAGCTGTGATTGGCTTTTAGGGGGAAGAGACAGGATGGGTCCTGGTGCTGGAGGAGGGGCCTGATACTGGGGGAGGGGTCTGATGCTGGGGGAGGGGTCTGATACTGGGGGAGGGGCCTGATACTGGGGGAAGGGCCTGATGCTGGGGGAGGGGTCTGATACTTGAGGAGGGGCCTGATACTGGGGGAGGGGCCTGATACTGGGGGAGGGGCCTGATGCTGGGGGAGGGACCTGATACTGGAGAAGGGGACTGATACTGGAGGAGGGACCTGATACTGGGGGAGCGGCCTGAGGCTGGCGCTCTGCTGTTCGATGTTGGTCATAATAATCATCACCATCATCAGCAGCAGCAGGTGAGGTTGTACCTGCTGCCAGGTGAGTCTCATCCTCTCGAAGCTCTCCTTTCCGTCCTCGGAGCAGTCGGAGCAGATGAATTTAAAGAAGTTGTCTCCTTTCAGGTAGCTGGGCTGCTCACCTCTGAGCTGAGCTGAGAAACAAACACAAACAGTCACAAACTCGAACTGCTGACGGGACAGAAACAAACCTGGACACCAGCTGAGGACACGGATCTTTGATAACCGAATGTTTTAGTTCGGTGTCATGTCATCGACACTACTGACTCGTCCCCATTCTTCATATTCAGGACGTGATGTGGGACATGGAGGAGCAGATAAATGAGGCTCACCTGCAGGGACCCACTTGTGGCAGCGGTCACAGTAGAAGGACATGTCCTCGCAGGCCCAGCCTCCGTCAGCCTCCTCGCCCACATCACTGGTCAGAGAGTCTCCACTCTGGTCATGTGACAGATCCACCGATCCCTGATCCTCCGACTCCACGATCAGCAGAGTCTCCCCCTCCACCTCCCCTTCCTCCAAACCCTCCGAGGCCGACGTGCAGGCTGCGTCGTCCTCACCTCCGCCCAGCTGCTCGCTGCTGCTGTCCATCTCTGAGCCTCGGTGACACCTGTACAGGTAAACACCAGCTGAGTCACAGCCTGCTGTTTCAGCCATCACAGTTCAACCCTGGATCATCAGTATGAGTCAGCGCAACAAACACTGAGAGGTCTCATGTTCAGGAGACTTCAGGTCACCTGACTTCATGTTTGGTCACCTGAGCTGTGGGCTGAGGAGTCAGCTGAATACAATACTCTTTCATTCATTCAGTCATTCATTTTCCAACATGCAAACTCCACCCACAACTCAGCTTCCCCACCCTGGGTTCAATCCAGGAACCCTCCTGTTGTGAGGTGACAGTGCTAACCACTGCACCACCGTGCCGCCTACAATAATCCAATAAAATACTAGTTTTGCCTGTGATGAAGCTGAGTGAGGGGATGAGATAAAGTCTGGAGCATCTATCCAGAGGCTAAAACCCAAATCTGCTCCACATGACTTAGTTTATTTACTTCAAAAGACGGACATTTATCTGGACCCTGTTTCAGAGAGCAGGAGGAGTCCTGGACCACGTCAGACTCTGTGGCTGCACATTATCAACTTTTCAACAGTGTAGAAATTGACAGAATATCCCTTTAAAGCAACACTTACCTTTCTGGAAATTTTACGCTTTTCTTTGTTTAGGTTAAAATTACAAATCACCATATGTAAAGGGACTGATCCACAAAGTGTGCAGACTGATACAGATGGATTCACATTGAATTATTTGCCTAGATATACAGTAGTGGAAAAAAGTTTTTGGACACCCTTAAAATTTTACACAATCTCAAATATTATCATGAAATATTTGTGGAAAAATCTTTCTTGTGTTTCAAAAAGTGTGGCTGCATTAGACAGATACAAACAAATACAAATTATATTTTTTTGTTTATTGTTTACGAGAAAAACTAACAAAACTAAATTCTTGACAGTTTCAATATGTCAGTTCTCAACATTGTCGGTATCAAAGTCAACAAATAACAAAGAATGTGTTCAAAACTGAACAAAAAATAAATAAACCATCACATCATCAAATTAATATTTAGTAGTCCTGCCATTGGCACGTAGTAGAGCTCTAATCCTGGCTGGCATGTTCCCCACGAGCCTTTCACACTGTTGAGGGGTAATCTTGTCCCATTCTTCTTGAATTACTGCTTTTAATTCTTCTCAATTCTTTGGTTTATGCTTTGAAACAGACCTTTTGATAATCCACCACAGATTTTCAATGGGGCTCATGTCCGGGGATTGAGCTGGCCACTCTAAGACCTGGATACTGTGCTCCTGCAGCCAAGTTCTACTGGCCTTGGATGTGTGGCAAGGGGCATTATCTTGTTGAAACATCCAGTTTTTACCTCGACGGAACAGTGCACGCGCAGAAGGGAGCATGTGGGTTTGGAGAATGGTACAATACTTGGTAGAGTTCAATGTGCCATCACAGACAGTGAGATGACCAACACCAGCAGCACTCATGCATCCCCAAACCATGATACTGCCTCCACCATGCTTGACAGTAGGTACTGTACATGCTTCGCCTGGCCTTCTGCGTACCCTCACATTAGTAGGAGGAAGATAAAGCTGGAAACTGGACTCATCTGACCACAAAATCTTCTTCCAGTTCCTGGCTGTCCAGTTCTTGTGTGCCTGGGCCCAACGACGCCGGGCTAACCTCTGTCTCTCATTGATCAGGGGCTTCTTGATAGCCTTGTAGGACCTTAAGACGTGATCTAAAAGTTGGCCACGTACAGTGCGGGTGGAACACTGGACACCAGTTTGGTTTGACCACTGCTGCTGAAGCTCCTGTGATGTCATTCGGTGGTTTTGCCTGCACATGCGGATCAGGATGCGGTCATTTCTTGCTGAAGAAACCCTTGGACGCCCAGATCTTGGTTTGTCTTCCAAGCTGTTGGTTCGCCTGTATTTCTGCAGAGTGTATCCAACTGCTGAAGGACTGCATCTGCACTTCCTGGCTATCTGGCGGCAGCTGTACCCTTCCTGGCTGAGAATCTTTATCTTCAGGCATGTTTCCTGCGTTAGGTTCCTTGTTTTAGCCATTTTTGTGTCTGAAGAACTTTCAAATGTGCTGGCTTTATGTAGACACGAAGCTCGGCAACAAAAATTGTGTCTTTTAATAAAAAGAACGACCTTCATCACTGGTACCAAAATGAGCCAATACTCAAAATTTCTTATGTATTTTTATGGAACCAATCAATTTTAAGTTTTTAATGGCTTTTTTAGGATTTATTTAGTGTTTTGGCTGTGACTGTACTAAAAGAAATTGCACTTGAAGACCTAAGAGTGATTCTTAATGCAATATTTCACAAATGCATGGGGTGTCCGAAAATTTTTTCCACCACTGTATAGTTACACAATATATGTGCATGTGCATACAAAGATCTACACACTGCTTATACATACATTCTATATCGGCACATATCAACGAACACAGCATATCTGCAGCAAAAAAAAAAAAAAAATAAAATAAAAAAAAAAATAATAATAAATATATATATATATGAATAAATAAATACAAATAAACTAAAATTAAAAATAAATAAATAAACATAAAATGATGGCCCATCATAGATGATGACAGATGTCTACAACAGTTAGAAAGAATGTAGATTATAAAGCCCAAACAGGGAACACAGAAGCAGGACCTGAGGGTAAAAACACGAATGAATAATTTAGTAAATCAAATAGATAATAAAAAGGTTATAAGGAGAAGGAAAAAAAAAAGGGGGGGGGGGCGGCGGCTTTTCAAGTTAAAAGGCCTTTGAGATCCTGTTTGTGCCCAAAACCTCATAGTCTCCTCTTTTGCCCCATGGATGCGTGATGTAGATAATTCAAGATAAACAACATCTATGAAAGTGAGCAGCCATTGCCGGCAGGTTAGTATATGTGGAGGTTTCCACCGAGTTGCGACCATCTTCTTTGCAGCTGTCAAACCAGACAAAGAGACACGCTTTTGGGGTTTTCGTAACTGGAGCTGAGAGAGATCATTAAGAGTCAGCACAGAATGGGAGGAGATAGGGGTGTGTAGTATAGTGGACAGATTATCTTTTATCACTTTACATGAAATTAACTACGCCAGGACATTCCCATATGATATGATAAAAGGTATCAACTGCCCCAATATGGCACAGTGTACAATTTGAGTCAGCTTTAAGCTTCACACTGTAAAGTTTCCAGGGAGTAATATATGTCCTCTGAATTAAATTTAAGTGAATTTGTTGATGGTCAGGGTCTCTGGAAGATTGGTTTACCATATCCCAAGTATCATCCCAATTCAACCCTGGGATAAGGTCAGGAATATCTAATTGTCATAACGAGTTGACAAATAATAGCAGGTAGGTTCTCTCCAAAATATGGCCATACAGTTTAGAGACAACACCTTTTCCCCCTGCGACTGACGTAATACCTTGAGCAATGAGTGCTCTTCAAGTGGAGCCTGCCAAGAGACCCCATAGGTCTTCATGGCTGTCCTCAACTGTAGATAAAAATAAAAAGTATAACGTTGTAAACTGAACTGGATAGAGAGGTCCTCAAAAGAGTACAAGCCCTTGTCCCAGATGTGTTACCAAAAGAATGTATCCCCTTGTCGTACCACTGCCGGCACTGACCAAACTTTATTGAGGATTTACCAATCAACAGCCTATCATTGTTAAAGATAGGAGAGTAAGGGTTCCAATCGGATGAAATTCCACAAACTTTTCTGCTTCCCTCTGGACCACTATTAGGTTAGACACAATGGGACCAAAGCAAAGTTTACATTTATTTAAAGGGGTATCAGAGAATAAAACTTCATCCAGCTTTAATGGAAGACCCAAGTTCTCCTCCAGTGCACGCCATGCAACCTCAATTTTACTATCGTACCAGCTGACTAGAGAACGCAATGTGAAGGACCAGTGATACAGCCTAAAAGTCCATTCTCACTGAGGGCGAATATCCGTGCAGATTATTCTCGCGGAAAAATATAAAAGCTGATTTCATGGGTTCTAATGGAAGTTTGCACACTGGGCGGCACTTTCGTGCGGTGAAAAAAGTTTCCGCCCAGACTTTGACCCCCGCGGAATTCACCGGCGGAACTACACAGCTGAGCCAATCAAATTGTTTGTTTATAGTGACGTCGCACAGACCTGGGAGAGTCCAAAATCCAGTCAGGCAGGACAGTATGGGAGAAAGGTTGATAAACCTCGTTTCACAGATTTTATGAACAATGAATTAAAGGACAACGTCTGGCAGTCCATTGTCCAGCTTGGTGGCTGCGGTGAGAGTAGTAAGTGCTAAAGAAAGTTGATGTTGACGCTTCTTAAACGTTAGCTTGCTAGCTCGCTGCTGCTGCTGCTGTCGTCCATGTTCATCCACACACGTTCACACTGCGCAGACTTGGAACACAACAAAACGAAATTCCGCACCGCGTCCATACCGCGCCTGTCTGTATAGTTTAAACACGGAAAAGCGCTGCACGAATATTCCGCAAATCCGTCCCGCATTCTGCATCGCGGCAGTGAGAATGAACCTTCAAGTTGGGAAGTGAGAGACCCCCAGCAGAACTGCCTCGCTGCATTGTGGATAATCTGATGCAGGTGTGCTTATCGTTCCAGATGAATTTAGTAATAATGCGTTGTGCTCTGTCCCAAAAACGACATGGAGGTTGCAAAGGCAGCATTGAGCTCACAAAGATGAACCTGGGAAGCACATTAATTTTAATGATTGATATGAGAGATCTGAGAGAATTTGGCAGTGTTGACCATTTTTCGAGATCTCGAGTGATCTTACACAGGTTGTTCTCAAAGTTAAACTTTACGATGTTCTGCAGTGATGCAGAATGGTCAATACCCAGATATTTAAAGTGTTTTACGATTGGTATACCAGAGGGCGGTGTGGTATTTCTATTAAGGTCATTCAGGTGTAAATATGCTGACTTTGTCCAATTTATTCTGTAGCCTGATAAATCACCAACTTCAAAAAATAGAAAAAATGTTAGGTATAGACTGTTGAGGATTACTTAAATAAAGTAAAACATCATCGGCATACAATGATACGTGATGTCGTGTCCCACAGATGGTAATAGGTGTGACACCATTGACCGTGCGAATTGTTTGAGCCAGAGGTTCCAGAGATAGAGCAAAAAGAAGAGGGCTCAGTGGACATCCCTGTCTGGAACCTCTGGCTATGTTAAATAGGGAGGAACAAGTTCTGCCTGTCAATACCATAGCTGTAGGGTCAGCATACAATGTCCTAATCATACTTATGAAGGAGGACCCCTGACCCATGACCTCTAACACTGACCAAAGATACTGCCACTCCAAACACTCGAAAGCTTTCACAGCGTCCAGTGAAAGGACAGCGGCTGGTAGTGGCGATGAGGAGGTGCCATGTATTATATGTAATAACCTTCTCACATTATCTGATGCCAGCCTAGATCTAATAAAACCTGTCTGCTCACAATAAACTAGTCTGATCATAAAAGGCTGGAGTCTTCGTGCAAGCATTTTAGCATACATTTTTACATCGGCATTTAAAAGGGTCTTTATCTTTTTAAGCAGAAGTGACATAATGGCTTGTGGATATAAACTAGTAACAGGGATATGCAGCAAGCTTGTGGGCCACTTCTCTCAAAGCTGGAGGAAAAGAGAAGCCTTGAGGGAGGCACAGAGGGAGCTCCACCTTCCACAACACGCCATGGTGACAGACTGCCAAACATGATGGGGATCCAAGCAGAAAATGACAGCAAGAGTCCTGGAACAACAACGTGCTTTGACCAAGGTTCTCTCTACAGACCGCAAAACACAACAGCTACTGCCCTCATGGCAAGACCTGGACGTCCTGGAAGCTTTAAACAAGGCTCTCAGCCCACTCCAAGACTTCACTGCTGATTTGTCAGCTGAACAATTCATACCTGAAACCTACTGTCCATCTTCTGAATGTGATTTCTTAGTTTTTTTATTTTTAATAAATTTGCAAACATTTCAAAAAAACTTTTTTCATGTTGTCATTATGGGGTGTTGTGTGTAGAATTTTGTGGAAAAAAATGAATATAATGCATTTTGGAATAAGGCTGTAAAAAGTGAAGCGCTGTGAATACGTTCCAGATGCACTGTACATTGCAGAAATGCCTTTGTTCTTTTTTACAATGCTGTACAATCTTTTCGTTTTTTGTATTAAGTACTGAAACGGATTCCAAAATGCAGAAAGGCCTTTAAGTTTGTACAAAATACCTTTATTTTCAAAAAAGGAAAAACTTTTATTTATTTGAAAATATTATTTGGAGACCAGTACCGTAAAAAATGTAGGTTTTGTAATTTTATGCTGCTTAATATTTGTATGTTTCGGTTGGGAAATAAACACTACGTTTATTCTCTGCATTTTTCTTGATAATCAAGCAGGAAGACTCATGATAGCATTTATTTATTATAATGTAATCGCAATATTGTCCAGTAAAATCGCAATCGCACATTTTTACCAAACCGTGAAGCACTGATTGCCAGTCACCAGTACTATCTAATGAAATTTAATGAAATTTTAATGAAATTTAATGACATTAGCATTTTCATTATATTATAAAACTCATCAGTCATCACTGACCCCGGATAAGTTTCAAAACTCTGAGGTTGCGTTTGACTGTGCAGGACAGGTAACGTTATGTTTAGTTTGCTTCTAATATAACATACAACGTTATATGACAATACAGCATCCAGTTGCTAATGGCTAACGTTAGCCTACTGTAGCGTAGCCTCTGAAAGATTAACGTTACCTTCTCTATATACTATACTATACTATACTCTCTTCTCTTGGCGTGTTACACTCACTCTCCTCTTCCGTATCTAACGTTAACTTGCTAACGGCTACTTCTATCATAGACGTAATGAGGACGTAATGGAGGAAGGGGGATGGGACTTTGGAGGGAGGTGGAGTTGTGGATGTTCAAATTTTTTCCAAGTGCTGTGTGAAATGCAAGAAAGGTAAGAGTTGCTTTAAATGTGTTGCTGTGTTTGCTGTTTGGTGACAACACCTGGCTGCCATGTGGACAGGTGTGTTTACCTGTCTCACTGGTCCTGTGGGCGGAGCTCTGCCTGTCTGCGTTGTCTCTCGTCCTCCAGCTGTCTGGTCAGCGTCCTCTGCTCTTCCAGCAGCCTCAGGTTCTCCTTCTTCCTCTCCAACCGCTCCAGATCCCTGACGACACCCTCGTGGAGACGCTGCAACACAAAACACACAAATTAACATTTTAGTGTCAAAGACACGATGGACGGATTTACATTTCCTTTTTCTAATTTTACCAATCAATCAATTCACTGTACTGTAAACGTCAAGACTAACTGAGGAAACGTTATCATACGTGGGGAAACACCAGAGGCAGGATAAACAAAATAATAATAAATAAATAATAATGAAATAAATAATGAAATGGAAGAATATACCAGCTAGGTAAACAGATTAATAAAAATAAATAAATAGATCAATACACAATGATATGAATACAAAATAAAAAAAAGACAATTTAAAGCCAGGCTGAAGATAGTTTGCTTTTAAAAACATCAGCAGTCTGTGCGGCCCTCAGGTCCTCGGGCAGCTGATCCTCGGGCAGCTGATCCTCAGACGTGGACCATGGTTATGAAACGATGCCTCACTGTGGGTTTTGTTCTAACTTTGAGGTCGATTAAAAGGCCAGTACCAGAGGACCTGAGGGTTCGTATGATAAAAGCAAATCTAATAAATAGGTAGGACTAAAACCACCCGCTTTTGCACCATAAGACATGTCTCTGACCTTGGAGCTGCGACAATCAGTCGATTAATCCATCGGTCACTTGACAGAAAATTCTTATAATTTTTTTTAATCACTTTCTGGTTCACTGCTTCTTTAATGTGAGAATGTGATGCTTTTCTTGGTCACATGATAATTAACAGCTTTGGGACTTTTGGACGGTCGGTCAGATGACATCACGTCGAGCTCTGGGAAATCAGACTCACTGTTTTCTGACATTTTATTGATTAATCAGTTCATCAAGAGAATAACGAGTAGATTAATTGATCATGAAAATCATTATAAAGTTTCAGTGAAATTTGAGTGTAGACAGAGGAGGAGCTTCAGTGAGCTCCACATGAAACAGGAAACAAACTTCCGTGTAGTACACTGACCTTCAAAATAAAGTTACACAACAGCAGGACTGAGTTTGGTATGAAGGTCAAAGACATTTGGTTCTGAAGAGAAGCTGCAGTCGTTCTCACACCATAAACTTCACAACAAACAAGATTAACCTACTACATCCAACAGATATACGAACTATATGAGCACGATAAACACAGCAAACCCCAACTGATCCCTGCGTTACAGCTATGCCATAATAATCAATATGATAACTTCAATAATAAAGGTATGTTACTGGTTAAACTTCTTGTGAATCTTAAAACCCTCTGAGGAAAACTACCCTTTGTAACAATCAGCTTCATAAATAAAATGTCACTGAATTAAAACTTTATTTTCTGATCACTTCACAGCTCTGAGGATCAATAAAGGTTTATCTTATCTTATCATGAAAAGATGTTCATCAGTATTTAAACACAGTGACAACCAGCTGTGAAACATTAAAACCTGAGACACAAACACATCAGCTGAGAGCTTCAGTTTCTCTGATGTTCTGTGTGTACGTGATATTTACTGGACAAACGTCTGACTGCTTCCTAAAAGTGAAGAAGGTAAAGGAAGTGTCCGTCAAAATGATTGATGAATATTAATTATCACAACAATCGCTACATGCAGAAATACAAAAGAAGACACAGAGACAAACTGCTCTTTCTGAGATCATTATTCAGATACAGTTTCAAACATAATAATGTAAAGTCTTTAAAGATATTTAGACTTTACATTATTATGTTTATGGGGAAATGTGGTGTTTGATTTCAACAGTGACAGAAATTCTCCTTTGACAAGGCTCAACAATGCGCACAATTCACACTCTAAACAAATATATAAAAAGGACTTATTACTCAACAAATAGAAAAACACAGATAGAAAATATAAGTGTGAGAATCAAAACACACAGCGGTGACATGACAGTCTGGTCCCAAGACAACCGCAGAGAGGCTTTACTACAGCAGATATGCTGATGATGGTGGTGCAGATTTACTGTAGGTGGTGGACAGTGCAGGTGCTGCAGCGTCAGGTGAGTAAATTAAAGTGTCAGTGTGGGAGGACTGAGTCATTTACTGTAGCTGATTATAAAAGAATGTGCAGAACAAATACAGATCTTTTTAAGGAAGCGGCTTGAAAATAAAAACTGTTAAATAAGGAATGCTGTAAAATATCAAATGCACAGAAGGTTGAATATGAGATGCAGACAGAGTGTAGATCTCTGAATAAATACAAACACAAACAGGATGTAAACATCTACAGAAAACATACATAAAAGTTTTATAATAATTCCAGTGTGACATGAATCCTGACTCTTCGGTTATTGTTCTGTTTACGTACTGAATCGGAATTATCTGATATTATCTGATGTTTATTCAAATTTTTTTATTTTTAATTTTTTTTAAACATCGGTTTCTCTGACGCCTTTAATTTGAAAAACTGTACCGGATGTTTGTATTAGCCGCTACTGTTAGCTTCACACAGACTGAGCTGCTGAGCGTGTTCATCCTCAGCTACAGTTCGTTGTTTCAGTTCGGTAAATGTTGAAATGCTGCAGTTTGTCCGTTAAACACCGTCAGGTTTTAATTATTAACGGACAACAGCCCGTTAACTTCCCGTGACCTCACAGCTAGCTGTTAGCCCCGCTGTTAGCCCCGCCGGACGCGTTAGCACGGCTCGGTTCGGTTTACCTTACCTGTTTGTCCCAGGACTGTTTGAGGTGAACAGCAGCCACAGTGCTCAGAGTCAGAACCACAGAAACTCCCAGGACCACTTTAGAGGCTGTAGACATCACGTTAGCCTTTAGCTTCACGTTAGCCAGCTGCTAACAGGCTCTGATGTCCCCCGCTGCTGTTAGCTCATTCACTCCTCTTCTTCTTCTACTACTACCGTTTCTTCTTCTGCTGCTGTTCATCTTCCTTGACGTTCAGGCCGCCCTCCTCTGGCGGTCACAACAACATACAGAAGTCATGTTTACATGTTCAGCACTTCTTTATGTTTTATTTCACTTCCTTCATTCAAACTGAGATTGTTTTTAAAGAAAGTCTTGAGTGAGAGAGCAGCGTCAAGAGACTACACAAACAAACAAAGAAAAAACACAACAGCAAAGAGTTTATACAAACAGCATCAACATGTTTACAAATAAAAACAACATAAAATTATGACAAATACAAACAAACAACAGACTCTAAACAGACAACAGCAACAGTTGGAAGAAAACTTGTGCGTTTTGCTGCTCTACAGTTTCCACTTGTTCCACCATGTTGTTTATTTACCAGCTGACAGATGAGGTCGTGTCGTCTGCATAAAAATGAAATTGTGTACTGAAACATTACAACATGTTATTGATAGAAACTGTAAACAAATAGAACATATGACTTCAGCACAGGTACGTTGTTATAACCAGGAAATATGCTTAAATTAGACCGGTCTCACTCTGAAGTCTTCAAATACCGCCGCTTGGTCAGTGACTTCTGCGTCAGACAACGACAAAAGCTGTCTTTTCACTTCAGCACGATACTCAGCTGGGCGGTGTCAGTGTGTAACGGTGCCTGGCGGCGTCAGTGTGTAACGGTGCCTGGCGGCGTCAGGAGGAAACGTGGCCTGACAGCAACAAAAGGGGGCGAAATGTCCGAGTAGGGCAGGAGGCCAGTGTTCACTTCCTGTATGACTGTAAGGCCAAACCCTGTTCTTTTTTATAAACGTAACCACGTGTGTGTGTCGTTGAAGGAAAAAACATCAGTTGGTGGTGTTGTACCGACGTAGTGCTTTTATTTTGAAAGAGACTGTATGCAAACTGTACATTTCCTGTGAAAACAGAAGTGTATTTTGAAAACAGACAATGCATGTAACAGGCTGAAGTTGACACGGCGTCGACAACCAACACAGCCAGGGTACCTTGGACGTCACGTGTGTTTCTTTATTTATTTCTGTGTGAAGCTTTTGATTCTCATGAAGACAGAGATGAAGAGGAGAGCTCAGCTCAGCTTTATTTTAAAATGATAAAAATGATGTTGGAAACAAAAGAAATGGGAGTTTGTGAACAAAGAATTTTTTCAATAATAAAAAACAACAACATATTTTAGAGGTTTGTAGCGAGAGGCTGAAGAAACGTGTCATCCGAAGGAAAATTATATTTCTCTTACTTTCCTGTTCATTTCTTCCAGCTGTGAGAAAAAAACATATAACACACATTTTTGTTGTTTCTGTTAGTTTTTAATATTCAATAACAACATCTAAACATTTAATTTGATTTAATTCATGTTTCATGACTTTGTGTTTCTCTGACGCCGGCGCACAACCTAACGCACTGACGGACTGACGCTGACCGGAAGTCATTCATTCCAATGGAGGTGAAACTGACGGATAGTAACATATATGTGTATATATATATATATATATATATATATATATATGTCTATGGATAGTAACATGTATGTGTATATATATATATATGTCTATGGATAGTAACATATATATATATATATATATATATATATATATGTCTATGGATAGTAACATGTATGTGTATATATATATATATATGTCTATGGATAGTAACATGTATATATATATATATATATATATATATATATATATATATATATATATGTCTACATACATACATGTATGTGTATATATATATATATATATATATATGTCTATGGATAGTAACATGTATGTGTATATATATATATATGTCTATGGATAGTAACATGTATATATATATATATATGTCTATGGATAGTAACGGCAGCAGTTCCGTTGACCGTCGGACTGTGGAGCAGGTTGGATTTTTCCTGCTCGGGCGTTGACAAGATGACAGTTGTAAACAAACAATATTTCATTTATTTATGCAAAAGAAAAATAAGCATAAGCTTTTTTTTCCACTATTAAAAGTGATTGTTGACCATAGGTTGATTTCTATGCGGTTGATAATTAATCTATATTTTTGAATTTTGCGCTCATCTCCATCGCCCATTTCACGCCTATATATCAGCTCTTTCAATAGTACACTACTCAACTCGTCTCAGTTCAGTTGGTGCAGTGACAGTCAACATGAGAGGAAGATCTTCGCAGGAAGATATTTTAGCTCTTCTGCCAGGTGACTTCGCTAACAGCTCTCGCTGACAGCACGCGAGCTAGCTGTCCGCCTCTGGACAGGCAGGTCTGTCAACGACGGAACCTCACGGCGTTGTTCTGGGGGCGGGGAAGGCGTTTTGGAAACGCTCCGTTAAAACAGGAAAAATAGGTTGTGCACCCGGCGTGACAGAAACATTAAAAAAAGGGGAAAAAATGCAAACAATATTTGTATTTATTCTGTCAGAAAAAGTTTTGTTGAAATGATAAAATAAAATATTTTTCACTTCAATATAAAAATAAGAGAAATAACTGGGTGCTGTGTGTAAACTTTACTCAACGCAGATGAAGATCTCAGAAACATTCAACAACTGTGTTTCAGACACAAAGTTTCGTTAAACAGTGAAAATAAAAGATCTTTCAGCAGGTTAACGTTTGTCACAGCTGCAGTCTGAAGACAACTACATTACCCATGAGGCCCCTAGAAGAGCTCGTCCGCTGACCAGTGAGGAGCCGCGCTGCCGGCGGGGGGGGCGGAGCTTCTGGTCCCGTTCAGAGAAAGTGCCACGACTCTGCAGGCTGCCGGACTGAGAGCTGAGGTGAGAAAAACTTTATTCCATCGGTTTTATTGAAGAGTCGAGCTCAGACTGGAGCTGAAGAGGCTCCGAGTGCAGAACAGCTGCTGAAGGTTATGATGAGAAAAGATGAGAGTTGAGCTCGAGTCCACACACTGAGACAGGATGCTGAACAGCTGCACTCAGAAACGTCTCAGTCCAACAGTCAGTCACAGAGAAATCTGCTCTTAATGGCTTTCTGTAGAAACAAAACCTGCTCAGATGAGATGATGGAAGTTTGCTCGGCCTGTTTCTGCTGCAGCTTTCACATCTGTAAATTAATATATCGATATATGAATATGTATCCAGTGTGAGGGACAGGTCTTCAGTTTAAAGTGAGTTCTAATGTGAAATCCAGGATGTGAGGTGTTCACAAGAAACTGAGCTGAGTTACATAACTGTGTGTGTGTGTGTGTGTGTGTGTGTGTGTGTGTGTGTGTGTTCACAGTACAAAGGGTTAATTGTGGACTCGGACACGTTGCTGTTTCTCAAACTCTCACTCTGTGTCCTGGAGAATATATTCAGACTCACCTTGAGCACAGCACAGAGTGTGTTACACGAGGATCAGCAGACGCACAGTCGTCTCTGCGTCCAGCTGGAAACTGTTGGGAGTTTATTTCTGACCCTCAGACATAAAAACAATCTGCAGACACTTTACTGCAGTAAAACTCAGCAGAAAAACTCAGATGTGACTCGATGACAGCGACACGAGTATCAGGAACAAAATGTACTGAAAGTATGAAAAGGTGAAAATCTCAAGATGCAGAATCGCCCTCCTCAGTGTTGTGTTATTAAATTAATAAGTCATTATTACCTGTGTGTGGATGTGAGCAGTGTTTCACATACTTCACACACTGTGGAGCAGTTTGATGTTTAAGGGACTGTTCCTTATTTACGGGGTTCAGCTCGGGGGAGACGTTGCATTTTATATTTAATCCCTCAGCACCCCAGAACCTGCCACATAATTTATCACATTTATCAGGCTCGAGAAAAAAACACAAACAGAGTCGGAGGTGGTTTGAAGACGTTCAGTTTACTGTGAAATGAAACTAAAGTGAGGATGGACCGACACGTTCTCGTCCCACCTCGCCACACATCACCGCCTCTTTAGTCAACGTCACGTCTACAGGTGACACATCAGGCGTCCTCCTGCGTCTCTTGTTGACACTCTGGGACGTCGTGTCAGTTTACGCCTGATACATGCATCGTGTCTTTTCAAAATTAACTTTTCACAGGAAGTGTTCAGTTTCTGCTTGTTTCAAAATAAACTTACATTGTCAGTAAAACACCTCAGATTTCCTTGTGCAACAAAAGCATGTGGTTAGGTTTAGAAAAAACATCCTGGTTTAACCGAACCCTCTCAGCTCCTTAAATCACGTTGTTGTCCGGTGGCGTTATGAACTCATGCCACCTGACGGTGTGTCATACTGCCGCCAAAGCGTGCCTTTGTTTTGCTGGTGTCTGAGTGGTGGTGTTTGAAGAATGAGAACGGGTCGGGATGGAGGGAGGCTTCCTCTCATGAAATGACTTCAACAATGAATTGATTAAGAAACATTTCAGCAATGAGGCGATTCAGAGAGCTCGAACACAAAACATCAAGAGCGTCAAGACAAAGTGCAAAAACTCACATTATGAAAGAACATCTGAAAATTATTCATTAAAGAACCAGAGAGATGTAAACTCCACACAGAGGGTCTCACCCACCCCGAGGTTCAAACCAGGAACCCTCTTGCTGTGAGGCGACAGTTTTAACCGCTGCGCCACCGCGTCATCCTGGAGATTAATCAACACCTTTTAAAGTGTAAAGTCTTCGCAGGGTTCATTACAGACACCTGATTTATCTGCTCTGAGAGTCTTACAAGTAAAAATGCAAAGTTGTTTGAAATTTGAAATTTCACTGTATCACTGTATGAAGTGACAACAAAGGCATCTTATCTTATCTTATGGTGGCGCCACAGGAAACGTCACAGGGGTGCTAGAATCCAATCTAAATCCAGAAACTACTTTTCAGGCTTCTCTGTCATCATTCAGACAAAACAATGACTAAAAAATGATAATCGTTATTGGCAGTCTGAGGCTAATCAATGAATCAGCTGATCAACGCAGCAGCTCGTCACCCTTCAGGGGATGAACAGGAGCTACTGTTCTGTAGATTCATCACGTCATTAAACGTGTTGAGTTTAAACACAGTCAGCTGAGTGAGGGTTCAGATTGAATCAGTGACGTTCTGCTGAACACAGACGTTGAACTTTGACCTCCAGTCAGTGATCAGCAGGTAAACAACCAGCAACACCAATCAATACGTTCATACAGAGGAGTGTTTCCTGTTAAAGGAAAGACATCAAACTGTTTCAGATCGTCACAGAGAAAAGTGTCAGCGGTGTGAACTGGCCGGTCGGAGCTGGACTCAAGCCGGCTGATGGTGTCACCTGACACTCAGCTGGTCAAATGGCCGGCGGCTGGTTTTAAAGCACGTCACCTGTTTCAACAGCCAATCAGCTTGTAGTGAAGTCAGCTGGTCAAGTCAAAATGACCACAGACGGTGTGTTGGCTTGCTGCAGCAGGTGCTCCATCCCCACAGAGCCCTCTGTTTCTGTCCTCACGGTGTGCAAAGCTGCAAATCAGAATGGAAGTACAGAGAGTCGTTGACTAGAGATGATACGCCGTCTCATGGCGGTCACTTCCTGTCAGCGTTACAGATCAGAAGCACAGAGAGTCGTTGACTAGAGATGATACGCCGTCTCATGGCGGTCACTTCCTGTCAGCGTTACAGATCAGAAGCACAGAGAGTTGTTGACGTTACAGAATGGAGCGTCAACAGTAGGTGTTTGTTTCAACTCGTCTCGTCACAAATCTTTGGTCTGAATTGGACGTTAGAGTCTTATTAGTAGGTGGGATTAAAAATTTGTCTTAATGGTGGTGCTAGAGGAAATATGATGGGTTCATCCTTTGGAGAGCAGGAAGCAGATTAGGACCTTTCAGGGCAGTTTAGTTCGGAGTTGCTGAGGTATTTTGTTCTCCATCTTTTCTTCAAGTGACATGCTGAAATGTCATCTTTACCCTCCAGACTTCCTGTTTGACACGAATCAGTCATGGACGTCTCCGACCCCCAGACCCTCGGCTTTATGGTCTTTGGAGGCTTCATGTTCATCTCGGCGGTGGGCATCGCCCTCGTCTCCACGCTCTCCATGAAGGAGACGTCGTATGAGGAGGCACTGGCCAAACAGCGCCAGAAGCTGGTCCAAACACAGACTCAGAGAGCAGAGAAGAAGAAGAAGGAGAAGACCCTAGAGAAGAAGAACAAAGCCAAGAAGAAGGAGGAGCGGCCAGATGGGAAGCTCTCAGAACCAGGCAGTGATGGTGGTGAGGAGCCTGAGGTGGTGGCTTGTACCGAGCCGCAATCTGACCCCGAACCTGCCACAGAGCCCATGGCTGCCCCTGAAATGCCTGAACCAGAACCAGAACCAGAACCAGAACCCGCAGCGGTCACTGCCGCCACCATCGAGTCTCGTCCAGCCTCCTCACCAAAGGAGAAGAAGAAGAAGAAGTCAGCCAAGGTGGAACCAGCTGCTGTGCTGGAAACTGTTAATAAGGAAGTTCTGGTCATGGCAATGGCGCCGGTGGTAGACATTCCTCCAGTAAACGTTGTTTCTGAAGTGACCAGAGAACCATCAGCTGCTAAAACCGAAGAACCCAAAGAGAGTTCAAGCAAGAAGAAGAAGTCCAAGACCAAACCGGAGCCAGGTGAGTGAACTCATGAACATGTTCATCTGCATCAGTTTCAGACGTAACATATCGGCTGGACATTCCTGTAAAATAAAGTTTAATTTAACAATGGATTTCAGTTAAATTCTATCAGATTAAACAGAACATTGAAGGTTGTGTTTTGTCTTTGTTTTCTAAAAGTGACCGACTCTGCCGGCTCCTCCCTGCTGCTGCCATACAGCAAGCTGCTGTTCGCTGTATCCAACATGGCACTCAGTGATGACGAGTTGCACAAACTCATGGAGGTCCTGAACCAGAGGGCCAATGTCCGCCACGACTCCTGGCAGCTGGTAGATACAACTGAGACAGTTCACCAGTTAATGTTAGCTGATACAGTCGCCAAAGTCCTGTTTCCACCAAACTCTTTCAGTACAGTACCTTTGGAACCAAAAGTAACCTTCAGACATGGTGCCTAGACCCTCGGTCCGTTTAGTGTTTCCAGTGCAAACAGTCCTCTTAAATGTTGGCGGGGTTGTTGTCACTCACTGCTACGTCCTGACCTAAAACTGCGTGGACAAGAGGCCAACATGTAGAAGAAAATATCTGTATACAGAAATACCTAACTATGTGTAGACAGGGCCTTAGAGCCAGATCATCATTCTTTTATTCACTCTGAAGGTCCAGACACACCAAAACAACTTAAGAAAACTAGCGGTGACGAAGGCCCCCTGTTGTGTCACTTCATGCGGCCAAGTCTCGGCCAATAAGTTGAACATAAACACACCATAGAGATGACAGACGACAGCCAACCAGCACGTATGTTCTGCTCCTGCTGAGAGGAAATAAGTCTCCACAGCAGCAGATGGCGGTCATCTGTGTCCATCACTGAAAAAGGGAAACAGGAAGAGCGTTGTGATGCTAGTTAGCCAGTTAGCACATTAACAACACAATCAGAGCATATCTACTGTGCGCCAGTGAACAATAACACAAACCATCAGGAAACGTTTCTGCTAAAGAGAAAAATAATCTGACCTCATGGAACAAGTTGGTTTGGTCTCACTCCCTCTGGACTTTAGCTCCTCCTTTACTCACTGACGCTCCTCTGCTCATCACCTGAGATCAGCTGACAGTCAGAGGGATTTCATTCACCAACAGGCTCCGCCTTCGCTGATTCAACAGGCTCAATCGGCTGCAAAAAAGCCAACGGGGGGCAACAGTGCAGGACACACAGACTAGGGCGACAGAAGCTCACTGATGGCCAAACATTGGTCAACGGCCGACTGTCATCTTGGTGTGTCAGGACCTTAATAATTACAGTCTTTACTATTAACTGCCAACTGGAGAGCTTTAGTAGCCAAATAGTTGCAGCACATGCCACACTAGCCCAACAAAACAAAAAAACCTGAAAGTATATTAATAACTGATAACTGTTCTCTTAAGTCTGATGGTATCGTCACTTGCATTTCACAATTATTACCACTACATCACTTCCTTCCAACCCACATGACCTGAAAGCAGCTTTGGTGTGAAAGATTTTCCATGTCTCATCAGATATAAAGTTGAGTCTGTGTTTGACTTTCAGGCCTGTCAGAAAGGAGACCCACTGTCCACTCTGAAGAAACAGCTGGAGGAGAAAGAGAAGCTGCTCACCACCGAGCAAGAGGACGCCGCCACCGCCAAAAGCCGCCTCCGAGAGCTCAGCAAGGTGAGCCAGGCAGCGTTCACATCGTCAACTGTGTGATCGCCGAAAGATTTATTTCTTCAGTACTGTTGGTTTGTTAAGATGATGCTGGGTGATGTTACCCAACAAAGAATGGTACGACGACACCTCAAAATATCTTTGTCCTCTGAAGGTGCACTGACAAACAACGACAAGTCAATAGAACACGTGTAAGCGTTCTAGACAGACGGGACTGAATGAGACTTTAAATAACCACAAGTATTTGATACAAGGCAGATAACTCTATCCGTAAGATTTCACTGGAGTTTAGACGAAGAACTGTGAATACCATCAGACCCAGACCATTTGTGACAGTACAAATACATTTGGACTGTTGATTAAGCAGAGTGTGAGCACTAACATTCAATTTTTCATAAGAAGGTCAAGTTTGGGCTTGCTGTGTTCCCTTCTTCAGGAACTTAGTGCAGAGAAATCCAAGATGGCGTCTTTGGATGCCAGTCTGAAGGCAGAGCTCAGTGCTCGGGTTCAAGAGGTCGACACCATGCGGGCCAGAATGGAGGCTGCTCACCAAGAACATCTGAAACACACCCAGCGACTCAACCAGAAGGTATTCTGTAACAAACTTTAAAGGCTTAACAAAACAAGCTTCAAGTTAAGTATTTTGAGGGAAAGTCAAGTCACAAGTCTCACAAGTAGGGGGTAAGTGTAACACAGATCTCAAATCCTTGAGGGCAGGTCCAAGTCAAGTTAGAAATCTTGTCCAACTCAGTCTCACTTCAAACCTTACGTCCTTGATAGAAGGTCCACATCACATCACAGGTTTTTAACGGCAAATTACAAGACTTGGGGGCAGGTCTAAGTCAGGTCTCAAATCCTGTAAAAGAAAAGTCTCAGTTCAAGTCTTGTGTACCTGCGGGTAAGTCTAAGGCAAATCTCAAGTCCTTGAGGGCAAGTCCAAATTAAGACTGACATCTTGTCAAAGCAGGTCCCAAATCCTGTAAAAGAAAAGTCTCAAGTCAACATCAAGTCCTTGCGAGTAGGTCCACTACTATTCACAGGTTTTCAAGAGCAAATAAGTCTTGAGGGCAGGTGTAAGCCAGGTCTCAAATCATGTAAAAGTCTCAAGTCCTTGAAGGTAGGTCCACTGCAATTCACAAGTCTGCAGGAGCAAATTACAAGTCTTGAGGGCAGGTCTGAGTCAGATCTTAAATTTTGTTGAAGCAAGTCTTATTTCAAGTCTTGTGTACCTGGGGTTAAGACTAATGCAATGTCAAGTCCTTGAGGGCAGGTCCAAATCAAATGGGACATCCTGTCAAAGCAAGTTTTAATTCAAGTCTTATGTCCTGGAAAGTAGGTCCACGTCAAGTCACAGGTCTTCAAGAACAAATTCTGCTGAATTCCTGCAAATATTTTCCTTTTTTAAAGTTGTTTTAATCGTGAATTTAAGTCTCAGGTCTAACTAGTTTTTTTGGCTAACTAGTTGTTACCTGGGACAGAGTAGAGAGGCAGTATTTGTAGCGTGTTTACCTAACTGGCGGTTAACCTGGAACAGATTGGAAGTCTGCAGGAACAGCTGGAGAACGGTCCCAACGCTCAGCTGGCCCGACTGCAGCAGGAGAACTCCATCCTCCGAGACGCTCTGAACCAGGCCACCAGCCAGGCCGAGAGCAGGTAACAAATAAGTCAAGTACCCATGAGTCACAGCGGCCTTTGCTATTAACATATCCAAAAAGTTCTCCAAAAATGAACCTCTAATTGGGGTCATATCAGAGTTATCAATTTCTGACATGTAACTAGTATTCACATCGACCCAGCTCTGATAACTGTGGTACTTCAAGTACTGCTAAAGTACTACAAGTTAAAAACTCTAAATTCAGCTCAAATATTTTACAGAAGTTATTTTTCAGGGCCGCAGATACTTAAAGTTTGACCAAAATCTAAAACTTGTGTCTGATTTGACACGTGATGACCCGTCTGTCATCCGGTCTAACCCTCCCTGCAGGCAGAATGCGGAGCTGGCCCGTCTCAGGCAGGACTGTGTCCGTCTGGGTCGGGAGCTGACCGAGCGTACCGATGCTCTGCGGGCCGACGAGGAGCGCAGGAAGAGCCTTGAGGCCAAGATGGCCGCTGCTGAGCAAGAACTGGCCCAAGTTCAGGTCAGAAACACAGAACTGTAGTCCTTAATGTCACATCTGCTCAGCTGCTGCATTTGTAGTTTCTCACTTCTTTGACTTCTTTTTTTATCCAAAATGTCTTCATTTTAACGCGCAGTGTGATGGAGAAGATGCTGTTAACAGGAAGTGACCCGTGTTTTCTGTCTGTCTGTGCAGCTGGTGCGTGAGGACACGGAGCGTGCTCTGAAGCAGCACCTGGAGGAAGTGCGCTTGGAGCTGAAAGCATCGCAGCAGGAAGCTGCTGCTGTTAGCGGTCAGTGTTTCTGTTAGCATGTAGCTAACTCAGACCAGTTTACCAGATCTGTAGAAATCAAAGAACAAGAGCAGGAAGCAGAGGACGCTGGAGTCCATCTGTTTTTTTCGTGAGCTGCATGTGGTTCTGTTTGTACCAAAAATATCCATATTTACTGACAGATGTAATTTCACTGTCACAGCTATAAAACGTGAGAATCTACAGTGTGTGCAGTCACAACTTTAAAGTTAAACCAGAAATATCACAAAGACACGACAGCAGAGCTCTGCGGGTTGATCTCCGTGTTTGCTGTATCTCCATGGTAACAGATATATGAGTAAGAGGGTCAAAGTTCAGGACGTAACCTTATGAGACACTCGTCCGTCCGATCAAGAGCAGACTGCAGGAAATGGTACAAACTTTTTAAGGGGCGCTGCAGGAACTACTGCAAGTGAAAAGTATGCGACTTGGGCCGAACTCACAGTAACTCCACTCTGCTGTTTGTCCCTCAGAGCTGAAGGGGGCGCTGGCGTCTGAACTGCAGGAGCTCAAGGTCCAGCTGGAGAACCAGGCTGCAGTCCAGGTAATGACGGCTCATTTCAGGGCTGTCGAATGATTCTTTAAAAAAAAAAATAAATAAATAAATAAATAACATTATTTTGCATTTGGAAACAGTTTTGACGTCGACGTTCACGAGGTGAAACAGTTCTGAGCAGAGTGTCCTGATCGGGAATCAAATGAATGTAAAGAAACTGACTTTATCGTTTTGATTTTTAGATTTATTTTCTTTAATCAGCTGCTCTGCAACAACAGTGAGGTTAAAGCGGAGCAGTGAGATGTCCGGTCAGGGTCGGCGTGGTGTGATGTTACTCTGATATGATGTGGATGACTCACTGACGTCTGATGATCCGTTAATGTGACAGTGTCGACAGATCCTGTATGTGTCAAACTATTGTCCCCCCGCCGGTCACAACATGTCCCCCTGAGGACGTCCCTCAGGCCCGAGTCTTCTACCATGTCGGCTGGTCTGCAGTCAGTGTTTGATTTAGTTTGATCCACAGGTCTGTGGTGATTGGCTCTCTCCTCAACACATCAGTCTGATCAGCTGTGAGCTCAGATCACTGCTGACTGTCAGCTGGGGAGACGTCTTATATGACATCACTGCTGCAGCAGGAAGCAGGAAGCTGCTGCGGTGGCTGGACTACAAGTAAGGGGGCAACAAAGGGACAAAATAGCAGCACGGGATTAACACGATTTAAAACAAAGAAAACATTATGTTTGGACCTAACTCACATCACGATAACGTGTTCACGCTGACAGCCCTCACTATTACTGAACAGCTCCGTCGACTGACTTTTATTGATCGTAAACAGATCGATAAACTTTAACCAAAACGTTCAGTCACCAGGAGAAAATGTTGCACTGAATGTTTGTTCCAGCGGAGGAGGTGCCGCCGACAGCAGCTGAGACATGACTGTGTTTCCTGCGGGAACGCTGCTGTGTTTTTGTGCCCAGCGCCGCGTTCACATGAAGTCAGGCCGACGGTGGACAGACAACACCTCCTGGACATCACGCTAAAACCAAACCAACAGTCGAACGCACTCGCAGTAAAATGACACATGCGTGACGATATGATGATGCTGTGTTGTTTTCAAACAACAGAATGAAATATGTTAATTAGAATAATTGTATGTTCATTATTTCATGTAATTGTTGAGTCGCCTGAGTTGAGGCTTCGTGTGAGGGAGCTACGTAACATCGGGTTGTAAATTCCGTCAAAAATATAAAATGCAAGTCTCCTTCTAAAACGATCCAGGCTGTAGGGTTTGCATAAAAATTAAAATGCCTTTATTTTTTTTACTAAACAAGGTATTTTTATTGATAATTCTGCGTTCAGCGGCGTCATCAGGTCACCACGTGGGCGTGTCCACAAAGACCTGCAGAACTGATGACGGTGAAACTCTGGACGCAGTCAGTTCCTCGTAAGCAGCAGGTTGACTCACAGACGAGAGTTTGACGATGGTGAACTCTGGCAGTGAGTTTGGGCGGTTGTGGCGTGCACTGCTGACAGCGCTGTGTTTGTGTGTGTGCAGGCGGAGCGCTCGTCTGAAGTGCAGCAGCTGAAGAACTGGTACGAAACTCTTGTGTCACATTATTGAACCAATAACTGGGCGCAGACACTGTGGCGGACTGTAGTTTGACTTCCTCTGTCACTTCCTGTCAGTGTGCAGCGCAGAGACGAGCAGGTCGTCTCTCTGGAGGCGGAGCTTGATCGGCTGAGGGCGGAGCTACAGTTGCTGACGTCAACACAGTCTCAGAGGTCAGAAACAACACATTTAGTATGAGGTTATTAAGAGTAGATTTTCTGAGTCATGTGACAGCCGAGGAAGAGGAGGGTTTCACCTTCACTTCAGTAGAGTCAGAGTTTGATGGTGGACGTCGGAGGAACTGCAGCTCTGAGGTTTTGTTTCTGTGTGTCCTCAGAGCGGAGGAAGACGCCAACGAAGCAGCAGCTGGTGATCAGACGCAGAGAGACGTACGTTTCTATTTCATAATTTCATTCAAATTATTGTGTTTGGGGAAGTTTAACCTTCAGCAGCTGCTGCCAGCGTCACCTGAGAGAGTTACGTTTGTCAGAGTCGTCGTTTGGGTCTCGGTTTTGAGTCGTCGAAGTGAAAACATCGTAATTAACTTTACGATTTTAAAACATGAAGACTAACAAACTCATCAGACAGATCATTTGTCACAGTCGGCGCTAACACAGCTTCAGAGTTTAGTCAAAGTTACGTCATCATTTTTATCATGTTATGTCATGAATGGTGCATTCAAAGACGCTCTGACATCCAGGATTTCTGACTTTAACTTTGTTAGAAAATCAAACTCAGGAGAAAATAATCAGTAAAAATGTGATGATTTATTTCTGTACAAACATCAGAGGTTCTTCTTCTGGTCTCCGTCATGTGACGATCATAGATTTCAAAATAACAGATCAGACACATCCTCAGGTTCTTCAAAACCGTCTGTGACGGCTGTGGTGATAATTCTTCTTCTTCTTCTTCTTCTCCTCCTCCTCCTCCTCCTCCTCCTCCTCCTCCTCCGCAGAGTTCAGGAAGTGAGACAGAGTCTGAGCAGCCGTTTGAAAGGTGAGAAACACCTGAATCAATAAACAGCCGGTGTGACGCTGTGGAAGTTCTGTTTGTGTCTGACATGTTTAATGTTTGATGTTGACATATTGTTTGTTTTTAAATGTTGTGTTTGACATTGTTTGTTGTTGTTTATGGTTGTGTTTGTTGTTGTTTATGGTTGTGTTTGTTGTTGTTTATGGATGTGTTTGTAGTTTAACGTTGTGTTTGTTGTTTGTCAGTCTGGAGAAAGACTCTGAGCTGCTGCGTCTGGAGGAGGAGCTACAGCAGCTCAGAGAGGAGCTGCAACAGGCTCGTAACCACGGCAACGTGAGTCCAAATCAAACCCTTCATGTCACATGTGTCGTGTTTAATAAAGTTTTAGTTTGAAAAACTCTGAAACAGATTGTGTTCAGGTGTCAGCGACTCGAACCATCAGGGGAGGAGAGTTGAACGCTGACGGTCACGCACAGATTCAGTGTTAGAACGAAAACAACAGCGGAGGAATAAAAGCGCGCCGCGAGACGTCGGCTCTGTCAGCTGGGACTCGACACTAACCAAGATTCACAAACTGTGACACCGTTTAGAAACAGTGAAGATCAAAACGCTGTGAACGTCACAACGAAAACATGTTTTTGTTGAAATTTGAATTAAAAACTTTTTCGAATCAAAGTCGTATATCGAAAATGAAAACTTCATTTCTGTGAAGTTCATAAAGTTTGAATGGAAACTGAGTCAAAGTTTCAATTCTGATATTTTTATTCATTTTTATATGTTTTTGATTTATTTTGTCTTAAAGACAGAAAGAGACAGTCATCCAAAGGGTGACGTGTTAAAGTACGAGAACTTATTTCCAACATTTCCTTGTTGTTGACAAACAAACATGTAAGACCAAAGACGAGACAGACTTTCATACTGAGAAGCAAAATAAGACACAGTTACTAAAACACAAGACATTAAAAACATAAAACATCCGTAAATAAATAAAATCGGTGAGTGAATCTCAACATTCAACATGCTGCGTTCACTTTGTTCCATAAAAACATCTTAACATGGCTTTTAAAATCCCCCGTGAGGTTACACGTTCAGTTGAAAGTGTCAAACTCCACAGTCCTCTCTGTGAGGTAAGAACAGAACCATTTAAGTGTTGTTTCACTGAAGTCCACACACTGCAGTTGTAGAATTAATATTTCATGGTTGACAGTATCGAACGCTTTTTGCAAATCAAGAAGTATCACACCAACATAGTTTCCTTTATCAGCGTTCAGACGAATCTAACCAAAGAGATGAATGTGTCAGGTGTCAGCAGAGTATGTTGCTCTAATGCCAGACTGAAATTCATACAGCAACTTTTGCCTGACGAGATTCTCCTCCACCTGCTCATCCACAATACGCTCAAATACCTTTGATATAGTCGTCAGAATTGAAACTGGCCGATAATTTCAAACCTCTGATCTGCTGTTCGTCTTAAAAAGGAAGGCCATCCTTGCACTCTTCATTTCATTTGGAAACACACCCTGCCTTAATGACAGATTTATGACACGCATAAGAATACTAGCTGTTACACCAGCACCATCTCTCAAGAACCTGCAGGAGTAAGATCCAGTCCAGTGGCCTTATTCACTGAAATAAATATACCTGAAGCAAGAGGCAACTTATTATCCAGACTGGCAGCAACTGTTGTAAGAATATTATTAAACTGACAGGCAACCTGCTGCTTGTCAAAACACAACTCTTCCTTAATGACTAGTCCAACATTACCAGACCTTCACCTTGATTTTGCAGTGGCCCATGTCACTAAGTACTTTCCATAGTTTGTTAGGAGTTTGCCGCAATAGAGTCAGAATAAAATTCTGACTTTGCTTTCTGCACCATAGCCTATAGCCAGCCTGATTCCTAAAATACACACATTAGTCGTGGTCAGTGCTGAGTTTGGAATTTTTGAACTTTTTAAAACATCTGTCACGTTGTCTGATCCGATCAATGATTTCAGATCCAGCTTGCACTTCTCTGTTTAATTCTTGATTCCCTCAGAGGTGCGACCATATCAAGCGCACCTATGAAATGCTGCTCTGATCCTGGGCACCATTAACATCATTACGTTCCAGAACATCAGACCAGTCTCTCTCAGACAGGCTTTGATTGAACACTTCAACTGTATGTTGTTTGCTGCATCTGTACTTGATAGAACGATGGTCAGTTCGTGGTTGTGACTTGATTTTCTTTCATTATTTTTTAAACGTTAGTTTGTAAATATAGTTGGCGCCAACACATCCGCTCTGCAGACGGGGATGTGTGAACAGTTGAGAAATAAAGACTCAGGTTGATTTAATAAAAACAAAAAAAACTTTGAGGAGTTAACAAACTTTTCTTTGTCCTTGATGTTTCTTTCAGGAGCTGCAGGACAAAATGGCGGCGTTTTCCACTGCAGAGCGTCAGAGCGAGCAGCGGGAAGCGGAGCTGAAAGCAGCGCTGGTCAGTTGATTAAATATCTGAAGAAAGGACTCGTCACGTGAAGCCGACGTTCAGTTTCTCTGTAAAAACTTTGATTTTTCCACACGTGTGTTCAGACTGAGGCGGAGTCCAAGTTTGCTGCCCTGTGTTTGGACTTCCAGGCGTCGCTGCAGGTTCTGTTTCCAGGTGTCTCTGTGGAGGCGGAGCAGGTCGGTCAGCTGCTTCTTGTTTGTTTATTTATTATACCAAAACAATATATTTATATATTTATATATCAAAACCACAAACCAAAGAACAAATGTTTTCTGTGCTGAGAACTAGAGATGCACGATAACATCGTCATCGGCCGATATGATTTTTCTCCTTTAGCACACTGAGTGAATATTACAGACACTGAACAGTGTTTCATGTCTCTGTCACCATCACAGTCTGTGTGTATGATGTGATGTTAATTCATCTACAGCACAGACTTGATGATGATGGTCACTGACATTAGGTGAGAAAATTCGGAGTCAAATGAGTTGTTATCAGCAAAGAATCCAGTTTGTGTCTCTACCGAGGAAGTGTTTCAGGAACATCCAGCCCTGACTGTAGAAACTGTAAAATATTTTTTGGCACACGCCATTTTTGTCTTTTGTCCTTACGCAGATTTTCAGTCTGGGTCCTATGCTCTGTTTTATGAATGCGAGCTCAGGTGTTAACGGCAGGTGTGTTTTCTCTGCAGAGCGACTGGCTGCAACGTTTCACTCAGAAAGTTGAGGAGAGTAAAAGTGTCGCAGAGAGCGCTCACTCCGAGGTAAAACCACAAACACACGTCATGCTCTGACACGAAACCTGACAACTTTTCACACACTGAGAACGACCGCAGCAAAAAACTCCACGAAGGATTCAGGGAGGAAAACTTATTCAGGAACTTCAAGAAGAAGTCGAGTCAAGAGCTCAGATAAAGGCGTTCAGAAACTAAAAACTCTTCACACGTTCTGGTTGAACACGATACACTCACACTGAGCACGTCAGAGAACTGAGAAGTTTTCACAGAAATTAGAAACATCTATAAAACGCAGACACTTTTTTTGGTTGAAAACTTTTACGTAACTGATGAAGTTTTTTTTTTTCCTATTTAAGACCTCAGGAACGTTTTTTTTTTTTTTTTTGGAGCATTTTATCTGAATTCAGAGACATTTTCAAGTCCCAGATCAAATGGAACATTTAAGGAACTCTGGAACATTTGATGTTTTAATAAACTTAAAGGACATTACACCAAAATTTAGATGTTTAGTTTGGTTGTGAACTCGGGAATGTTTGATCAGAATTCAGTTTCTTGTCACAGTGTTCAGACACGAACTCAAGACAACAAGATTTTTAGAACTCAAACTTTTTCAGGTACAAAGGACGTTCCGCTAGAAGTCCGTCAGTCTGAAGTCAGGAACTTTTTTGGAACTCTAAAATGCACTTTGTCCAGAAGGAAGAAGAACTTCAGAAGTGTTGACAGGAACTTCCCTAAAACCCAGCAACTTTTTTAATGAGACATTTTGTCTGAATTGTTTATTATTTTTCTAAGATGTATTTTTTCATAACTTCTCTGTGAACTTTTTTTGTTCAGCTGCAGTCGAGGCTGACGGAGGCCGACAGGAAACAGAGCGAACTGCAGACAAGGTTCGATCAGAACACTAAAGTGCTGCAGGAAACGGTAAAAACAACGACTTCCTGTCAATAAACCTGAAAATAAAACTGCTCTTCAGTGAACCTTTTTTCTTCTTTGACGGTTATCTTGGTCTTTGTTATCTTTTGTATCAGTTTCTCTTTTACAGCTTTGCTTCATTATGAGTGGTTTTCTTCCTGAGCGTTTTTGTTTGTTGTTTGTGTCTGTGTCAGGAGGCGGAGCTTCAGTTGCTGCAGCGACGCTCTGAAGAAGAAGAAACTGTGTGGAAGAAGAAACTGTCTGAAGCCGAACAGCAGAAACAAACAGTGAGAGTTTTATATCGTGTCTGATGCTGACGTTCACGTTATATTTTCCAGGTTTTGTGACTTTTATCCTAAAATATTATCTCTGATTTTGTGGCTCCAACATTTATACTTTATTTTTAAGGATAGCCCCTTGAGATGTGCCATCTCATTTTCGAGGGGGTCCTTACAAATAATACAAACATAAATACATTCATCAGTAATACAGAGTCTTGATGAAGGTAAACAGAAAACAAAACATAATACCAAACATTTAAACACAGAGACACCCACCCACACACATACTCTGCAAGGCTATCTCAAACCTAGCCACTCACTCACCAGCCAGTATTACACAACCAGTTACAATCAGAAAACCGTCTGTGATGATGCACATGTAAGAGTAGACCTGTGTACACTTATGCACACACATGTACACCCATATACATATAAATGCACATACATGTATACATGCATAGACACACTTAAACATACATAGTTTACTCAAAGTACATACATGAAATACATGTGTGAACAAGAGGAGAGCAAGTTTAGACAGATTGGTTATAGAAAGAAAAAACAGATCAAAAACAACAGCATGATGTTTGAACATTAATAAATAGAGATGATTTAAAAATATGAAAAGAGGTGATAGATCTAAGTGAGCGACGTAGATTATTCCAATCAGATGGAGCTTTAAATTTAAATGCACGACGACCAATTTCTTTGCTGATTCTAGGTGTAAAGAAAAAAATATGATCAGCGTGTCTGAGGTTGTACTGTGAATTGAAAGGAGTCAGAGATTGTTTCAGATACTGAGGAAAATTAAAGTAAATACACTTAAAAGTAAATGAAGACCAATGAAATTGCCTTCTGGACTTGGGGGCCAGCCAGTTCAAAGACTCATACACCACACAGTGATGGGTTCTATATGGACACCTCAGAACAAATCTACAGAGACTATTATATAATGAGCGGATAAAGATTTGTTTCTGAGGTGTTCCCATAGATGACATCAGCATAATCAAGGATTGGTAATATCAGTTGTGTTATTATTCTATTCCGGACTTGTAGAGAGAAGTATTCAACAGAGCGATAACGTGATTTCAGACGACCATATATTTTCTTGCAGATTGAGTTGATATGAGGTTTGAAAGATAGCTGGGAATCAAGCAGGGGGCCCAAATATTTAAATTCATCTACTTTTTCTAGTGCTGTTCCGTCAAGGAAATTAATATACCATTTTTTAATTAAAAGCAGAGAATCAGGTCGAGTGCATAGTGTGTGATTTTTTCTTATTTAAATGAAGCTTATTAAACGAAAAACATTTTTGAACTAAAGTGAAATCAGATTGTAATGACTGTTGAATTTGTGAAATGTCCAAGTTGGAAAAGTATATTAGAGTGTCATCAGCATATAAATGAATTTGGCAGTCAGAACAGATTTGCGGAAGATCATTGATAAAGACAGAGAATAATAAGGGACCTAAGGATGAACCTTGTGGCACACCTTTATTGATAATCTTAAAATCTGACTGACTGTGCTGAAAGGAAACACATTGACTTCTGTAATGAAGAAAAGAGTTGAAAAGTAACAAGGAATCAGTAGAAAGACCGATAGCATATAATTTATCAAAGAGGAGATAGTGATCAGCCATGTCAAATGCCTTAGTATGGTCAATGAATATAGCACCTGTAGGCATGTTGCTATCAGATGCTGACAATATGTCATTGGTAAATTTTAAAAGAGCAGTGGTGGTTGAAAGGTTTGGTCGAAAGCCAGATTGGTGTGGAGATAGTAAATTACAATCATTAAGATATTTCGATAACTGATTAAATATTAGTTTTTCAAATATTTTAGCTATACTATTAATAACTGAGGGCGGCACGGTGGTGTGGTGGTTAGCACTCTCGCCTCACAGCAAGAGGGTTGCCGGTTCGATCCCGGGCGTGGGAGCCCTTCTGTGCGGAGTTTGCATGTTCTCCCTGTGTCAGCGTGGGTTTCCTCCAGGTGCTCCAGCTTCCTCCCACAGTCCAAAGACATGCAGGTTAATTGGTGACTCTAAATTGTCCGTAGGTGTGAATGTGAGTGTGAATGGTTGTCTGTCTCTATGTGTCAGCCCTGTGATAGTCTGGTGACCTGTCCAGGGTGAACCCTGCCTCTCACCCAGTGTCAGCTGGGATAGGCTCCAGCCCCCCGCGACCCTCAAGAGGATGAAGCGGTTAGAAGATGAATGAATGAATGAATTAATAACTGAAATAGGTCTATAGTTATTGATGTCTGTAGTATCACGCCCTTTATGACGAGGTAGGCAGGTTGGCACATCTCCAAGATGAGGGGGTTTCACAGGTTGCAAGTGATAAATTAAATGAGGCAAATTGTGATTTGTGATATTGGGCTTTATAAATAAATTTGATTGATTGATTCATCAAAAAACAAAGTTTCGTGCTAATGTTAGCATTAGCCACCGGCCGCTAGCGTTACGCTGTCATGTCAGAGCCAATGGAGGAAAGCTCACCAAGAAATCTCTCTGCTTCATCTGGAATGCGAAAGAATTAAGTCTTACCAGCATGGACAACTCTCAACGTGCAGGGATAGATCAATATGTATTTGATGTCGCGATCACGTAGTTTTTTCTTGACCGCATGAACCCCCGGTGACTCCCGACCAAACCAGCAGAGAAGTCCGGGTAGATGTAGACTTGAGCTCCTTTGACTCAGCGTCTCTTTATTCAGATCGGATGAACTGCAGCTGA
This sequence comes from Epinephelus fuscoguttatus, assembly GCF_011397635.1. Taxonomy (NCBI): domain Eukaryota; kingdom Metazoa; phylum Chordata; class Actinopteri; order Perciformes; family Serranidae; genus Epinephelus; species Epinephelus fuscoguttatus. The sequence goes on from NC_064754.1 coordinate 822,998, forward strand.
TTTACATTCGTCATCTTTTTTATCATCATAAATACAATGAATACAGTCTGTGACATGATGAGCAGGTTATCATTGTCTTCAGTGTGTGACTGCTGCTGTCTGCAGGTCCTGGATCAGCTGCAGCTGCTGCAGGATGAAGTCCGATCACAGAGGACAGAGACAGACAACACTCAGCAGGTCTGTGTCCCCGTGTCTGTCCTCTTGAAATCAAAGCAGGTGAAAACTTGATGTTGGACGTTAACGTAGAGTTTGTGTCTTAGCTGAAGGAGCAGCTGATGCTATTGGAGGCTCAGCTGGAGAAACAGCTGGAGGAGGCCAGCTTCACCCAGAGCTGCTGTGAGGAGCTTGCTCAGGTCTGAACCACATCACACACATCACATGTTGAAGGTCACATGCTGCAGTTTGCATGTTGAAGTTTGCATACCACAGGTCTTACGTCCCAGGTAGCAGGGCAAGGTTTCATGGCCCATGTTGCATGCTGCAGGCCAGATTTCAAAGGTAGCATGTCCTAGGATGCAGTATGTATGTCAAAGGTAGCAGGTTCTAGGACACAGGCTGTACGTTGAAGGTAGCATGTCCTTTGACGCAGGTTGTATGTTGAAGGTAGCATGTCCTTTCATTATTGATTCATTATTGATATATCTGATCACTGTCTTTGTGTGTGTGTGTGTGTGTGTGTGTGTGTGTGTGTGTGTGTTTCTGTTTCAGGTGCAGTCTCAGGTGCAGCAGATGTCCGTCAGGCTGCAGGTGGAGCAAGAGCAGCGGCAGCAGCTGGAAAAACAGCTGCAGCAGGTCAGAGTCACATCTGGAACATCTGTCACACGTTCACACACTGACGACAGGAAGTGAGGTCAGACTCTTTCCTTTGTTGTTGTTTTTCAGGCTCAACAGGAAGTGATGGAGCTGCAGCAGCGGGTGGAGGCTGATCAGGTTTCTGTCTCTTCATGCATTCTTCATGCCTCGATGGTTGTTTAGACTGACGATTTAAACCAAAGTTAAAATGGGGTTTTGGTGGCTTGGTGGATAGAACAGGCGCCGCATGCACAAGGCGGTTGCCGCAACTGCTCGGGTTCGAATCCAGCCTGTGGCCCTTTGCTACATGTCATTCCCTCTCTACCCCCTTCATGCTTAGCTTCCCTATCAATTAAAAGCAAAAATGCCCAAAAATATATCTTAAAAAATAAAAAACAGGTTTAATGTCTGTGTACTGAGACAGGAAGTGTGGCCTCGTCAAAGTAAAAGTCATGAGAAGAGTTAAGTAAAAGTCACATGTAAGTTCGGGCACCCCTGGTTTAATATTAGATGAGTAGAAGATGAACTAAGATCCAACTTTTTAATTTCAAAATAACAAAAAATAAAAAGGGTCTGAAGCTAAAGTTTGGACCCCTACATGGTCAGTGCTCAGTAGCGCCCCCTTCCTCTAAACACTGTTTGTATCCAGCTCAGAGTCTTTAAGGAGGATTTCTTCTTTGGCCGTCTTCATGCTCTGCTCTTTGAGCTCTATCCACAGATGTTTAATGATGTTTAGGTCGGGGGACTGTGAGGGGCGTGGCCTAACCTTCAGCTGGCTCCTCCTGAGGTCGTCCATTGTGGATTTGGAGGTGTGTTACGGATCATCCTCTCTTCATCTTCAGCTTTGTTACAGATACTGTGATGTCTGGAATTTAATCGATCCATTCTTCCCTCTACCTGTGAAGTGTTACCCGTGTCACTGGCTGCAACACAAGCCCAAAGCATCATCCATCCACCTCATCTTAAACAGTTTGTACTCCAAACACACCTTTGCTCATTTTGTCCGTTCGTTTTCAACCGTTCATCTGGGGTCAGGTCTCAGGGGCAGCAGGCTGAGCAAAGCACCCCAGATGTCCCTCTCCTCAGCAACACTTTCCAGCTCCTCCTGGAGGACCCCGAGGTGTTCCCAGGCCAGGTGAGATCTATAATCCCTCCAGTGTGTTCTGGGTCTGCCCCGGGGCCTCCTACCAGCTGGACCAGGAGGATCCTGATCAGATGTTGAACCACCTCAACATGAAGGAGCAGCGGCTCTACTCCGAGCTCCCTCCAGATGTCTGACTCCTCCCCCTATCTCTAAGGCTGAGCCCAGACACCCTACAGAGGAAACTCATTTCACACGCTTGTATCTGTGACCTCATTCTTTAGTTCTACCCTCACTCGTGAACAAGACCCCAAAATACTTGAACTCTTGTGACAGCAACCTTTACTTGTTGTTTCCAAAAAGTTCTATTTTACCTTCATCAGTCCACAGGACTTGTTTCCCAAAAGCATCAGGCTTGTTCAGATGTTCCTTTGCAAACCTGTGAAGCTGAATTTTGTGGTGAGGACACAGGACAGGTTTTCTTCTGATGACTCTTCCATGAAGGTCATATTTGACCATGTGTGTCTGCACAGTAGAACAGTGCACCACCACTCCAGAGTCTGAGAAATCTTCCTGCAGGTCTTTTGCAGTCAAACAGGGGTTTGATTTGCCTTTCTAACAATCCTACGAGCAGCTCTCTCAGAGAGTTTTCAGCTTGACCTCCACAGTTCCTGTTAACTGTCATTTCCAAGGGTGCTTTCACACCTGCCCTGTTTGGTTCAGTTCAATCAAACTCAAGTCCATTTGCCCCCTCAGTGCGGTTTGTTTGTGCAGGTGTGAACACACCAGAACAACCGGACTGAGACCTTCTTGAAGAGGTGGTCTCGGTCCGGTTCCAAAGGAACTCTGGTGCGGTTGGTTTGTGGTGAGAAGGTGTTGCGACCTGGATGTGAAGCAACTGCAGTCACATGACACATTGTTTGGGTTAAACATGAGCATGTTACAGTCCTGGAGGATTATTAATGTGCACCTCCTCCTGTACTGCCTTAATATGCACATTCAGCACATCCAATGCATCAAAACATTGTTTTCTAGTTGGAGCCGCGTTTGCCTCGTTTTCAAACTGTATGCTTTGACTAAAATGAACAATGACAGCAATATAGTCCACGATGAGCAGCGCTAAAATCAACCTGCGTAGTTGTCCCTCCATTGTGACATTAGAAAGTGTCACATTTATCTTGCAAGTGTACTCTTCTTCAACGTTTGCTTTACTTCCTGGATTTTTCCCACATGGAAATTCTGACCAATCAAGAGCAGCTTTCTCACACAAGGCATTTGATCTGGTCCTCTTGTAAATGCTGCCGTGAGAACACCAACCAACTCTAGGCAATTATACAACTTTGGAACAACATGAGTCCCTGATTCAGACCAGAGGAGACCACTCTAGGACTGACAGCAGCCTGAATGACATGACCAACTGAGGAAACAGCTCTCTGAAAACACTTTGCTACCTTCTTCTCGTCTTCATCAGGTCTTTTAGTTTTCAGAGTGCTAGGCAGCTGTTTAGAGGAGCCCATGGCTGCTGATTGTTGGGACACGGTTTCAGGAGTCAGTTGAAATTTGCATCAGTTGGCCTTTCCAAATGATGACTGTGAACAATGCAGAGTCCTAACAAGCTCATTAAGATCTGAGACCCTGGGAACAGGTGTCTCACAGCTCAAATGTCTTGGGGTGTCCAAACTTGGATGGTGCTTATTTTTTTTACTCTAAAACTGTACAAAATAAATTGACACACTGATCCTGAGTAAAATATTGAAAACAAGTTTCATCTTTAACTGGGGGGGGGGGGGGGGGCACCTGTAAATCAGCTACTCAGGATTTTTCAAGCAACAAAATTTCATTTCGCTTTTACTTTGGAGAAAATTTAGATGTCAGTCTTTCAAATGAAGGCAAATGTGTGACTTTTAGAGTCTTCTGTTTCTGCAGGAGGTGAAGGAGGAGCTGAAGGAGGAGCTGAAGGTGGAGGCGGTCCAGGTGAAGGAGGAGACGCCAGTGTGAAACACACTTTGTTTCCCTCATGTCTTGTCACCATGGTTACATGCAACAGAGGTTGCGGCTTCAGCGGAGAGACAGAAACCAGCAATGGTGATGATGGTGATGATGATGATGATGATGGTGATGATGATGGTGATGATGAAAAGTGACCAAAGTTAAATGTGTTTTCTTTCACTGTGACAAATAAACTGTAACGTCTGAATCTGACGTTGTTTTTTCTTCCTCTGACCGATTCTGTTTTCATCCAAATATTTTACTCGACTTTAACCGTCGGTCTGGATCTGTTTGTTCCCACGGAAACATTATGAGATGAGATGATGGGTTATCGAGAGGAGGTCTTGTGTCATGTTAACATGCTAACACCAACATATGGGACAGCAGAGAGATACAGTGATGACAATAGATACATTCATTTTAGTAATAATCTAACAATATTTTGGTTGTATATATGTTTACACACTGCTCTATAAACTGAGGGCAACTCTTAAATCTCACATCAGATCCTGATGAACTGAAGTGTAAAATCTTTTCTGATGAACACTGTATAATTAGTTGAGAACAAAATGACGTAACAACAATCAGTGGGAACCAAAATCATCGACCAGCTGAGGGCTGGATTCAAAATCGGAGTCAAACATATAAATCACAGGCTGATCCATATCTCAAAAACAGCTTGGGGGGATTTCATCAAATTTGGCACGAATGTCCACTTTAACATGCAAAGATCAAGGTCACTGTGACCTTATTTAGTTCTTGTGAATGCAATATCTCAAGAACTCTGAGGGAGTTTGGACTCAACAATAAACCACTCATAAACCAATCGTGCCTGTCCCATTCTCATGAATGTGGTATCTTGAGAGGGAGGGGATTTCTTCAAATCTGGCACAAACGTCCATGTGGACTTGACGATGAACTGATTCGATTTTGGCGGTCAAAGGTCACCGTGACCTTGTGCCCATTCCAGTCTCATGAACAGCATATCTCCAGAACGCCTTGAGGGAATTTCTTCAGGTTTGGCACAAACGTCCACTTGGACTCAGGTAAGTTCAGTTTTATTTATGAAGCCATTCATCATGTACATGAACAAAGCTGAAGAGCATTTAAACCAGCTTAGTGCAGAACCTATAAACGTTCCGCTCTCTTTAACAGGACGTGGTGGTCAGTGTGTCAGAAACAGAACTAAGATTTAGATTTCTCAGCTGATTTACGGACGTTTATTAAGAAAGAAATGAAACTGCTTTGACATAAATGTTCTAGAAGAATAAAGACTGTTTTTTATACTCACGTTTGACTTTGGTCCTAACTGTCCCCGTCATGTGACTGAACCTGGGGGTGTCCACTCGTCCATCCACAAACACAAACAACACCTCGACAGATGAAAGCCAATTTTATTGATCAAGTAACATAAATAGGACAAATGTTTCACTGTACATACAACCTGGAAACCAAAGTAAAAATAAATATTGTCACAGCAATAAATTAAAAGCATGAAATGGACCATTAGACTGTTAGCTTGGAGTCAGTCAGTGAGATGAGACGCTGAGTCGTGTCCGTCTCCGAGGACAACAGTGCAGTTCGATGGCTATTTACACACATTTTATTTTACACACGTTAGGTTTTCACTTTCGGCAGCCGACATTTCATTTCACACTCGTCTGTCTTCAGTTCACATTTTCACAACTTCATTAACTTCAGCAACAATTTAAAAAAAACTAAGAAAAGCAAAAAGCAGCGGCTGATTATTAAAAACCTGTAGTTACATGTTACAACAGCGTCGTCACAGCTATCAACGTTTCTTTAATACACCGTCAGTATCAAATACCTCAGTCAGCAGGTTACAAAAATATCACACAGACTCCCGTTTTATTATTACTGAGCATCTTCAGTTCCTACGACACCGAGGCGTCAGTGAACGCAGCAGCTCTCAACCTTCAGTTCAGCTCCTTGGCCCCAGAACCTACCGGGAGGAACCAGAACGCACTAGAACAGACCAGGAGGAACCATTAGGAACCAGAAATAATAAGAATGAACCTGAATGAACCACAGGGAACCAGAACTGACCAGTAGGAACCAGAACTGACCAGAAGGAAGCTGAATGAACCAGAGCAGACGAGCGTAATCGAGGACAAACCAGAAGGGACCGGGGGGACCAGAGCAGACAACAAGGAACCGGAAGGAACCTGAATGAACTGGAAGAAACCAAAACAGACCAGAAGGAACCAGAACCAGTAGACCTTTGTCCCTGAAACTGTTGGTGCCCATCAAAACTTTGGGACACTGAATGTGACAAACGATGGTATCTGCTGTTCTGCAGCGTCCTCATATTTTTCAAATATAAATCAAATATCCAAAAGAATCACCGCTCGATTTTACAGGATTCTGGGAAATTGAGAACTCGTCATGACATTCGCATGTACCACCTTTCCACCAAATTAGCTCTGGTTCTTGAACCGGTTCCATTCAGGATTCTTGGAACTTTGGTGCTATCCAGTTAATCAGCTTGAACCAGCGTCATCAAGGATGCGTCGTCAAAGAGGGACATTGCACAACAGAAGTAAATGGTAGCAGCAAGGTTGCCTGTTACCAACTAACTACCGTTTGTCTTTTTGTTTTGCAGCGACAAAATGTATTTTAAGGCAAAACATGATTAAGTGATTTTTGTTTTGTTTTTTTACTGAACAATGATCTGCCTGGAGCTGCAGATCATGTTTGAGCCTCATGATTAAGATAACAGCCTTTTAAGTCCAAATCAGCCCCAACATCACAAACAGATCTAAATGTTTAATCACACGGTGGCTTCTTTTTCATGATTTGGTGCTTTAACTTTGCAGCGTTGTCGATGAAAGCAAACTAATTTGTCCGCAAACTATTAAATTATCTGTTTTCCCTTTTTGGATTTGGAATCCACAGCTAGCCTCGTGACCAAGACTCAAGACGACTGCAGCCATCGCTAGTGAGGTTTTTAGAGGAAAAGGCGCCAGGTCATACGAATGATGCATATTTTGGTTTCATTCATTCATTCATCTTCTAACCGCTTCATCCTCTTGAGGGTCGCGGGGGGGCTGGAGCCTATCCCAGCTACATCGGGCGAGAGGCAGGGTACACCCTGGACAGGTCGCCAGACTATCGCAGGGCTGACACATAGAGACAAACAACCATTCACGCTCACATTCACACCTACGGACAATTTAGAGTCTCCAATTAACCTAGTCCCCAAATCTGCATGTCTTTGGACTGTGGGAGGAAGCCGGAGTGCCCGGAGAGAACCCACGCTGACACGGGGAGAACATGCAAACTCCGCACAGAAGGGCTCCCACGCCCGGGATCGAACCGGCAACCCTCTTGCTGTGAGGCGAGAGTGCTAACCACCACACCACCGTGCCGCCCATATTTTGGTTTGAAAAATGTTAAAACATTTTTTTAAGTCTGTATAAAGGCTACATGTTTTTACAGCTGTAAAATGTAATTATCATTTTAGCCATACAAAAATGAATAAAAATTAAAACTTAAATTAAAAAAAAAAAAAAAATTAATTTCCATATTATTTTCTATTGAAGCCACTGGAGAGGAGCTGAGGAACCGCAGGTTGCCGACCCCTGACCTAAACAACGGTTGACCACAGCGTTGTTGAAACGTAAACATGTATCTGCTACACATTAACGTACAAATGTAACGTAAGTGTGGTTTTACAAAAACGTATGATGTCAACATTTATTCTGGTGATTTGGTGGCAACAGATCAGGACTGAACTTTGAAGCTAACTAACTCAGTGGTGAAGGCAGCTAACAGCTAGCATGGTTTACAGTCAAGTCCACCTGACGGTTGGTGATGTGAACGTGGAGGCTCTGAACTAAGACGACAACACCCTTTATTATTTATCATCCTGTCACAGCACCACATCACCGCATCACTCCTTCCTGGTGTTTAATTTTCATATTTAAAGTCCAGCTTAAATTACTCGGAGTGTTTTGCTCAGACACACCTCAACAAAATATCTGACACGTGTCGCAGACATGCTGTCCTCTGCATTCACTCATGTTTGTCTTCCACTTCAGTAACGTCAGGAGAATCTCACCCAGATCTCAACGCTGGGCTTTCACAATACAGCGTCATGCTAATTTCTTGCTCACGTTCAAAAAATCTAACTCGCGCAAATACACGCATGGCACAAATGTCATGTCTCCACATCGCCCGCTGTGAGTTTGCATCTTTGCACGGACTCTGTGTGTAATTTGGAAAACGCTTGCATCACGTTTGTGCTACGTGTGTGTGTGTGTGTGTTAGCAGCGTTGCAGGTTGTTGATGACGACTGACTCACATGATAAACGTTCACGGCTGTGTTTTTAACATAAAGTCATTCATCAGTATCTGGTGGAGTTCTGTTGATGTTTAAATAACAAAGACAAAGTTCTTCCTAATTTCACAGATGTGGCAGAAAACAACGACTCGTTCTGGTTAAAACCTTCCATTAACTCTTGTGTCCAGAGACTCTGAGGATCAGACTGGCGCTGAAGTTTTCACTTTATTTCAAGTCTCTGTGAAGCTGAGAGTGACTGTGGTTCCTACTGATGACTTCAAATCTCATCACAAATGTAGCTCATATTTAGTTCTTCTCTCTGTTCAGATCAGGGTCAAAGTTCAGTGTCCATCAGGAGCGTCTGAAAACAGTTTCGTTACTTAAGAAAATAAATTTTTAGGGTCTCCTCTGGACGTCCCGTCTGTTTCGGGAGACCGGATGATGATCAAGTTTTTATTTTAGGGAAACTAAGTATGAGCATCACTTTGTCAGAATCCGTCTTGTTTCCTTTTCATGTCGGGTTGAGAGCCGCTGAGCTGAACCTTCAGACCTCATGTCCACCCACTGAGCTCTCGTTCAGTTTCAGTTTCGTGTGCATACAATCACGGCCGGAGTGCCTGACAGCAGACGCCCCGCTGTAGGTGAAGAGAAAACTAAATTCAAAATAACATCGTCTGGACACAAACGCTGCAGGTTCTCCAGCGTGTAGCCGCCAACCGACGTCGACTCACTCCTATGTCTTGGTGGCTACAGCTTTCATAGTCCAGCTCTGTGTCCACACACACACACACACACACACACACACACACACACACACACACTCTCTGCACAACATGGCAAAAATCAAAGCGAGCAACAAAAACTGATGTAAACATTATTTTAGGAAAACAAACAACACCTGAGACTATGTCGTCGTCACGTCGCTGCACTGAAACCTGTTGAGTTCTGAAAAAGTTCCTCCTGCTTCCTGATGATGCTAGCCAGGTCAGGTCGCCTTCCTGGCCCTGTTGCCATAGAGACCAATCCCAGCGGTGGTGCCAAGGCGAGGGCATCCGTTTCCCTCCATCACTCCCAAATATCATACTCTTTTTTCAACAACATGTGCGCGTATACGAGCAGCTGCTTTTGTTTTTGTTGGTTTTGAGCACTTGGAGGATGAATGAGTCGTCCTGGTGGCACCAAAATATCTTAAACCTAACTAAATATGGAAACACTTGTCCAACACGTGAAGTCAGGAATAGTTGGGACTTTGACTCCAGTAATTTGGCGTCTTCTCCGTAAAATTCGAGTAACTCAGAGAAGATTAAATTTAAAACAGAAGGAAGAGTAAGATGCTGCCATTTTTCCTCCAAAACCCTCCAATCAGAATTCAAACAGGCCCCGGCTGGCACACATCATCAGACACCAGGAGGATCATGGGTAAGTGACAACTGAACCTCCTCCATCCTGAAATCGTCGGCGCTGCAGCTGAAGCTCATTTTCACATTTTCAGTAAATTTAGCTGAAGCTTAATCTTCATAAAAACCTCTCGAGGTGAAAATTTACAGCGCAGGAAACGAACATGTCAGGATCTGTTAAACAGCAACAGGCGAAAGACGCATTTAGCCTAGCTTAGCACAAAGACAGGAAGCACGGACTGTTAGCATAGCCATCAGGGGGCGCTGTCCCAGCAGGACACGTCACAGCGAGATTAATCTGTCATCGGGAAATATTTAGTTCTGAGTCTCAGTAACTCACAGTCATGTTGGTGAACTACTGTAGCCACCAAGCTAAACGCTAGCATGCTGGCGAGCCTGGAACTTGATAGATTGTTCTCCGTGCTGTTCAGACTGAATCACCGTGGCGGATGATTTGAATTGCAGAGAAATCAGCAAACTTTATTTCTATTGTCCCTTTTAGCCGTAACAAACGTTCTATAGTTAAACATGGTGGTCCGACCTGTCTGATGTGATTATTTTATGTTCTGTGTTGCTTTGCTAACGTCTTTAATGAACCAAGTCTACCAAAACAGAAGCTAAACAACTGACCACTGTGGACGAGCCGCAGGAAAAACATATTTCAGACGCCTAGAAAAAAAAATTAATGGAGGAATCGTTCACTATATTTAACGTATATTTTCATGAACTGATGGAGACAGCAGCAGACTAACTCCTGTGTTCCACGTCACAGAGGGCCGTCTGACCGTGACGTAAAGCGGTCAAAATATTGTAAATATGGCGAACAATTAAACTGATGTTGATTTTTTGAAGGTGGGCCTTTTTTTCCCAGCTAAAATCAGCTGAGGCAGCATATGTGCAGCATGGTTTGATTTTACATACATGATACGGAGGTTTTCTACCCATACGTTATTGAAAATAAACAATGTGGTTTGGTCCAGAACAGAAGGTCAAGCGCCAGAAGTAAACTGTAAGATAGCTTAACTTAAGAATGCTAACTGAAAGAAACATAACTGAAAGATAGTGAAGATAGCTAACTGTTAGAAAGCTAACTGTAAGATGGCTAATTGTAAGAAAACTAAATGAAAGATAGCTATCTGAAAGGTCAAGCGCCAGAAGTAAACTGTAAGATAGCTAAACTTAAGAAAGCTAACTTTAAGAAAGCTTACTGTAAGACAGCTAACTGTGAGATAGCTAACTTTAAGAATACTTACTGTAAGACAGCTAACTTAAAGAAAGCTAACTGTAAGGCAGCTAACTGTAAGATAGCTAACTGAAAGAAAGCTAATTGTTAGATAGCTAACCGTACAAAATCTAACCGAAAAATAGCTAACTGGAAGAAAGCTAACTGTCGGCTAGCTCTTGACCCTCAGCTCTAGTTTACTACTCCTGGCTGGCTGTAGGATGCAGTGGGTTAGCTAACAAGAATCGACCTCTTAATCAGACATGAAAGCTAACCCTGAGCTAACCGGACCAAGGAACTAATATTTGTGTTTTAATCCAGGGTTCCTACAGCGTTGTTTTTTTGTTTGTTTTTTTGGATTAATGAATTCAATTCATTTTATGACTCTTATTATTAACCTTTATTTAACCAGGTAATAGACTCATTGAGATTAAAATCTCTTTTACAAGAGAATCCTGGCCAAGAAAGGCAGCAACGCAGATTCCTGAAAACACGACATAAAGGTTATGACGCACAACAAGATGGGTCTATGGGAGCCCTGTAATCTCAAACTTGACTGTTCGCTTTAGATATGCAGATAGAAAATAATAAGAAGATATAAAACGTAAATCAGAAGATTTACTATGTTGGAGCTAGGCTAGCATTTTCTCTCTGCTTCCAGTCTCCAGTCTGCTAAGCTAAGCTAAGCTAACCATGTCCTGGACCTGTTTCTGTTCTGTACACAACATTTGGTTTAAATATCACATTTATAATATCTGAGCTTCAACTGCAGCAGGGAAAACAGACGTTGGTGTTTGCAGGCGTCAAAGATCAAATTCTCTCAAAACCTTTTCAAACCAAAATGAAGGAAAACACGTCTTGGAACTAATTCTACAGTAGAGAGACGACTGGGTTTAGAAGCACTGGAACTTGTTCGCCGGATGTCGTTTTAGTTACCTGGTGATGTTACTGAACCCTTCATGGTGCAGGTTGGCGTACAATAAGCTACTGGACACACACGCGCATGCACGCACACATGTACGTGCGCGCGCACACACACACACACACACACACACACACACACACACACACACACAGTGCACGCCTCAAAACGCACACAAACAGAAAACATTTTCCCTTGAGAGTTCTGACAGCTTCAGGCATCGAGGGTAGACGGTCCAGACGAAAAGCGCTGCTCTTCTGCGTCTACCCGAGCTCAAACTACTCGACTGCTTCTGTCAGAGTGTCTTCACAAAGTTCTCCCTATGAATGAAAAGAGTTCTGATTGCTAACCCTACACAGACACAAACATCCCCGTTCCCTTTGTCAGGTTTCATGATTTAAGGTAGTTCGGGTGAAATCAAAACCAGAAAACAAAGTTACTCCCGTGTTGAGTTCAGTGGTTCTGCGGTGAAGGAGCGGTCCAACGGAAGCTGAGCGTGAAGCCACAAATGTTCCACCGGCAGGCAGGAGGATGTGCCGCTAAGACTGGGGGAGGGGGGAGATGTAGCGAGTTCACTGGCCACCACAGTCCCATGATGGATGACATCATCCGAGGGTGGTGACATCATTAATCCAGACAGCACTTTTATCAACATGCAGCCAAATCTTGGCAGGTAAAAAAAAACTTCCAGGTGATGTTTCGAACACAGCAGCAGAATCCATGATGCACAGGTTCCACCAAAAAAACGGAAAACAGCGAAACAGGGAAGGGAGACTGCGATGCATCTGCGTAAGCGAGGCTTCTACCACTACGAGAGCTGGCGGTTGGCGACTTATTTAGCACTCCGATGTTGGAGGTCGGTGGTGACGATGGAGGTTTGTTTGGAGGCGTTCACCAGAAGAAGACAGCGTCAGTATCAGCTTTGCCCCCATGACGGGTCGAGTCCCGGCAACCCGCGGTGGGATCAGGAGTCAAGACACGAGTGCGAATGAACAAAATCCAGCCCAGGCACGAATTTTTAAACCCTGCCCCTAACCCCGAGAAAAAAAACAAAAAGAAAAACATTTGGCTTTGTGGTTATGTACAGTGATTTCCTGTGGAGACAGTTTGACGTCCATCAAGTTTACACAGACGTGCAGGACGACCCGGCGCCGGCGTCAAAGGTCAAGGTCAAGTCTTCGAGCTGGGAGGGGGCGGAGCTAACCGTGTCAGTCAGTTTGTATGCGTGTGTGTTAATGTGTGTGGTGATTCTCCAGTCAGCTTTATTTTGTAACTGTTGTGTGGGTATGGACCCTCAACTAGCTCCGCCACACCCTCTAGCTCCACCCCCCGCTACTGGTGAACCTCGTTGGCGATCAGACTGTCCTCCCCTGACTGAAAATCCGCCTCATTGATGCTGTTCCCTCCATTCAGCATCTCCTCGTCCTGGGACGACCCTCGGTCCTCCTCGCCGCTGCCACCGCCCGGCTCGTCTGAGTTTGGGTCCTGAAGCACCTGGGCGATGTACATCTGCTGCTGCTGCTGCTGCTGCTAGACCACAGAAGACACAACAGGTTAACCAGCGGGGACAGACAAAACCGCGATGGCCAAAAGCTAAAGCTAGCTTGTTGGTAAGCTAACAACCCCAAGAACTACAAGTTCATGTGTCTGCAGACAGGAGACGTTGAGTGGGTGTGGTAACTGTCAGGGACTTTATTTGGCCAATCAGAAGCTTACCCTGTCATGTCAACGAGCAGTTGAGGACATTTGGGGCATAAAGTGGACCTCTGTGGGGGGGTCTGGGGGATCCTCTCCTGTCACTTATTTCAAAAACAAGCTCCATTTTGATCATTTTTATGCACTCTAAAACTGTATTTATTTATTTTGTATCTTAATTTATTTTCTTTCACAAACAGAAAATGGTTGGGGGCCAGATTTGGCCCGCGGGCCGTAAGTTGAGGATCGCCAGAGTATGAAATGATACAGCAGACTGACAAAAAACATTCAGAAGATGATCACTGGCTTGCGCCTACCTCATCAACTCATTTATAGTAACTGAAGTTTAATGTTAGTAACTTTAACTACTGCTGATTTTAAAAAAAGGGCCATCACAGGAAAACATGCTCTTTGCTTGTTACTAGCTAGCAGCTGGTAAAGCTAGCTAATGCTGTCTGCTTATCAACTCCTTGATCATAACAGAATATAGTAACTTTAACCACTGCCCATTTTTAAAAAGGCCACCACAAGAAAACACATTCTTTTGTACGTTAAGACTGGTTCTCATAACACACGGACCCAATCCTGCAAAATGGAAGGCTCGCTAACGTTAGCGAAGAAACAAACATATATGGTCAATTGTCTGTTTGATAATCCCAACATAGAGTACATTTACTTGTGGTGTCCTTTTTAAAATGAGCAGTGGTTAAAGATGTTGATAAGCAGACAGCGTTAGCTAGCTTTACCAGCTGCTAGCTAGTAACAAACATCTGTGATCCACTGTCTGTTTAAGAATCTAAAAAAAAGACTATGTTTTCTGATAAGCAGACAGTGTTAGCAACCGTAGCTCACTAATGTAGTGTAGCTAGCTAGTGTACTAGCTAGTCGGTAAGTTGTCTACTTCTACTTTAAGCGGGCAGTTTTGATCCCGGGGCTAAGATTGTTTTTTACAATAACAATCCTACAAATATTTATTAGCCCGTTGTATCATCACAACCTTTTTGGTTGAAGTAATAACGTAAATGTCTAAATGTCCTGACTGTGTTTCTTCCCCCTTATAGTACTGTGAGGTGACTGGCTGAATTTAAAACTGATTGACTGATGCTACTTTGACTTCGTCTCCGGTCTGCAGAGACACCCTGCTCAAGAAATACAGATGTAGTTCATAAGTAAGCTAACAAACTCAAAGGCTATGCTAGTTTGTTAATTTACTACTAACTCAGGAGCTGTTTTTAGCGAGCTAACAACCTCAACAGTTATAGCTTGTTTGTAGCAGGCTAATAAATAGAGCTAGCGCGGGTTAGCTGGATCCACTCACCTGAGATTTGGTAGTGGGGGAGGACGACGGACGAGCTGGACGTCCATTCTCGACAGCGTCCACGTCATTCTCCTTGGTGTCGATCTGAGAGGGAGGCACAGAGTGAGACAGGGCGCTGGACAACAACATTTCTGTTTCCTACATGTTTTTGTACCATGGAAATCCAGAGTTCTCGCGAGAGCACAATTTGAATTTGCTCAGCAAGTCACTCTGGCAGTCAGTAATGATGCTCTTTACCTATGCCCATGAAATCGAGCTGCCCCAATCACATCGGTGTATCTGATATAGGCGGGCCAGAGGCGAGCTAAACCGATGACGACAGGACTGCGACGACAAAGTCCGGAATCAGTCAGTAAACATTGCAAGATGGCTACGGATGAACACCAGTTGTTTGAAACGGCTTTGGTCGCTACAATGAACGAGTTAGACTTGGCTTTTTCTCTAAAAGAGGAACAGAAGACGGCGCTCGAGTCTTTCCTTTGCAAGAAGGACGTTTTTGCTGTTTTGCCGACCGGATACGGCAAGAGTCTAATCTACCAGTTAGCTCAGCTGGTAGCTAAGCTCTGGATACGTCACCCCGTGTATTGTTCTGATTGGTTGTAGTGTTATCCAATTGCGTGCAGTAATATTTACAAATGCATGCTTGGTGCCGCCCCTCGAGTTGGGCCATTTCCATTACTCATGGCCAGACCCTAAATCTTTCTAGATTTGGGTCTAGATTTCCAGGCTAATGTTTTTGTAGAACCTGTAATAATAAAGTGGCGGTACCTTGTAGTTGTGTGCGCTGAGGTACTTGAAGTGTCCGAAGCAGACGTGAGACAGACAGACCACGATGGTGACGATCAGCACCACCAGAGTGAACATGGAGGTCGGCGTCTCAAAACCTGACAGTGTATTAGCAGTTACCATCACTCAGCATTCAACAACAACAACAAATACATGTTGATATTTACAGGTGTGTCACCTGCTGGGGCTCACCTGTGCGCATAGTGGAGAAGAAGAGCAGCCAGAAGAGGCAGAGGATGGGAGCTGCCACCACCTGGGTGACGGCTCCCGAGTGGATCTTCTTGTCCAGTTTGGAGGGCAAGTAAGCATAGTACATGTTGTATCTGTCCACCAGGTGTTTCAACAGCATGTACATCAGACCTGCAGGGGGACAGGTGAGCGGCTAAATCACACAGTCAGACAGACGACTTCATAAAATTAACCTTTTGGATAATAACAAGTCATCTCTCCATCATTTTAGTCTAGTAGATAGGAGTGTGAAATATTTTCATAATTAGCATATAAATTCTTGAGTTATGGCCAAAAACATGTTTTGTGTATCGTTGAGTCCACGTGGATATTTCTGCCAAATTTGAGGAAACTCTCTTGACATGTTCTGTAGATATCGCGTTCACGAAATGAGAAGGACGTAAGGTCACAGTGACCTTTGACTACACAAAATCCAAACAATTCATTGTTGAGTATTTATTAGATCTTAGTGCCGCATTTGACACAATTGAACATCAAATTCTACTGCAGAGACTGGATCACTTAATTGGCCTAAAAGGTTCTGCACTACGCTGGTTTAAATCTTATTTATCTGATCGTTTTCAGTTTGTTCACGTTCATAATGAATCGTCATTACGTACCAAAGTTTGTTTTGGAGTTCCGCAAGGTTCTGTGCTCAGACCAATCCTATTTACTCTATATATGCTTCCTTTAGGTAACATCATTAGAAATCACTCTATAAATTTCCATTGTTATGCGGATGATACTCAGTTGTATTTATCAATGAAGCCAGAAGAAAGCAATCAATTAACTAAACTCCATAACTGCCTTAAAGACATAAAAACTTGGATGAGCACCAGTTTCCTGATGTTAAATTCAGACAAAACTGAAGTTATTGTTCTTGGCCCCAAACAACTCAGAGACTCTTTATCTGATGACATAGTTTCTCTAGATGGCATTGCTCTGGCCTCTAGCACTACTGTAAGAAACCTCGGAGTAACATTTGATCAAGATTTGTCTTTTAATTCTCATTTAAAGCAAACCTCACGGACTGCATTTTTTCATCTGCGTAATATTGTGAAAGTTCAGCCTATCCCATCCCAAAAAGATGCAGAAAAATTGGTCCACGCTTTTGTTACCTCAAGGCTGGATTACTGTAACTCTCTATTATCAGGTAGCTCTAGTAAGTCCTTAAAAACTCTCCAGCTAATTCAGAATGCAGCAGCACGTGTACTAACAGGAACTAAGAAAAGCACTTTCACTGTTTGCACTGTTCTGTAAAGCACTTTGAATTACTTTGTGTACGAATTGTGCTCTACAAATAAACTTGCCTTGCCTTGCCTAAGAAACGAGATCATATTTCTCCTGTTTTAGCTTCGCTGCACTGGCTCCCTGTAAAATCCAGAATTGAATTTAAAATCCTACTGATAACTTATAAAGCTCTAAATGGTCAAGCTCCGTCATATCTTAGAGAGCTCATAGTGCCATATTATCCCACTAGGGGCCGGTTGCACCAACAGGGCTTATGCCTGGTCTTAAGCTAAGTCGGTCGTAACTTGGTGTTCTAAGTCCGACCTAATGGTTACGCCGGTTGCACCATCTAGGCTTAAGCCTTCTTCTCACTAGGACTGGGCGTAAATCTTACGCTTAGTCAAGAGCAGGTGTAAGGTCATTATCAAGCTTGATTATGGCACGTCTCAAGCACCGTCTGTATATGAGCGGGCATTTAGACAGGAGAGGATAATTAGGGACAGAAGTGATCCATTGGATGTAGCCTATATAATGACAAGGAGTTGATTGAGAGGTTTCGATTCGGTAGGAGAGCTCTGTTTGAACTTATTGAAGAGCTGTCACCGGATTTACAGTTTGTGTTGGGCTGCAACGCAGCACTACCACCGTCTTTTTTTGCTTTGCTGAGGAGATCTTTCCACTTCTTCCTAATGTCAGCCTCTGTATGAATGCAGCCAGAGTCTGCCTGTTTATTTCCCTTTTAAATGGTGCCACATTTGAAGGGATCATGCATTTGTGAGATGAGCAGCAGAGCTGACTATGTGGGTTGTGCCCATGAAAAATTTGCCAAATATTCTCTGCCAATGCCAAAACGCTTTTTTTTTGCTGTTGACTCTTGTGTGGTGGATTGGTTGATTGAAGTCTGAAGAAACAAGACATATTGGCAATTTAACAATTTATTCATTTAACAAATAGGACCCACAGTAGCGTGTGGAGGAATCATACACAGCCACCAAAAATATAAAATACCAAAAATATGGCGCGTGGACTGGTAGCTGGAGAGGTGCCAGTTCACCTCCTGGGCACTGCTGTGGTGCCCCTGAGCAAGGCACCGAACCCCCCAACCGCTCAGAGTGCCTGTCATGGGCAGCCCACTCTGACATCTCTCCACTTAGTGCATGTATAGGTCCAGTTTGTGCATGTGTGTGTTCGGACCTGTGTGTAATTGACAACAGAGTGAAAAATTGAATTAAAAAAATTAAAATTAAATTAAAATTTTTCATGGGCGCAACCCACATACTGAGACTGTGCTATTAATCGTCTGGTGATCACGATTACAAAGTTGAGGTCAAACAATTTCAAAATTAATGAAATCGAGGGTAAACGAATTTTGGTCACAGACGCCTGGAGATGTTATTTTGTCTTCTATGGAAGCCGCGCGCGTGTGTGTGTGTGTGTGTGTGTGTGCGTGCGCACATCGGGGCCGAACTCTGCCGTGTGCAATACAGAGAGCAGAGGAGATTTGTAAGCGTGCGACCGTGTAGAGACAGAACTGACATGCCGTCGTGTAAACAATATAAGTCATCACGTGCTCTGCATAATGGTTTGCATAATCGTGATTTCAATTTTGCCCAAAATAATCGTGATTATGATTTTTTCCATAATTGAGCAGCCCTACCACATACTCAGCTGTGCTGCTCATCCCACAAATGCATGTTCCTTACAAATGTGGCACCATTTAAAAGGGAAATAAACAGACTTTGCAACAGTTCACAAATTTCCTTACTTTTTGTGCTTAGTTTAGCTAGGGTTAGCTCTTATAATTAGGGATGGCTCTTATAGTTGGGGTTGGCTCTTATAGTTAGGACTGGCTCTTACAGTTTGGGTTGGCTCATATAGTAAGGACTGGCACTTATAGTTAGGCCAGGCTCTTATAGTTAGGACTGGTTCTTATAATTAGGGTCAGCTCATATAGTTAGGACTGGCACTTACAGTTAGGACTGGCTCTTATAGTTAGAACTGGCTCTTATAGTTAGGGCTGACTCTTATAGTTAGACCTGGCTCTTATAGTTAGGACTGGCTCTTATAGTTAGGGTTGGCTCTTAAAGTTAGGACTGGCTCTTAAGCCTGATTTATGGTCCTGAATTAAATCAACGACGTCGCTACGTCGTAGGGTACGTGGCTACGCAGAAGGCTCGCCGTAGCCCCCGGCGTAGCCTGACGTGCACCTCCCCAAAAATGTAACTACACGTCTGGGCGACGCAGACCCAGCGGAGACCGAGAGGGCTGTGATTGGTTTGCTTGGTAGCAACGCATTTCCGGTTCCGTATTTCCAGATTGCACCATCCCCGCCATCTTTAAACATCTTCTGTTGCGATGTAGATGTTGCAGTATTAAGGCCCATTTATGCTCAACTTTCAATACGGATACGGACCGATACGGACGGAGCCGTCTATCTGTGCTCCGCGTTCATTTCTCTGTGACCGGAAAAGCCGGAAGCTAAACAAAGAATCAACTAGAGACGACGATAACCATTCAGGAAAGGAACACAGCCTTCTACCGCTCTGGCGGTGAATTGCACCGCCACGAAATGGAGTTACAGAGAAGTTCAAAGGGTTCACAACGGCGTCACGGCAACGACGTAGGTACATCGTAGGTACGCCGCAGGACCATAAATCAGGCTTTACAGTTAGGACTGGCTATTTTACTTAGGGCTGGCTCTCAGGCTGGGGTTTTTGGGAGTTTTTCCTGATCAGCTGTAAGGGTCAAAAGGACAGAGGGATGTCGTATGCTGTAATGCTCTCTGAGGCAAATTGTGATTTGTGATATTGGGCTTTAAAAAACAAAAAATTGAATTGAATTGAATGTAAGTGGACGTTTGTTCTGAGTTCTGAAGAAATTCCCTCATGGCGTTCTCAAGATGTTCAGTTCACAAGAACCAGAAGAACGAATGGACAAACTGAAAACATAATACCTTTGGCTTTGGCTATCACTGGCGCAGAGGCAAAAGAATGATCCTGGCACGAGTGACAGGAAACGGAGTCTGTAGAGTCGTTTTAAAAACACCTCTGTGTACCAGCATGAATACGTCAGCACTGACGTTGTGTTACAGACACTGTACAATGGGGTGTTGTGTAGGTGAGTCTAACCGAAGGGGACGATGATGGGGCAGGTGATGCTATAGGCCATCACCACCGTGAAGACGTTCATCATCCAAGCGTACGCCGCTCCAAACTGAAACTCATAGGCCTGGTGCTGGAGGGATGAGAGACATGTTTTAAACAGGACTGTCAGATAATTAACAAACACATCTCAGTCAGTGTCTGTGTCTTTGGTCCGTGTTCGTCCTCACCCTCTTGACGTTGCGGCGGTCGGCAGCGGAGCGAGCCAGGCACAGGCGAATCATGTACATGAGCAGACCAGGGATCCTGAGCAGGTCCATGGCATTCCCAATGAACGCAGAGGCGATGACATAGTTGACAAAGAACGCTCCGTTATCTGGCAGGAAGACGCACCTGGAGGGGACACAGCACCTCCGTAAGAGCAGAACGTCCTGCTACTGATCGATCAATCACACTTTATTAAGTATTAATACACTAAACTGCTTCAAAATAGAAATACATATAGACTATAGAAATTGTTATCACCACACATTATGGTGTGGTGATATCTACACTTAGAGCTGGAAAGAAAATTAAGATGGAAATTCTGCTGACAAATAATTTGCAGTGTATCTAAACCATCACACTGTAACTCTTAATTCCAAACTGACAGACAATGTGCACCTAAATTTAAAAACAGGACAGTGATAATTTGTTGTGACGGTTTGAAGTAAACTAAAAATTATTTATTATTTTTTGAGTCAATTTCAACCTTAAAATGAAAATTTGATGCTGACATTTAAATCAAAGTCTGTCACAAGTTATATGCGGACTAATGGATGATAAAATCTTAATTAGATTTACATATTTACAGCTAATATAAGCAGCTCTTGACTTCCGTAACAATATGATAAAAATAATTTTGAAAAATATGACGATAGGTGGTGAATAATACCAACTTGCTCTCCACTGAGAAATTAAAAAGAATAACTTACTCAAATCTGACACTAGCATCAGCCAGGAACTTCTTATCAAAGAGCCAGCGGAAAAAAACATCCAGGCTGGAAAACAGAGATGATTCAGTGAGGACAGCAGAGGTCAAAGTTCACAGAGGGACAGATTCTAACAACAAACTGTTTTTATTACCTGCTGAGTCCCAGAGACGGCAGCAGCAGAACCATGAAGATCAGGAAGGTGTAACACTTATGCATTGTCGTCCTGTTTTCTCCAGACCTGACGACACACAGAGGAGGTCAAATTAGGGTCAAATCACAATCAGAGTCAAATCAAGGTCAAATCAATGTCAAATCACAATCAATTTACAATCAAACCAGGGTCAAATCATGTTTAAATGATGTTCATCAAATCAGAGTTGAAACACGATCAAATCAGGGTCAGTCATGGTCAAATCAAGGTCATATTAGAGTCAGATCAGGAACAAATCACAAATCAAGGTTGTGTTAGGGTTGATACACAATCAAATCAGGATCAAATCAGGGTCAAAACATGATCAAAACAGGGTCATGTCAGGGTTAAATCTAGGTCAAAGTGAATCATAACTGACAGACCTGATTTGGACTTTTATCCCTGGCCCTTGCAGTATACATGTCAAAGTGTCCTCAGGTAAAATACTGAACCCAACATTACTGTTTGATTAATATGTGCGTGTGAATGTTTATCCGAGGAGCAGGTGGCACCTTGTACGGCAGCCTCGTCCACCAGAGTGTGAATGTGCCTGTAGACCTGATGCTGTAGTGTAGACCTGATGCTGTAGTGTAAACCTGATGCTGTAGTGTAGACCTGATGCTGTAGTGTAGACCTGATGCTGTACTGTAGACCTGATGCTGTAGTGTAGACCTGATGCTGTAGTGTAGTGCTGATGCTGTAGTGTAGACCTGATGCTGTAGTGTAGACCTGATGCTGTAGTGTAGTGCTGATGCTGTAGTGTAATGCTGATGCTGTAGTGTAGACCTGATGCTGTAGTGTAGTGCTGATGCTGTAGTGTAGACCTGATGCTATCGTGTAGTGCTGATGCTGTAGTGTAATGCTGATGCTGTAGTGTAGACCTGATGCTATCGTGTAGTGCTGATGCTGTAGTGTAGACCTGATGCTGTAGCGTAGACCTGATGCTGTAGTGTAGACCTGATGCTGTAGCGTAGACCTGATGCTGTCGTGTAGTGCTGATGCTGTAGTGTAGACCTGATGCTGTAGTGTAATGCTGATGCTGTCATGTAGTGCTGATGCTGTCGTGTAGTGCTGATGCTGTAGTGTAGACCTGATGCTGTACTGTAGTGCTGATGCTGTAATGTAGTGCTGATGCTGTAGTGTAGACCTGATGCTGTCGTGTAGACCTGATGCTGTAGCGTAGACCTGATGCTGTCGTGTAGTGCTGATGCTGTAGTGTAGACCTGATGCTGTAGTGTAGACCTGATGCTGTAGTGTAATGCTGATGCTGTCATGTAGTGCTGATGCTGTCATGTAGTGCTGATGCTGTAGTGTAGACCTGATGCTGTCGTGTAGACCTGATGCTGTACTGTAGTGCTGATGCTGTAATGTAGTGCTGACGCTGTAGTGTAGACCTGATGCTGTCGTGTAAGTTCTGATGCTGTACTGTAGTGCTGATGCTGTAGTGTAGTGCTGATGCTGTCGTGTAGACCTGATGCTGTAGCGTAGACCTGATGCTGTCGTGTAGTGCTGATGCTGTAGTGTAGACCTGATGCTGTCGTGTAAGTTCTGATGCTGTACTGTAGTGCTGATGCTGTAGTGTAGTGCTGATGCTGTCGTGTAGACCTGATGCTGTAATGTAGTGCTGATGCTGTAGTGTAGACCTGATGCTGTCGTGTAAGTTCTGATGCTGTAGTGTAGTGCTGATGCTGTAGTGTAGTGCTGATGCTGTCGTGTAGACCTGATGCTGTAGCGTAGACCTGATGCTGTCGTGTAGTGCTGATGCTGTAGTGTAGACCTGATGCTGTAGTGTAGACCTGATGCTGTACTGTAGTGCTGATGCTGTAATGTAGTGCTGACGCTGTAGTGTAGACCTGATGCTGTCGTGTAAGTTCTGATGCTGTACTGTAGTGCTGATGCTGTAGTGTAGTGCTGATGCTGTAGTGTAGACCTGATGCTGTAGTGTAGACCTGATGCTGTAGTGTAGTGCTGATGCTGTAGTGTAGACCTGATGCTGTCGTGTAGTGCTGATGCTGTACTGTAGTGCTGATGCTGTAGTGTAGACCTGATGCTGTAGTATAGACCTGATGCTGTAGTGTAGACCTGATGCTGTAGTGTAGTGCTGATGCTGTACTGTAGTGCTGATGCTGTAGTGTAGACCTGATGCTGTAGTATAGACCTGATGCTGTAGTGTAGACCTGATGCTGTCGTGTAGTGCTGATGCTGTAGTGTAGACCTGATGCTATCGTGTAGTGCTGATGCTGTAGTGTAGACCTGATGCTGTCGTGTAGACCTGATGCTGTACTGTAGTGCTGATGCTGTAATGTAGTGCTGATGCTGTAGTGTAGACCTGATGCTATCGTGTAGTGCTGATGCTGTAGTGTAGACCTGATGCTGTCGTGTAGACCTGATGCTGTACTGTAGTGCTGATGCTGTACTGTAGTGCTGACGCTGTAGTGTAGACCTGATGCTGTACTGTAGTGCTGATGCTGTAATGTAGTGCTGATGCTGTAGTGTAGACCTGATGCTGTAGTATAGACCTGATGCTGTAGTGTAGACCTGATGCTGTAGTGTAGACCTGATGCTGTAGTGTAGTGCTGATGCTGTATTGTAGACCTGATGCTGTAGTGTAATGCTGATGCTGTAGTGTAGCACTCGTAAATCAGTGTTACCTGGTCCAGTGAGCCTCGAAGAAGGCAGAGTAGTAGACGATGGTGGGCAGCAGAGCAGAGAAAGCCCAGAGCAGCAGAGTGGGGAAGAACTGAGTGATGATGGGATTCTGTCCAAAACAACCAACAAACAGCAGAGTCAGAGATGATGAATCATTTCAAAGGACACCCAACTTCACTGACAGGGTGGTGGTTACTTACATTGAGATACTCCACAGGCTTGGTGA
Source organism: Epinephelus fuscoguttatus (assembly GCF_011397635.1). Classification (NCBI taxonomy): domain Eukaryota; kingdom Metazoa; phylum Chordata; class Actinopteri; order Perciformes; family Serranidae; genus Epinephelus; species Epinephelus fuscoguttatus. The sequence goes on from NC_064754.1 coordinate 847,101, forward strand.
CGTTGAACTTGTCCATGGTGGAGATGATGATGGCGGGTGTGGTGAGGAAGAAGAGCAGGAGGAAGAGGATGCAGTTGATGATGAAGCAGCGGATCCACCAGGAGATCCCACCGAGCGACAGATGCTCCCTGCAGGAGGAAACCAGGACGCATCAGCTGAGGGTGATGGGTGTGTTTGTCTGGTATTTGGTGGGCTAACCCTTGTGGACGTACCAGCGGATGTTTTGTGGGTCGGGTGCGTATGAAACGCTCCAGTTGTGAACATGAAGAACTTCGCTGAACTGAGAGGATCGTGGCTCCTGACGACACCGACATCCCTGAACCTGACAGGCGTTAAAGTCCTTCAAAATACTGTGAAACAGAGTGGGTGGAGTCAGAGAGGGGAGGGGCGGAGGTCGAGAGAGGAGGGTGGAGTCAGATGGGGTTGGATCAGAGAGGTGAGGGTTGGGGTCAGAGAGGGGATGGGGTGGAGTCAGAGAGAGGCAGGGTTGCGGTCAGAACTGTACAAATATATTCTACAAAAACCTAAGCTTCAAATTATTTGTGCAACATTTCTTTCCCAAAACAAGACAAAACAAACAACACCACTGTGATGAACTGTAGGAAAACAGGTAAAAACAAAAACAGTAACATTTTAATTTTTTGTCTTATCAGACTGTTGGTGGGAGGTGTTAGAGACAGAGGGGCGGGGTCATGCTGTGGCTCACATGGCGGTCATGGCCTCGTTCTGGAAGGTGACGAAGGCCATGCCCAGAGGTTTGGTGTGGACCTTCTCCTTCTCCTTCCTGTACTCCTCCTTCAGCTTGGCCTCCCTCTTGGTGTAGTAGCTGACTGCCTCTTCCTGCAGGACAAATGTAGGCTACTGAACCACCGCTAACAGGCTAACAGACTAATTAGACCAAGTCTTTCAGATCCAGATTATATTTATTTAGCCAATGAAATGTTACCTACAAAATCTTCAGATTCTAAAGTGACGTCATGAAACGATGTGATGAAAAACTATTTTTATGCATGAAACAACACAAACAAATACACAGGTAGACTACAGACAAGAAAAAGCTGATTGTCATCATCAACATCTTTACTCTCTGTAACACTCTACTTTTAACCTGCTACAATAAAAATGTATCAGATAACCAGAAAACTTTTCACCAGCACGAATAAAACTTTAACCGGCTGCGATAAAAACACAACGAGATTATGACTAACCACATATGATAGAAATTAAATTGGCTTCAATAAAAATTTAACCAGCTACAATAAAACTTTCACCACCTACGACAGAACTTTATTTGGCTACGGCAAAATTGAACAAACTACAATAAAACTTAAACCAGCTACAACAAAAATTCAACCACATACAATAAAACATTTAATAAAATTTAACAAACTATGATAAAACTGCAACGGTCTTGAACTTTAGTGAGCTAATGTGACTGTAAGAAGAAAAATGCTCAGTGTAATCTGTCATCATGTACCAGGATACTAGCAAGATGAGAAAATAATTAACAATTAGTACATAAATTACGTGGTTAATTATTAAAATAAAGCTTCTGTCTGATAAGAAGCTAATTTGTGTGAAAAGAGTGTCAGCGTTAAAGTCACCTCCTCGCAGCCGGTGATGGCGCAGCAGCAGAGGTGTCCGCAGGGTTTGGGGTTTATCATAGTGGGAACGTGTTCCTTCGCCATCAGGTCAGTGAAAAACTTCTTACTGCGCTCCGTCTTCTTCCTGACAAACATAAACACAACAACATTAAATTAATGAACTGTTCTCAGCAGTTAACATGGACCTGGAGTGTATCTCAGCATGCACTGAGCCTCGACTCGCTGTCTCACCTCTCTGCGTTCAGAGACATAAGTTTGGCCACGTTGTAGCAGATCCGAGCCTCCAGCACCGTGCAGTTCTCATACGCCTGTCTGAAAAAATAATAAACAATAAAACATGTTCACATGTAATTTAATATACAAACCAGAAAACAAACTATTTTAACATTACGTCATTAGAAAAATATTATCAAAGATTTTTCTTTTTTTTTACAACTTCTTATTCTGAATGAAGAAATGTAGCCCTTGAATCTGGACTGTCCTCTGACTGTACACATTTTTATTACTATTTAATATGTAAATAACACAGACTGAAAATATAAAGACTGAACACAAAGCTAGATGTGTCTATTTACTTCACCCCAGGTTAACCTGAATATATGACAACATCAAAATTACAGTGGTCATGTGTTGTTTTTACTTTAAATTTGAAAAATTGTGAATACAGATGTGATCAAATATCTTGTTATTAACATTTTAACAAAACCAATGATCTCCTTCAGAGGATCTTTAAGTCAGCAGTGATATGGTCACTTCACTCAGCACAACAACATTTAGGCTAAATTACTATCTCTGACAAAAACCAACATTTACTTTTGAAATCAACATCATGTCAATAAATCTCCCAAGCTCATTTAGATTTTCGTGTACGATGTGAAAACACATTTTAATGTCCTCGGACATCTGAAGGAGCAGAAGGGTCGTTAGATCAGGAAGAAGAAGACAGTGAACTTACTCAAAGTGCTGTTTGATCTGACTCTCCTCAGCGTATTTAGAGATGCCGTTAATGAATAAAGTGCGCTTCACCTGCAAGTCACAGAACTGGGATTAAAACACCGCACAGAGCAGACGTTATATATCCTCAGAGTTTGTCTGTTTTCATGTGACTTTAAGAATTATCAACGTTTCAAGCAAATACATGTGATTTATTGTGAAATCAGTGGCAGGCCTTTACTATGAAATAACCACAGGAAGTGGAAGTGAGGCTGAGTTTGTTTGGACAGATGTGGACTTTTGTCAGCATTAGATATTTTTAACTCAACAGGTGAGGCTGTTTCATTGGACTTAATTATTCATGATTAAGACATGTCCCCACCAGGTCGTCCTCCTTGTAGTGCATCTTGGACGTGTGTCTCCTCATGCTGTAGACGGTCAGCAGCAGATACATGAAGGCAAACGAAGTGTGCAGCCACAACAGATTCGTCCTGAGCAGAAAAAGAAAACACATTTTATTTAAAAATCTATTTGGATGGAGTTAGGCTAACAGTTTCTCCCTGCTTTCAGTCTTTGTGCTAAGCTAGGCTAAACACGTCCTGGACCTGTCTATGTACTGGACACACAGACATAAAACTGAGATCTGAAATGTTGGAGAGGACAGAGGAAGAAGATGTGCTGGACAGTTGGATTAAGTGCTGACTTGTCCTCCTTCAGTAGAAATCCTCCTGGACTCACCCAGACTTGAGGTTGGCTATCGTGGTGCGTCCAAAGCTGTAGGCGTTGTTTTCTGGAATAAATACAGGCAGAGATCATCAGGAATATTCGTGACTGATTTCCTGTGTTTAAACATGTGAAGTTGTTTTTATAAAAATCACAGAAAACCTTGAGTGCTAACGACAGCTGCTGGTGAACTCCTGAAGTTTACCGAACGTTCCTCTGATGTTTACATAGAAACACACTCACAGTAACTGACAGATTAAGACTTGACTGCCAACGGTGATAACTCAGGAGTTCACAAAAACTCCATTGACTCATTAAACTTTAGCGCCACAGTTCAAAGCTCTTTACATTTAGAGGTGGTGACATTTTAATGTTTTGCCTTTTATTTCACTTACTAGCTGCGTTAGTGTGTGGAAACATAGCACCCACTGCCCACCCTCCGACTTCCACTGGTTAGTTAATGTTAGCCTTTGCCGCTCTGCACTGCGCACCAACATCATCAATCTGCAGAGCCAGAGAGCCACCGTTTAAGACGTGCGCATGAGCAAGCTCGAGCTCAAGGGGGCGGAGTATCTGTCAATCATTCTTTAAAAATGGCCAATCAGAGGCCCACAATCCTTTTGACTGACAGGGCACAATCACTTCACAGTAGTGGGAGGAGTCAACATTTCAACTAGCTAGCTATGCTAACACTAGTTAACCTCTATGTATCTATTCCCCGATCATAACGAAATATAGTAGCTTCAACCACTGCTCATTTTACAAGGACCACTGCATGAAAGTGTGTTCTTTGTTTAAATTTTCAGACAGTTAACAGACAATGAATCACAGTCGTTTGTTTCTGGCTGTCAGTGTTAGCTAGCTGAAAAGTCGTCTATTTCCACTTCAAAGTGTTAAAAATGCTGCTGTCTGCTGATACTCTGTCAAGGGTTAATGTTAGAGAGGATGGTCCGTAGGAACAAGTCCGCCTGTCCCGAGGGTAGGGACACAAAACCCTCCCTCTGGTTGCTCTAGAGGAGGAGCAGATCACAGCCTGGGACAGCGAAGTTTGACAGAAGCTGTTTAGGAGCTCAGAGCCAGGACACTTGTCATATTATTCCCCCGGAGGGTTGTTCCTGTCGACCATTGATTTTAGGATTAATGCAAGCTAAAGTATCAACAGACTGCAAGTTTTTTAATCAACATTTTGGAAATGCAAAGTGGAAAAAGACAACTTTTCAACTAATTTAGCTAGCTACGCAAGCTAACGCTGGCAACCAGAAATGAATTTCTACTATCACCTGTCAGTTTGATAATCTAAATGAAGAACATGTTTCCTTGCAGTGAACCTCCTAAAATGAACTGTGGTGAAAGTTCCTATTTCTGTGATGATCTATGATTAAGGAGATGAAAAGCAAACAGCATTGGCTAGCAAGCTAGTGCACTAGCTAGTAGAAAAATTTTCTACTTAACGTTACACTTTAAACAACCAATTATGAACGCAATGTTAATGTTATTTTTACGTTGTCTTAAATATAAATTTAGCAATCTCCATCCCTAAAACATAAAACTGAGGGTCTGTTACTTGCACATGTGCATGTCCAAAACAATAGCTCTCCGGCTCTGCGGGGATGTTCCTCCTGTGCACCACCAGGGTTGAGTGGAAGCTAACGTTAGCTATCGTGCCAGTCATTTGGCAATTACCTCTGGTAAAGCCGTTCTGGTGACATGAATCACTGCTGTGGAGAAATTGTGTCCACTCTCCAGTGTCCCCAACGTTGCCCCAGTGAGTAAGTGGCGTCATTTTAAGCCACAAAACCCCTTTAGCATTGTTGACTATGTTAGCATCACCAGCCATGCTGACACTGCTAACGGTGCTAGCTAACACTGATAACATAGTCAACTATGCTAAACAGGATAAAAACTGAGCTGCTTACTTACAGGGGTGAGCCGGCGCAGACCAGAAGGTGGGCACAAAGTTTCCATAGCAACGCTGTTGCGTCAAGATGGTGTTATTAGTAATAATTGCTTGATGAGCAGCGCTGTTAGCTAGCTCCCACCTGACCCGGCTGGAGCGCAGTGCAGTACACTGAGTAGCAGTAAATGCCCAATTCAGATCAATAACACAACGTGAAAATAATGATGTAATACTGATCTGATGAAGATAAAACAAAGATACACAGCAGCATAACAAGTTAAAATGAGCTCCAGCTTTATCAGCTGCAACAACAGAGTGATGAACACATTTAATACATCAGTAATTAAAATAAAATTTATATTCTGATACATATTTTTCTAAAATGAGCCATTCAGCATAATGACTACTTTCATTTGTACTTTAAGTACATCTTGATGCTAACACGACCACAACCGCTGTTAATACAAAACTACCTGATCAGACTGAGTCCAGGTTGAATTAAAACCACTATCTACCATCAGACAGCAAACACAGACCTACAGACCTACAGACAGACCTACAGCTCCAGCCTGACTGCTGTTACCTTCTTTAGAAGGAGGTCCAGGGACTCCTCGGCTTAGGAAAGCATCTTTACTGATAATTCTGACTAAAATCAATCAGACACAAGATGAGAACTTTGTGAGCGGCTCAGAGAGAAACGCTCCAGGGTACAAACTATTTAAACAAACTGACATTTCAGACATCGACAACTGTTTCTCGACAGGTTATAAAATGTGTGAACAGTCAGAAAAGATTTCTGCAAGAGTGAAACATCTGTAACATCACTGTGCTTCATAGCTGAGATGTGACCTGTAACATCTGACTGATAGAACAGATCTTTTATTAGAAGCTAAATGTTTTGTGTCAAATCGGTGACAGTATTACACCTTAACATGTGGATAGAAAGCAGTGTGTTTAATGCGTGTTTAATGTGTGTTCTGGATCAACTAAACTTAACAGCACTTCACAGAAACCTCCACCATTGCCTAGTGTTTTGGAGGTGCAGAGTGATACAGACACACCACCGCAGTATAAATGCTCATGACAGCGTAGGTTACGGCATAGGGTCTGCCGCACAAGTACAAATCTTCCATAAGTCTGATTTATGTATGGGCGGAGATAGCAGTCAAATGTTAGCGATAATGCTCCACCGTCCGTTTTCAATTCACCATTTAAAAAGAAGACGAAGAAGAAGAAACACTGGATCATTTCACCTCTGCAGGCCGTTAACACATGCATTATTTTTAAAACTAATATTTTTCACAATGTAAATTTAAAAAAAAAATTAAAAAAAAATCCGTCCATCGTTTTACAAAATACGTCCATCCACACCAGAATCCAAAAATGGTGGTGATAAACGCTGGGTCAGCATTACGTCAAATACCAGAGAAGAAGATTCTAAGAATAGGTAGTTAGATTATTTTCCTCTGGCAATATGAACAAATCAAATAATAATAATTTCTGTATTTACACATAACTGACATCTTTCACGGTGCTGTGGCAAAACCGACATGTGACTCAAATATGCAGACAGATACGAGATACGTAACAAACCAGGAGTCCACAATTGTTCAGCACGCTCATTCCACAAAGCAACAGTGTGTGAATTGAGGTGATGATGTCATCATCTCCCAAACACGCCATTTTACACCCACATGGGTACAAAAAAAACTGCAGCTTTGAAAAATTATGTTTTTATGACCTAAGGGCCAAAACATGGAGGAAAGTGTGCGTGCGATAGAGCTCAGAGCTCGAAACGTTACCTAAATAAAGCGGTTGTCGTGGGCCAGAAGACATTTCTCTAATTTAATGGGTCACACAGTAAAGTTTCTGGCTCCTGATTGGTCACTGGTGTGATGCTTATGTTCTCACCGAGCAGGTCTCCGGAGAAGTTCACAGGCAAGACGATGCCCACGGAGAGGACGCCGACCACGACCAGCAGGCCGATGATGTGACGCTGGAAGGACAGGTAGTGAACAGCATCCTCGCCACACTTCTCCCTAATCTCTTCATCCCTGCAGGATAAGGAGGAGGAGGAGTAAGAGAAGGAGGAAGAGGAGGAGGAGGAGTAAGAGAAGGAGGAAGAGGAGGAGGAGGAAGAGAAGGAGGAGGAGGAGGAGGAGGAGGAGGAGGAGAGTCAACACAAACCCAAGAACTGAAGCAACATCAGCAAACCTGGATCCATGAAACTGTGATGATACTCACTTTATTCTGAAGATGGCCGTCAGCCACGAGCAGAAACCCTGCAGGTACAAACACACAACAATCAGGAGGAGGAGAAAGAGACAGGGAGGAGGAGGAGTGATGAAGGAGTGATGTCCTTACGTTGTCTCTCTGGTCGAAGTCAACAGAGGAGGAGACGGAGGTGAGGCGTTCGTAACGGTCGGGTGTCTCCGAGTGCATCGCTGAGGCAACGCTGCAGACACACACAGGAAGCGGTCAGCTGACTGTTAGCTTTTAGCATGTAGCCACTCTGACCTTTGACCTCTGGGTCTGACAGCTGAGTTTAATTGAGATGGCAAACACAGAGGAAGCTGTCTCCTTCGAACACGTTTCGATGTGATGTCGACTGTGCACATCTGTTTTCCTTGTTATTGGTCAGAGATTTGAGGCGCTGCTGGACAGACACGTGACGTGTCTAGCCTAGCCTAAGCTAGGCTAACAGCTCCCCCTGCCTCCAGTCTTTGAGCTAAGCTAGGCTAACAGCTCCCCCTGCCTCCAGTCTTTGAGCTAAGCTAGGCTAACAGTTTCCCCCTGCCTCCAGTCTTTGAGCTAAGCTAGGCTAACAGTTTCCCCCTGCCTCCAGTCTTTGAGCTAAGCTAGGCTAACAGCTCCCCCTGCTTCCAGTCCTGTGTTCTGTAAAAAAGCGGGTACTTAGACTTTAAGTACATTCTGCTTGAAACTAAAATAGGACTTTTACTTTAAACAGAGGACGCTTCCAGTGCAGTATTTCTACTTTTAAAAGGATCTGACTACTTCTTACATCACTGGTTGTGTGGAGTTAGCTAAAGAGCTAGCTAGCTAGCACGTCACAAGGTTTACAACACAGTGAGCTACATACACACAAAGCCCGTTACCTTTTGACCGGCTCATAGTTATCTCTGTCTCGTCTGCGGCTGAATTAACGTTAAAAATGAAGACAAGTGTGGAGCAGCGTTAGCATCACATCTGTTAGCATCACAGCTGTTAGCATCACATTAGCCAACAGGGAGTGATCCACACACACACTTTTCCTTTAAATACTAAACAAACAAACACACACACACACACACACACACACACACACACACTCAGATAAAGTCACATCAGTATTGATGGTGTATGGGGGGTGATCAGTGCTACCTTGAATCTGTTATCCAGAATTGAATTTAAAATCCTACTGTTAACTCATAAAGCTCTAAATGGTCAAGCTCCGTCATATCTTAGAGAGCTCATAGTGCCATATTATCCCACCAGAACACTGCGCTCTGAGAACGCAGGGTTACTCGTGGTCCCTAAAGTCTCCAAAAGTAGATCAGGAGCCAGAGCCTTCAGCTATCAGGCTCCTCTCCTGTGGAATCATCTTCCTGTTACGGTCCGGGAGGCAGACACCGTCTCCACATTTAAGACTAGACTTAAGACTTTCCTCTTTGATAAAGCTTATAGTTAGGGCTCATGCTTGTCCTGTACCAGCCCCTAGTTAGGCTGACTTAGGCCTAGTCTGCCGGAGGACCCCCCTATAATACACCGGGCACCTTCTCTCCTTCTCTCTCTCTCTCTCTCTCTCTCTCTCTCTCTCTGTCTCTCTCTCTGTCTCATTGTGTCATGTGGATTACTGTTAATTTATTATGCTGATCTGTTCTGTACGACATCTATTGCACGTCTGTCCGTCCTGGAAGAGGGATCCCTCCTCAGTTGCTCTTCCTGAGGTTTCTACCGTTTTTTCCTCGTTAAAGGGTTTTTTGGGGAGTTTTTCCTGATCAGCTGTGAGGGTCTTAAGGACAGAGGGATGTCGTATGCTGTAAAGCCCTGTGAGGCAAATTGTGATTTGTGATATTGGGCTTTATAAATAAAACTGATTGATTGATTGATTGATTGATTGTTAGGGTCGTCATGGACATTTTAATTTTCTTCCCCCTGACACCCAGAAACCAACCAGTGAAGCTGAAATGATCAATTTATTACTTAATTTTCTCACTGACAGAAAATCAATTAGCAAAAACTTTGGAAACTGATTCATTGTTTCAGTCAAAAGAAAATTAAATAAAAATAACAATAATAATACTGATAGTTTTTTCATGTCATAGTTTTTTGTGATAAACAGAGGGAGAATATAAAGTATATTTACTCAGTTACTATACTGAAGTACACGTCTGACGCACCTGTACTTCCCTAAAGAAAATAAGTTTCATGACACCTGCCAAAAATGTCTAAAAAACAGCCCGAAGCTACTTTCACCCACACGTACGAAAATAGGTAGGTACATGTAACGTCCCAAGACGTACAAAAATACGTCTTGGAGCCATGTCCTGAACCCAACAGAAAGTCAGCCATTTTGAATTCATTGTGGAATTTTTGTGCATTTTTGGCTGTTTCCAGGGTTGTACTTTAATAAACTCCACTGAGTGGAACAAATTTTTAGAAATTTGATGATCTTGGCATTTCGTGTTCACGAGAATGAGGTCACAGTGACCTTGACCTCTGGCCTATGACCACTGATTTCTTATCAGTCCATCTTTGAGTCCAGGTGTACGTTTGTGCCAAATTTGATGAATTTCCCCTCAGGCATTCTTCAGATGTTCACAAGGATGGGATGGACAGACGGACTGACAACCTAAAAACATAATGCCTCTGTCCTCGGCTGTCACCGGCACAGAGGCATAAAAATGGTAAACAATTAAAAATCAGCAGGGTTTTTGAGAGTTGATCTCGAGTGTGTCAATGTTTGTGTTCACTCCTGTTCATCTCTACAGAGACAGCAACAGGTGGAAGGTGGCATTAATAACCCCCCATACACACAAACACAAACTGAAATGAAGATGTTGTGTTAGTGCACCAATCAGAGAGCAGAACCCTGTTAATGAAACCAGAGGAGGAGGAGGAGGAGGAGGAGGAGGAGGAGGAGGATGTTAGCGGACAAACCAAACACGGAGGAAGCAGCAACATACTATTCCCGTTCCTCCAGGTCGCTGAAACGCTTCTTCAGTCTTCAGGATGGAAACAGAAAGAGAATCACAAGCTGCTGTGAGACACACAGTCGCCGTGACGACGACCGACAGGAACAAAAATTCAAGAGTCACTCGTTTAAACAAAACACCACCCAGTTCCATCCGACGGTCGACAGGAAACCGTCGTATTCATTTCCTGACACCGTCAACATGGTTCGGACGTTTTGTCTCAACACCTCGTTAAAGTTCATCTGACATCTGAAAAAAACTCTTCTTCTTCTTCTGCAGCTTGACTGTCTTTATTTATTTATTTTTTTACCCCAATGGCCACACGAGGCACCGATGAGCTTATACCACTAATTATCAGGTGTCATCGGCTACGTGTCATTTCTGACTCGTATAACTTCCATTGCGTAACATAAATGTCAGTTGATGCACCTTGAAGTTAATGTTTCTGTATACGTTACCTTGACAACAGTCTGTTTACCTGCGACTCACCGCCACAAACAGTTGTGACGTTCTGTCTCAGAGGTTCTCTTCATGTTCCGCATCTTTAAAATCTCAGCTTTGTTTGTCACCATGTCGTGTACAGAAGCCAAGAACGCCTGCGCTCGCAAATCATTATTTTTTTTTTTATGCTGTCATTTTGATATCACAATTTAATTACTTCGTTACCTTGGAAAAACAAGCTTTGTTATCTCGAGATAACGAGACAATGAACTCGACGTTTTCTAGCGATAAATTATGACGTTATCTCGAGAAACTGGCCGTTTGTTTTTTCGTAAACTGACATAAGTTAAGCTGTTATCACGATAAAATGAGGTTTGTTATCTCGAGATAACGACAAAAATTACCTGTGATCACAGTAAAGTTGAATCTTATGTAAAATCATCTCGTTATTTCCAGAAATTTGCCTTTTATTTTCTCAATCATGACTTTGATGAACCTGTTATTATCACACAGGAACGAGCTCGAGGTAACAAGATAAATAATCCCCGAGCATTAGACAGTTGTTTTCTAACGATAAAGTATCTTGTTATCTTGACATAATGAAAAAATTCTTGTGATCTCGAGACAACAACATTAAGAAAATAACTGCAAACACATCCGCTCTCAGCGTCTGTATTTTTGAGACCACATGGATCGGTCAATCAATATCCATGTCTGGTCACCATGACAACACATCTGAAATTCACAGAAACTGAAGCAGCTGCCTGAAACAGGAAGGTGTCAGTTAGGAGTAATTCCTGACAGAGTTCAGTTTGATAAATGTTCGTCTTTGTTGCCCTCGTCACAGACGTTTGTTCTGACCACTCTGTATCGGAGGAGGAAGACTCCGCTGAAGTCTCACAATCGGTTATGTTGACTTTATTTTCACACAGAAGAAGAACTGCAGGCTCAGTCCTCCAACGTTTACACTGACATCACACCTGTGTTTGGTGTAAACACTGAAAAACTGTTGAAACGTTCACCTGACACCGACCTGAGACAGAACACCTGTCCTTTAACACGTCAGACACAGAATCCGCTCTGTGATCTGACTCATGTGCTGTGAAGCTTTTTGGGAACAGTAAAGATTTATGTCATTTCCTGTTGGAAACGTTTCTGCTCCAGGTGAGCTTGTGTCTGTGTGTTTCATTTCAGTCTTTATCAGTCAGTCGAGTTACTCCTGTTGGGAACAACCACCTGCGTGACATCACTGATGATGACATAAGAAAACTGATGGATGAAAGATAACAGGTGTGTTTACCTGTCGGCGTCAGTGACCAGCGCCAGGCGGCCATAGTCCCACGCAACCTTACGTAGAATGGAAAAAACGAAGAGCAGCACCTGAAATAGAAGAAGAAGGGAGGACTTCCTGTTAGACTCATGATGGTTAAAATCAAACAGCTGATGCTGAACGTCTGGGGTCAAAGGTCACTGACAGTTGGTGATGTCACCCTGTCGTTACCACAGAAACAAAAGATAACCCTTTCAAAATAAGAGGAAACGTGTCATTACAGCAGGAGAGTGTGGTGGAACGTCAGAATGTGGGTCGATCCATGAAGCTGCAGTATTGATTTTTCCAACAGTCAGTGAACGTCACTCTGCAGTTCCCACAGTGCAACACACTAAGTTCACCCGAACATCTGCTCACTGTCTGTCTGATGGACACTGTGGTCCCACAATGCATTGCAAAGAGGGAAGAGAGGAGCTGCTGACAGCTGCAGCTCATCTGGCTCGTAGGAGATGAATCGCCGCAAGAAGCGACGCCACTCGATGACGGTAAAAATAACACACGCTGACACATCACTCAACTTAACGACACGTTAAAAACAGTTATATTTTATCAATATTTATTTAGACATTTTTTGGACATTTTATTAATATTTTCTAACATTTTAATAATAATTTTCTGACATATTAATAAAATAGTTTGAAAACTGTAATGTTGTAAATTTTTTGGAGATTTCAAAAATATTTCTCTGGACAGTTTATTTTATTTGTTTTTCAGTAATATTTTTTCGGACACTTTGATGTCGTACCCAAGTTTATTAGATCCATGTGGCTGCACTAAAGCGATCAGACTGATCAGATGTAGGAAGGTTTATAGATCATGAAAAAAAAATCTCTCTGATTAATAAAATGAGAGTTGATTATTGGTTATCTAACGAGGCCGACAGTTAACTCAGATCACGAAGAGATGTCGTTCACAGTAACGTGACGTTGTGATGAAACAGATCCAATCACCAACAGATCTGTCGCCTCCTCAGAGCAGCACTGGACCAATCAGGTAAAGGAACCCCCCAATCTGCCCGTTGTGTCTGTGCACCTGCCGTACTGAGCGTGTGCGGCAACAGCAGCGACTCACCAGGAAGCACATGAAGTCGAGGGCGAGCACGGTGGGCACTCCTCCGAACGGAAGCCCCTGCAGCACCGTGCTGCGGATGCGAGCCGAGTAGCAGTAGTCTCTGGACTCGCTGTGGGCGGAGCAGTTGTCCTGGCCGCTGCACGCCTGGCTGCTGCCTAATGTCGTCATGGTAACGATCAGCACTCAGAGCATGCTCAGTGCCGCATCCTCGCAGAGAACCTGAGGGAGGAAGAGGACACGTCAGGAACAGTGACCTTTGACCTTTAGACTCTGTAGGAAACATAGACATCAATCAGCCAATCGATCGATCAGCTGAGCTCCACCTGTTAACCCTTTAACACCCAGTAAAATATAAACTAAAGAACAGTGATTATTTTCAGCCTTAGTTTGTTGTTATGTTGTGACGTTCACATTTTCTCTTAAAGTCAAATAAACTTGAGACATTTCAGCTCAAACACAAACATGACAAACAGGTCGTTAAATATTCTGCTGCTTTATGAAAAAAACACTGGCAGAAGAAATCTGACTCTGTATCAACACCAGAGTCTTTGCTGATACATACACTCAGCAGCCACTTTATTAGGTACACCTGTTCAACTGCTTGTAAACACATATAGCTAATCAGCCAATCAGGTGTCAGCAGCTCATTAACATGTAGTCATGTAGACATGATGAAGACGAGCTGCTGAAGTTCAAACGGAGCATCAGCATGATGAAGAAAGGTGATTGAAGTGACTTTGAACGTGGCATGGTTGTTGGTGCCAGACGGGCTGGTCTGAGTATTTACTGGGATGTTCAGCACAACCATCTCTAGGGTTTACAGAGGATGGTCCCAAAAAGAGAAAATATCCAGTGAGCCAAAATGCCTTGTTGATGCCAGAGGTCAGAGGAGAATGGCCAGACTGGTTCAAGATGATAGAAAGGCAACAGGAAGTCAAATAAGCACTGGTTCCAACCAAGGTGTGCAGAAGAGCATCTCTGAAGCAACAACACCTTGTCCAACCTTGAAGCAGATGGGCTACAGCAGCAGAAGACCACACCAGGTGCCACTCCTGTCAGCTAACAACAGGAAACTGAGGCTACAATTCACACGGGTTTTCTCACCAAAACTGGACAATAGAAGATTGGAAAAACCACATTCAGATGGAAGCATGGATCCATCCTGCCTTGTATCAACGCTTCAGGCTGCTGCTGCTGCTGGTGGTGTAATGGTGTGGGGGAGATTTTCTTAGTACCAACTGAGCATGGTTTAAACACCACAGCCTACCTGAGTATTGTTGCTGAGCGTGTCCATCCCTTTATGACCACAGTGTACCCATCTTCTGATGGCTACTTCCAGCAGGATAACGCACCATGTCACAAAGCTCACATCATCTCAAACATGACAATGAGTTCACTGTACTCCAATGGCCTCCACAGTCACCAGATCTCAGTCCAATAGAGCACCTTTGGGATGTGCTGGAACGGGAGATTCTCATCATGGATCAACTGTGTGATGTCATCATATCAATATGGACCAACATCTCTGAGGAATGTTTCCAGCACCTTGTTGAATCTGTGACGCCAAGAATTAAAAAGAAGGTCCAACCTGGTACCAGCAAGGTGTACCTAATAAAGTGGCCAGTGAGTGTATATGTACAGCATAACTCTGTTTACTGTGTAGCTGTGTGTGTATGTGTGTGCGTGCGTGTGTGTGTGTGTGTGTGTGTGTGTGTGTGTGTACGTATATTTTTTTACATTCATACGGGTAAATTTTACATTTTATATTGTACATTTTTGGGGATGTTTTGTATTAACTTCATATATTAATATACTTTCTCTGCTGTTTTTAGATGAGCCACATTACAAACAAAGGATTTGGGTTCTTTTAGGAACTGATTTTAGATTTTGCGCTCAGCTTCCTGTTTGTGTTTGATTGTGAAGGTAGCTGCCGTATGAAGTCATTTCCTGTAGGATCAATAAAGTGTTTATCACAGAGTAGGGCGGGGCTGCACAGATAAACATCAGCCGATAACAGGAAGTTTATAATCTGATAATGAAATGAAAGCTGATGATACGAAGCCAGACTGCTTTCACTGACTTAAAGATGGCGGCAGCTACACAGCATGACACAGTGGGTGGCGATATACAGCTTTAAAGCTGCCAGTAAACACAGAGAAGAAGAAGCACAACATGCTGACTCGATAACAAATCCTGTCGCTGATGTGGACGTGTCTCACAGTTCCAGAGGAAGACAACACGACTGCCCTGAGGGTCTGATCCCCGACCGCCCGACTCCCCACCTGATCAGCAAACTTCCTGCTAACGTTAAACAGGTCAGAGACAGCGCTGAAGGACGAGGGACCGTCTCTGGAGCGTTAGCACGAGCTGACATCCAACACTGAGCCTTAAAACAGTCCCAACACACTCAGACTGAAAACACTCAACTGTGTCATTGAGCTCGTCAATACTAACGCTGCGTGTGTGCCAGCAGACTGTTGACAACTGTCCCCGACATGGAGACACCTGCAGCAGCACCTTTGAGTCTTGACAGGGAGGCGGAGTAAATTTACTTCCTGTTTCAGTGACAGATGATGTCGAAGCTTCTGATTCAGTTCTTAGGCTCTGATCACACAGGAAGTGCTTCAGCAGCTGGAGGCGGCTTTTTGTCAGTTTTAATGTTAATGAAACTTTTTGCTCGATGTTTTTGTGACGCACCTCGTGTTTCTGCGCTCTAGGCGTCTGGCGTTGTTGCCAGAGCGAATCGGAAAAAACTTTAACTCAGAGCAGAAAAGCGCTCCATCTCATCTCTGCTTTTCTCCCATTGTCCAATGGGATGATTTGAGAGGCGGGGCTTCTGTGGTGGTCATGACAACAAGTTTACAGTTGGTAACCAATGGAGGAGAAACTGGTGGTAGTGGTTGCTGGATACCCAGAGCTATACGACTTTACAAAGCACAGTTAGCACCATCTGAATAGAAAACAGCAGATGAGTGCAGTACTGTAAACGTCCATGATGGAGGAGAAGCTCCTGGACCAACTGGTGGTACTCCCCATGATCCAGCCTCTTTTTTAGGGTCTCATGTACCCACACAGATCTCTGTTTATCTGCTGACAGCCTCTCACCCTCAACCAGAGCTACAGACAGCACCCTCTGCCTCAACATGGCAGCAGCTACACACTGATTACTGCAGGATACACACAATAATTAAAGATTACACAGGAAGGTTAGGGTGAGGAGGTGATGGGATGGTTGCCTGGCAACAATAAAAAGGCACAGCAGGCTTTTTTTTTCACTCATGGTGAAGGTTTAAAAAAAAAAAAAAAAAAGGTTTGGACTTTAAATCAACGTGTGAAGAGTCGGAACAGTGACGTCAGACAGACGTGGAATATCAAATCATCCATGTCCTCTCACTTCATCTGAGCCTCTGGTCTGAATGAACTCAGGTTATAAACTCACTTTTAAAATATGAAAATGTGAATTAATCAGTTATCTCATTGATCATCGTTATCATCCCCAGTGCGCAGCTCAGCGCTCCTTCCTGTGCTGCTCACGCTGCAGAGACCAGCTGTCATACACAAGTTTAACATCACACCGCTGTGCACCGCACATTTCCTCCGTCCACATACGACCACACGTCGCTCCTCTGAACGTCTGAGTTTTTGTTTTATGGATCAGTGATGTCACAGACGATCAGTCAGACTGAGTCACTCATTAATCATCAACACATCACAGCTGGACACGAGCCGACCGATGAGGAGCTGACTACATTTCCCAGCATGCCTCAGCAGCAGACAGCTTCCTGCTGTGTGACCCACTGATCCCGTTGCCACGGTAACCCTGACTACAGCTCCTGACCCAGTTTTCACGCCTCGGCGGGCGTTTGTCACAAAACCAGAGTGACGGCACTCCGGCTGATGTCACTGTGACATCACATCGCACTGAGAACAAAGAGAGGACACAGCTGATGCAGTTTATTTACAGAACGCTCTGATTATATCCAGAAAATCATCATCATCATCAGTATATTACTGCTGGATCATTAATACTTCCTGGTCTGATGATCAATCAATCAATTTTATTTATAAAGCCCAATATCACAAATCACAGTTTGCCTCACAGGGCTTTAATTTATAATCAGGATCTAAATGATGAAACTACAGTTCCCAAAATGCTTTGGGGGATGTAACCCCCCCCCCCCCCCCCGTTGCCATGGTGCAGCAGCATGACTCATCTGAAGCCTGCAGACTCAGAGCTGCACACTCACAGCAACCAAACACACATCGACGCATCACACCAGAGCTCCGCCCACACCTGAAGACCTCCTGACGGATCAGGACACCTGGTCCAGACCCCCATGTGACCCCCACCACACCATGTCCTCAGAGTTGCACCTACAGACAGCATTAGCCCTGTGCCTGACCCCATTAGCATTATTAGCTTAGCTGAGGCTAAAAACAACTTGTAGTCCTGTTAGTTTAACCCTTGATGACCCGCAACATTTCAACTGGACCCTGAAAACTTCACCCAGGTCTAAGACCCCCACGAGCTCCTGTTAGTGTAGTCCAGGTCTAAGACCCCCACTAGCTCCTGTTAGTGTAGTCCAGGTCTAAGACCCCCACGAGCTCCTGTTAGTGTAGTCCAGGTCTAAGACCTCAGCAGTCCCAGTCCTGATTGAAACTCTAACTGGTTTTTGAACAGCTGACGTCTCTTTCAGTGTTTGTGTAGTTTCAGTGAGGAACCACTGAGCAGCTAAAAAAAGAAACGTCCTCTCGACTGGCGTCTGCGGCCCTCAGATAACACCTGGGAGCGTCCGTGACGCCTCGTGTGAACATATTCATGATTAATATGATCAGTGTGGTTTCGACAGACTGACCACAGATCTGCAGTTTGTCTCCTCTCTGTTAAAATAAAAGAGGAGTGAACTCAGACAGATCCTGGGTCAGTGGGTTTTAACTGTCTTCTCTGTGAACACAAACGTCTTCAGCTCTGCGCCTTCGCTCTGATGTCACCGACAGTGTTATCAGTGGGCTGCAGGCGTCCATCACTCTGAACTCTGTGACCCTGAACTGATAAAACTCTGAACCAGGACGGGCTGATGAGACGGCCTCCACACAAACAAACTGAGAGGACAAAACATGGAGTCATGTGATTGGACAGTTCTGTGTGATGTCATCCTGCATCATCAGCTCCACATGGACCCACAGAGGGAAACCGTTCTGATGCTGAGCTGTGATCTCCTGGACAGAGGCTCCTCTACCTGTCTGTGTACTCTGGGTTGTTTTGGTGCATCTGTTCACCTCCATTGTACGTTATACTTTATGAAGCACGTGTACATGAAGAGTACGACCTCCACACGCTTTAAAGTTACTCTAGGTCTGCCTGCCTGCTGCAGCCACAGCAGCTGTTAGCAGTTAGCGGCTAATTCAAAGAAGAAGAACAGCAGCTGTTAGCAGTTAGCGGCTAACTCAAAGAAGAAGAACAGCAGCTGTTAGCAGTTAGCGGCTAACTCAAAGAAGAACAGCAGCTGTTAGCAGTTAGCAGCTAACTCAAAGAAGAAGAACAGTAGCTGTTAGCTGTTAGCGGCTAACTCAAAGAAGAGTTACAGTAGCTGTTAGCAGTTAGCAGCTAACTCAAAGAAGAACAGTAGCTGTTAGCAGTTAGCGGCTAACTCAAAGAAGAAGAACAGCAGCTGTTAGCAGTTAGCAACTTACTCAAAGAAGAACTGCAGCTGTGAGCAGTTAGCCGTTAATTCAAAGAACAGCAGCTGTTAGCAGTTAGCGGCTAACTCAAAGAAGAACTGCAGCTGTTAGCAATTAGCAGTTAATTCAAAGAACAGCAGCTGTTAGCAGTTAGCGGCTAACTCAAAGAAGAACTGCAGCTGTTAGCAATTAGCAGTTAATTCAAAGAACAGCAGCTGTTAGCAGTTAGCGGCTAACTCAAAGAAGAAGAACAGCAGCTGTTAGCAGTTAGCAGCTAATAGGAGCTCCTTACCCTCCAAACAGGGGGCGAGATCAGCCGCCATATAACAGGGACGCTAAATGATTGTTATTGACATGTGATGTCATTGTTATTGTTTATAAAGAGCTGCTGACACGTATGATATATGTCACCCTAGAGGCTGACACTGTTGTGTTACATGTCGCGTCTCTTTTGACTCTGTGATGTCATCATGCTGTCTGACATCACACTCTGGAGCCACATGACGCAGCCATCGTTTGGTTCTGTGTAAACATGTGAGGACATAAAGACTGGACTTAATCCAGTGTGAAGGATTTAGTCGTGGTGGGGGAAACAATCAACTCTTGGATGCATCATGATGCAGACGTGGACAATTCGGCATTGATACACAAATGTAAACAATCAATTATCTAATGTTTATTAATAACATGATGTTGACAGAACAAAAGGGGCGGAACTTGACAGCAGCGCAGCACCCAGACAGTCTACAGTGCCGACACACAAGAGTTAACCTGTGATTCATCTTCACTGAAGGCAGCGGCTGCAACATGTTTTAATTTAATGTGTAAATAATTCAGTCTACAGGGTGAACATACATAAAAATACAACGATTAAATTAAATTCACTTTGACTCCGACACACTGGAGCTGTAAACGTTCCCAGGATGTTAAACAGAACTCAACTAACTGCTGCGTTTGAGTGCAATCATAAAAACGGGACCAATGATTCTCGTATTCAAAAGGTCGGCTGGCGAATGTGTTAAAAAAAAACCTGGAAAAAAACAAACCTCTAAAGGTCAGTGAAGGCAGCGCTGCTTTAAAGGCCACTCTCAAGTGTCTGATTTCAGAGATGCGACCACCAATAACAGTCTTAGTCCTGACACTACAGCCCAGCTAATACAGAACATTCCCTTAACATTCCCTCTGGGTTTTTATTTTGGTAACCCCTTCACAACATTTTAGGAACGTTGTGCAAATGTTTTTGTTAAATGCTCCTTATCCAAACCGTTCCATTCACCACACGTAATAACATTTTTTGGGGGGATTATTTCTGTTACGTTCACCTGACGCTGCCTGCTGGTAGGAACCCTCCCTTAATGTTGTAGCAGCGTCACAATAACGTTAGCTCCACGTCATGGAAAACTTGCTGTTTTGACAGTCACTGAAGGTTACGCAGGAACGCTCAATAAGCATTTCCAGACCCCCAAAAATCGTTCCTAAAATGTTTTGGGAACAAAGTTTTGCCAGCTGGGAATCAACAGACTCAACATGTTCAGTGTTGAATAAAGATAAAGATGTCTGAATCAGAAGACTGTGTTCTGAACACACACACACACACACACACACATCTGAATAATTGACGAGTTCAATCTGACCCAAATCTGTCTGCAGATCTGAAGCTCTGCACAACACGTCACCTCTGAAAGTACATCCCATAATGTTTGTGTCAATATCAGTGCAAATAATTTGCAGTTTGATTATCGATTATTTTCCTCAACTACTGAAACTACTGACACGTCTCACTTTGTCCAAAACACAAAGACTTTTTTATTCTTGTATCATCGACTTGTTTCCTGTGGATGATGGAGGTTGTTGTGATGAATTCTCTGTCTGTTTCACTTCAGCTTCACACGTCCAGCTATGATGTCAAACGTGTTTTTAATTTCACATGTTCACTTTCTGTCTGTAGAAAATTCAGCACATTCATGTCCTCACATGTTCAACAGGACTCATTTCATGGACATTTCAGAACTTTTTCGGGACGTCTCAAGGACGCTATTTTAACATCAGATCCAAACTTTGCTCAAACATTATTTCAGCTACAACACACATGAAGAAAGAGACAAAACGCGGGGAGAAAATTAGAGTCACCGCCCCACTGTCGTATGAAAACATGGATAGAGACTGTCAGAGACACTGGACTGGTGGGTGGAGTCATACGACCATGGGGCAGTGACTCCGCCCACCAGTTTCACCAAATTCTAATCAGTTTATTTTTCAGTCCAGGTGGATGTTTGTGCCAAATTAAATTAAATTGACACCATGACAAATTTGTTTCTTAAATTCATTTAACAAAGAATCACAACAGAATCAGTGATCTAGTTTCACAGTTTGCTTCAGATCTTCAGTAAAAACTAAGATGATCTCTGATTTCTTTAGTTTGTGAACAACAACAGTCACTCAGAGTGACATTCAGGTCCTGTCACAATATTAATAGTTCAACTTAGCGCTGGGCAACACGGACAAACATTCATATCTCCGCATTTACAGGCTGACTGCCGATACACCACATATATATGAGCTCCATGTTTTCAGCTGCAGGTCAAAGACACATTTGAGACGTCACAAGAAGTTTGTTTATTTTTTAAAAAAGACTGTGATCAAAATAAAACGCAAAGACAGGGATTTTTTTCTCCATTCGAAAATATACAGCTGCACAACAGTTACACCTCCAGAACACTGACGGCGGCGGGGTTTCTGTGAACGTAACATTTCAGGAGCCCGAAACGTTACGTCTAAATAAATTTTCAAGGAGCAGTTTCTGGTGTGTGGACTTTATCTTTATTACAGAAAATAAATGAGCTGTTTAGTTACGCTGCAGATTATCAGGGGAAGATCACTGGAACAATTTCATCACACATGAACAGAACTGCAGGACTGAGTACTGTACTGTAGGACTGTGGGAACTCTGATTCAATCAAATCTCATATCACACTTGTAAAATGTCCAAAAAACACATTAACCACCTGCATGTGAAGTACGACTGATCCCTCGGGCTGTGCCACATCATCTCGATCACCATAATACCTGGAATGTTTTTGTATCGTGAAAAATTCTTATCCTGATGTAAGCGGTGGACTCTAGTGATGTCTGCGCTGTGTAGATATGAAGAGGCCCACACTGTGGATATCTTCTCTGTTTATTCCTCTCCTGACAGCACGCGGCAAAAACAAAATCTTCCATCACACACAACCATTCAGTCTCCAGCCCCGACACAGATTAAGTGACACAAGATTACGTTAGCATAAAATGAAGTCATGAACAGCTTAACAGCGCTAAAACACGGAAATGACCTTAAGAGCACGGTGGCTCACCTCTCCCACGGAGCACAACAGAAAGGGGGGAGGCAACTCTTTACAGGTGGAGTACTACTGAAGGTGAACGTAGGGGTACAAAAACTGGATATCAAATGTTCCACATACTGAGTACGGAGGCCTGAGAGGGTCAGGTAAAAACAACTGAACCAAAATCAGTGGAATTATAATACTCAACATTACAAATGTACATCTGACCTGTCACACATATAGAGCTCGTAAGTCACGCCCCTGCTGGTAGACCTCCATCGGACCTCTAGGCTCGGAAAATATGAATGGAAGTCAATGGAGAGAAAATTATTATTTTCTGGTCCCAGTCATTAAATGCTTCGGATTACACAAATGTTTTGTGTGGGTCTAAATTATATTTTTCATGTGAAGAGTTTGACAGTTTATTGTAAATGCTGTGGAAACAACGTAATGAGAAAGACTACATGTCGCCTATGTGACGTCACGTCATCACACTTTCCCTCCACTCAGCTCACAGCGCTGCTGCTGCGTCTTCTGCCACGATCTACGGAGCCATCAGATCAAGATGCCGCTGTGTTTCGTACCGAGTGTCACCATTCCAACAAGAACGGCTGTTCTTTCTTTCGATTTTCTTTCGAGGCGGTGAAGTGTACCAGAGACACAGCCGTGCTCCGAGCGCGAGTGGTGACGTATATCATACGTGTCGAGAGCAGTGAAGAGCTGTAGTCCACAAAGCGCTCTCACACAAAACCTAACAGTATCAAACTTCTTCCCGCTAAATTGGAGCCTTCTTTGCACGGAAAAATATACTAAAAATTCACAAACAGCATATATGAAATGCATGGCACAATTCAAACGGGACCAGAAAATAATTTTCATCTAGCTATTAGTCTGAGTGGGCGGAAGTTCGCTGCAGAGATCAGCCTCTCATTGGGCGGAACGAGCCACCCGCTGAAGTCCCGCCCTACCACCTCCGGTTGCAGTTTTCAACACGTCCTTTACTAACTTTTGCGGTGTTTGATCTTGCGGGGATGTAGCCATTTTTCTGCCATGGTTCACGTCCTGTAGGTGATATTTTTGTGGGCGTGTTACACCAAAACCTGTTTCCCCCCGGCAATATTTTTGCAAGCGCATCGTTGCTGTGGCACCGCCCAGAACGATTGTGATTGGTTGAAAGAAATACAAGCAGCCGGGGCGTTTTTTCCTCCAATCTTAAAGTGAGAGTCGGCGCAGCCAGACCTTTCTTTTCTTGAGAAAGGTCTGGTGAGCGAGACTATCTAGCCACTGAAACACATTATGAGAAATCGATTTTTAAGGTCCCATGTACCGGAAACGGAAACACGCAACTTACAAGCTCTATTACTGCTGAATAACTGACCTGTTACACTGATTCTCGCAATATTTTGACTTGTTGACATATTGATGTCATACTGTTACCACGGCAACAACAAGCCTGGCTGACAGTGAAGTTATTCCTGACTCCTCTGTGGTTCCAGTAAAAAGAGGAGCAGCTTCAGTAGTGTGGAATAAAGTGTGGCGTCCTGAATGTTTTCCTTCTCTTAGCGCTCAGAGGGAACTCATTCAGCGGCTCCTCTGGCAGCAGCACAGCGTCTCTCCCTCTCCTCTCTGATTCTGTCACAAACCTTTGCTGATGGAAACCTACGTGAATAAACTCCATATATGTGACTGTCTCATAACAGCCTGTCACAGGTTACAGCCTGATGGTTAGAGGAGAAATGGCAGAGCATAAAAACACACAAGGAAATCAGCTGTTGATTTATATATATAGATCCCAGGGGACATTTGTTTAAATGTGTAATTAGTGGTAGATTTGATTTAGTTGAACTATTAATATTGTGACAGGATCTGAATCTGACTCTGAGTTACTGTTGTTGTTGTTGTTGTTCACAAACTGAAGACATGAAACATCATTTTAGTTTTTACTGATTGTGTTGTGATTCTATCTTCTTAATAAAATAGTTTTTATGAATCTGTCATATTGTCAAGAATATCATCATCACAAAAATACCCTGAAATTATTTTAGGCTCGCAGCCCTGCTGATCACATGTGAATAACCAACGTGAATATGATCATTAGATTTTACAACATGAAGGATCGATCAGCACCGCAAAGACACACAGTCACAACTGCAGCATCATCATCATCATATTATTATTATTATTATGTAACAACAGTAAACAAAGTGAGCTCAGCTGTGTTTACAGCGATCTTATATATTTGAGTTTGACTCTGACGGACAGGAAGTGACGTCAGATTAAACTTCGCTCAGCACATTTACTGCGGTTTGGTTCATAGTTACTGCAGACGTGACATAATGTGTGAACAGAGGTCGAACACACTTTCACTTTTCACGTTTTATATTTCATGTGTCATGTATGAGACATCTCATTTCTTCCCACTGAACCTGTTTCCATCTCAAGAGACAAACATGTCGTGGGTGTCGGTGTTCTGGCTTCACAGCAGGACGTATAAAGCAAACTTCTCCGGGGCCCAACGAGCACGGGGCCCAGGAGCCGCAGGCCGCCGCGGCCACAGAGCCTCTGTGTCATGTGATGTTGTTGTTATTGGACATTTCCAGGTGGGCCCTGCCGCAGAGCTCCAGGCTCAGGCCCACCTCCATCACCAGACCCATGGTGGGAAACCACATGTTCATCACGCTGCCAATAAGTCAATAAATCAATAAATCCTGTTGCCACGCGTGTGTGCTTCACTGCCCAGAGTTGTTAAACCAACAGATCACATTTGGTTTCACCTTTCAGCACCACGTGCGTCACGCTTATCGTTAATAAAAACGTGTCCGGTGTTACAGATCACTGGTTGCTGCTGTTGCATCAGTGTGAGATTTTCACAGTAAAATAACCGCCCCAGAAAATATTGCGGCATCACGTCGTCACAGAATTCTTCTTATCATCACTCACAGCGACTCTTAAAGAGTTTTTACTGAAATGTTTTATCACTATAATTAAAACCTGAAACTTTTTTCTTAAATGAAACTTCGGGTTTAAAGTTTCTCTTCTGAAAAAAACAAAGGTGAGATTCTGCATGATAATCGTCGGTTTTCATACCACAGTGAACCCTCGAACCGGTTTACTGCTGCAACCCCTCGAGTTACCCCGTTAAAAAAATACCAAATACAAAAGAAAAATGATCCGACCCGAACAAGGAAGGCACGTTGCCTTTTATTCTTTAAAAAAATGTTGTTTTTTTTAAAAACAAATTAATTTCTGCTGATTTTTCTTAACGTTTGAGGCTATATTTCAAGAAAACATGCTGTAAGACATATTTGCATTAAAAAAAAAAACAGCCAGAAACTGTAAAACTAGAAATTATTGCTGAATTTCTGACGGTCCCTGAACACATCACATGTGATGAACCCTTGTGTCAGAGGAAAACCCATGTCCAGACCTGGGCTGTACATACTGATATTTTATTACAATCACTTTATTCTACGTCTTTTTTTCTTCTTCTTTAACAAAAATTTGCCACGAACTAACCAGCAGCGACGGGTTGGTGGCAAAATTGTCTGTATGGTAAAACTAAATACAAACTACAGCCATTTACAGCTATAAGATAAGAAACATTAGCCCCTCACAGTGCTTCACAAATGATTCAGACTGCCTCCCCTTTCTGCGGCCCCTCAGAAATAGCGAACAGTCCCTAAAATAAACCTTAACGTGTATTTTGGATGTTTTCTGGAGGCAAAATGTCTAAACTGATGACAAAGCTGTGTCTCCATCTGTGGACTCGTTTTGTTGACGAAATCATAAACGAGCAAAGTGAGCGATGCTGATGTCACGTGCGTGTGTCAGGTCTGCGCTCAGGTGGAATATAACCACATTAATATCATATTAGAGTGTGCCAGGTTTACTCGGTTGTGTCTGAACGGTCCCTCCCGGGTGAAGCAGCGGCCCTGCTGCACCTGCAGTCCGGCCTGAACCGACACCACCTGCCTCCGTCTGGACGCAATGTCACAGAAACAGCGCAAATATCTGCGGGAGACACGCGCTGAAACACTGCGGTGAAATGAGGCGAGTCACGGAGGCTCCGTCCGTCAGAGGTGAAATCACAGTATAGCTGCAGGCGGACAGACGGACGGACGGACGGACAGCTCGGTGTGTCCTCTGCGCACACATTATATAACCCAGCACCCCCACCCCCCCACCACAAAAACACCGGAGCCGTACGGAGGCTGGATGGATGCTGTCCCGGTGCAAACAGCGCGCAGGGGCCGCTGACAGGCCGCTGAGGCTGCAGCAGCAGCGGCCTGTCAGCCGCTAATCAACCCGCTGAGGAGATCAAACAAAGCCGTCTTATGACAGAATAAAGCCCCGTAATAATTAAACCCAATTAGATAAAGCCGGTACCTGACCACCAGAAGCCGATCCTCCTCCTCTTCCTCTCCTCCGACAAATCAAAGATGTTTCACCGCAGAAAAATCTCCCGTTAAATCCTCAGAAATCCACCGCCGCCCCGGCTGCGTGCTGCCGCAGCGCCGCCATCCCGCAACAAAAAGGCTGATTCAGGCCCGACGAATCACCGCCGGGGCTCAGGGGGAATCCCGCCGCACGAACGTGTCCCTCCGCCGGCCGCTCAGTCCGCTGCGAGCCGCTGCTGCTCCGCCGGGTGTCGGTGTTAAAATGGAGGCGGTCTCTCCGGGAACAGAGACGGAGCGGAGCCGCTGCTGCTGCCGCTGCTACTGGGAGGAGGAGGAGGAGGAGGAGGGTGAGGAGGTGCAGGAGGAGGAGGAGGAGGAGGGGGGGGGGGGGGCCGGAGCCGCTGCTGCTGCACGAGGACACCGACAGAGGGCGCCAAACCGGGACCTTCACAATAAGAGCTCCTCCCTCAGGCTTTTATTTTTGGTCTTTTCTTCCTGTTTACAATAAATACAGTTAAAATAAAACATAATATAAATGTAATGGTCAAATGTTTTCTACATACAATAACAAGTATAGTAATAATCATGAACATCATAGAAATAACACTCCTCTGTCTCTCTCCTGATTTAACAGATTTATGGAGTTTTGTATAAATGTTTTTAAAAATAGAAATTGTAACAGCACAGAAAATAAGAAAACAGTCGTTGGATATTTTCCACATTCAATAATAAGTACAGTAGGACTGGACTCCCTTGCAAAAGAGATTCTGAATCTCAATGGGACTATTTCCTGGTAAAATAAAGGTTAAATAAATAAATAAATAAATAAATAAATAAAAATAACACTTTGGATTTCCAAGATGGCCGCCATGTAAAATCTATAAGTGCCAATATCTCAGCTTCCAAGCTGGGTCCAGGTCCATTTTGGTGACAAAATATACATTTTTCTGGGTCAATGAATGCATTGAAGCTATTAGGACTATCACTAGACAGTGGTGTGCACGGGGGGGGGGCGGGGGGGCCGTGGCCCAATTGTTGAAAAACGCTCACTACAGTGCCCTCCTGGGAGCGAATATGTTTTTCGTAGGCGGAATCCGGGAAAATCATGAATATTAATGAGGCGATAGCCAGTGATTATCCAATCACGTTGGTTAAGTCCCTGATCCAATCCAAAAAGGCCAAAATCCACGGTCACGTGACTGCATGCCTCGCTCGCGCTTCCCTAAGGAGGAGGAAGAATCACCCATATTGTAATGTATATTTATTATTAAACTAACGTTAGTCAAACGAATCTCTCTGATGTGCGTGTGTGTGTTATTCATTAGATTGACAAATGTATGATGTTTAGTGCAGGAGCTGCTAAAGGCCTGTTCAGCTCATGTATTTGCGAAGTATTATTGACAGCCCTTCTCCTGACAGCCGTGGCACTAGCTGCTAGCCTGCTGACACATAAAGATCTCTGAAATGTGTAGTCTAGGAATGCGTAGCTATTTCTGTCTTCAAAGTCGAATAAGCGCCTCACACCTGAAAACCAGGCTCATAGCCCATCCTGTCATGTCTAATATTTGCTGTTTTGTATCAAGACAGGCACACACACAAGTTAAAAGGCTAAGTGTGTGAGATGTGAAACTTATCGTCTGAAGCTAACATCTAGCCTAACTTCCAGTTTGACTATCAATTGTAAATCACACATTTGGGACAAACAATTGAAAGGGTTCCTTTCCGTATTGGTTCATCATAATAACAAATAGCTTAGTCAGCTTATACAGAATGAATGAATGAATGAATGAATGAATGAATGAATGAATGAATGAATTGAGAAGTCAATGAAAGTGTGTTTTCGCCCCGCTCTACAGTAGATTCGAACTGCAAGGTGCGTCAGATAGACCCGTAGCTGAGATGATCTTCACGACACCAGAAAAGATTAGTAGCATGGTCAGCTTACACAGAATGAATGAATGAAGGAATGAATGAATGAACTGAGATGTCAGTGACAGTGTGTTTTCCCCCCACACCACAGTAGATTTGGACGGCAAGGTGCGTCAGACAGACCTCTAGCTGAGGTGATCTGCACAACACCAGAAACAGTTAGTAACTATAGAGACAGGAGCAACTCCTTACCCTCAAAGAATAAACCTATATTAGAATAAAGTGAGAGTGTGTTTTAAACCTTTTGAAAAGAAGAAGCCTTTACCCTGTAAAGGTAGATGTGATAAAGGTAAAGGAAGACTGGTAAATGCAAGACTTTATTGAATATCATAGAAACAAGGAACAATGTTCCTTCATCAGGTTGACAAACCGTTGTTTCTTTGATATTCAATAAATTATTGTGTTTACCTGTGTGGACAGTGTGTGGGACCTCACTTTCCTTTACCTGCAACCTTGTACATGTATTATTGTAATGCATTTTCTTGCATTTTCTTTTCACAGAGGACAGCTGTGACAGAGGGGACACAGAGGAGATGTGTGATCACGCAATTGTCCAGGACAACCTGTCCAATTATCCAGTGCTGAAGGTCTGATATTTCAGAATATACAGACATTACGCATTTAGAACAGATGCAGCATTTGTGTGTACTTTTAACTGAATGCTCTAGTCTAGTTTGTAGAATTTGTTTAAGGCATTTTAGTTGTAGATGTTTTTGTAGGACTTGGACTATATATATATCAAGTAGTAGTACACTATGTATATCAAGCAAGTACTTTTTTAATTGGTCGGCTAGTGTGAGTTAACACTGTAATATATATTTTGACAGAACCTTCTCTCAGAGGACTACAGCTACCACGTGTGCTCTTTTGAGTCACTGGGGGACTCAAACAATTTCAGGACTAGCCTGAAGACAAGGTTGACTAGGGAGGATGAGGTGCAGAAGTGGTAGGAGGATTTACAGGCGTCCTCGGGCTTGACCTGGCGAAAGTCAAAGACCTTCCCAGATGCTGGTCATGGCTCTAACAAGTATAGGGTTAGTACAGACACAGGCTACAGAGACATCCTACAGTTTGTTTTAATAACACAGACACCCAGACCAGTTATGTCATGTTCAGGTGTCTTGCGTTTGTGTCTTTTGGTGTTAGTGTCTATCTGGTGTATGTATGTCTGTTACGACAGTGTACAGTGTTTACAAAAAGAATAGTTTTTGGACATATGTGGTCTCACAGGTGCATAGGAGAAAAGCGGAGGTTACCATAGAAAAGACTCCAGTAGAGTGTCATCTTCACTTGCAAACAAGCATTTATTTTGAGCAAAGTTTTGATACTTAGACCAGGTGAAGATGCCAGTGTGTGGGACTTATTCTTTCCATTATCTACAGGTTGACTTGAGGTGCCAACACAACACCCGCACCAGTACTGCCAAGAGTAGCAAAAACACCTCCTGCCGTGCATTTATGTACCTGATTCTGAAAAGACAGACGTATATTAAAGTGCTGACGTCAAGGTTAGTCAGACTCTCAGACTGGTTGGACTGCTAAGTGTCCTGATTTTATGGGCACATTCACAAGTACAGTTGTCAGCATCAGAATTAATTTGGCACTGGAAGCAGTAGCTTTCCACTGATACCAATATGCCCACTCTAACGTTACATGCGTTGCAGAAGCGTGTGGAGTTGGGGCTGTACATGATGGATGTGCATCAAGGTCTGAAGACCCTCACATCAAGGAGGGGTACTACTTCCATGTAGTTATAAACAACAGCCACAACCACCGTGTGTCCTGTGCGGCAGCCTTGGCTAAGAAAGACGTCTCAAAAGAGACCACTGAGAAACTGAAGAAACTCTTTGAAAGTGGCCACTCCCCTGCATCCGCGCTCAACACTTTTAAATACGATCTTCAGGAGCAGGAGGGGAGTAACTATTATTTTGCGGCTGCTGATCGCTCAGTACGTCCAGACAGGGACTATTGCTACCGGCTGTACAAAAGCTCTTCAAAGATGCGTATGGAGCACCAGATGGGGAGGAGATGCTGTCTGATCTTCAGAAGAGACTGGACAGCTACAACCAGGAGCAGGGAGATGTGTGTGCGAAGATGGCCAGGACTGATGAGGGACAGCTGGTCATTGCTATCTGCACTGCACTCATGAAGAGGGTGCATGCAAAGGTCAGGCAGAGTGGGGAGATGTTATTCATTGACTCAACTGGAAATTGTGACCGCCAAAACCACCGGCTCTTTTTGCTGCTCACTCACTCTTCAGCGGGTGGATTGCCACTTGGGGTGCTCATCACCACCTCAGAGAGCCAGCCGACCATCACAGCTGCTCTCCACCTCCTCAGCATCATCCTACCTGAAGATGGCTTCTACGGGCGTCAGGAGAAAGATCCCCAGGTGATAATGACGGATGATTGCTTGGCCCTGTGCAACTCTCTGAGAGCCATCTACTCAGACGCCACCCTTATCCTGTGTGCTTTCCATCTTGCACAGGCCATGTGGAGATGGCTGTGGAGCTCACACCATGGTATCCTGAAGGGGCATCGATCACAACTGATGAGATCTTTCCAGCTGCTGGTGTATGCGGACACCCCATCCTCCCTGGCAGAGAACTACCACATGCTGACTGAAGACCCTGTAGCCAAGGGACACCCTGAGTTCATTAAACACCTGGCAGATGTCTATGGAAGGCGGGAGGAGTGGGCTATCTGTCTTCAGTCGGGGCTCCCTACAAGAGGACATCACACCAATAACCATGCCGAGAGTGCAATGCGGGTTCTCAAGGAGAAGGTCCTCTACCGGCTAAAGGCATACAACATAACACAGCTGGTTGACTTGTCCACACCAGGTTGGAGGCGCATTACATCCGCCGACTCACAGATGTGGCCAACAACTGGGTCAGAGGAGAGGGGCGCACCGCAGGAGCAGTCGACTGTGGGGCGATTGTGAAGGTATAATGTGGAACCTAATACATTTCATTTCAGTAATAATGCTGTAATTATATATTTCAGGAATAAACCACAAGTTTAATACATAATCAGTGTGTCAGTAAAGCACTGTGGCAATCGTAGATTGTGCAAAAGCAACAGAACTTTGTGACAAGCAACCGTTTCAATTCAGTGCTGAAACCATTCCAGGCAGAGCATTGCATACGTTAATACTGGGATAACAGCAACCCCTTGTGGCGTATTTCTTAACTGCTCTGTAGTACTCTGTGTTTTGTGAAACATCCATCACAGTTTTATTTTTGCATTTTGGATACAGGAGGATGAGATGAACTACACTGTGCCCAGCTCAACTGGTCCTGAGAGGTACCATGTCAGTATGGACACTGGCTTTTGCTCATGTCCACATGGGATCTCTGGGCAACGTTGCAAGCACCAGGTCGCAGTCGAGAAGATGTTCGAGCTCCAGGACACTTTCCTCACACCTCCACGATCGCTACGAGGAAACTGTACCACGAGATAACCACTGGTGGTGAGATACGTCCCTCCACCTGCATGTGCGATGACAAGTTTCAGTACTGTGTTTTGGTTGATGTTTGTTTTACAAAGAAGGTCAAGTTGTTTTTATATTTTTGACAGGAATGGACTTTCCAGAGGACTGGTTTCAGTCATTGCAGCTACTGCTGTCTTATGAAGACACAGCAGGAATCTCATGTGAGTTTACACCACAGTCATCATTGTCATGTTTGTGTGTTTGTGCGTGTATCTTCAGCTGCCTTTAGTAAACTCAATGTTAAACCTGTGTTTTTTTAATATTATGTGGTAACAGTTGTAGAAAAGCAATTTACCATTCGAGGGCTACAGAGAAATTTACCATGGGTAGGTCTACAGGATTTTCCAGTGTACCATGGTAAATTTCTCCATAACCCCCTTCATGGTAAATTGCTTTAATCTATTTGAGTCTGTCTGGCTCTCTCTCTAGGCAGCGGACCCACACCTAGTGCCCTGGACCCTGTTGAGGTGCAGCCACCCCGCTCTCATGAACTCCCAGAAGGAATTTCATGTGAGTTTACACAGCGGTCATCATTGTCATGTTTTACAGTTTGTGTATTTGTGTTTGTATCTATTTTTGGTCAGTCTGTCTCTTGTTAGACATTAAACTCTCCTCCAGGTGGAGGCGATGCCCACACTGAGTTCTGTCAGGACATTCCTCCAGATGACACATATTCGGCGCACTATGCAGGTCTTTATTATTCTGTCATTAAACTAAGCATAACATATTGTCCATGAGAAATGGTTATGCTTTGTTTGCACAAACCGGATTGAATAAATGTCCCTTGCTGTCATTTCCTGCTAATAAACTTAATATTCTGCTTCAACCCCAAGACACATCTGTACTGGAGGACGAGCTGGCACGTGTCTTCAAGTCACTCACACTCAAGCTGAGGGGTGACCCCGGGTTCATAGCCCCTCTGACATCATTCATTGCGTCCTATGACAAAATGACCACGGACAGTGCACTACAATCAGCCTTTTCAATATTTGGGAAGAGCCCAATGGCCAAGGCCACTGGATACCAAAGGCCGAAGGGGTATCTCCACACAACTGCCCAAATCTCGGTCCAGCCGACAGCAGTGTGGAGGAGGAAGACGCGCCTGGGAGGTAGAAGGGCCTTGCCATTGGGACGTCCCTCAGAGGCTTCCAGGGAGGACCACCCCTATAAGAGGACAGGGAGGAAGCCAGCCGCTCCTCACAGCTTGGCTCACTGTGTGGAAGCCAATATGTGCCTTGGTCGAACACACTGATGAAATATTAATAAAAATTTGAGAGTGCTAATTTTTTCTACCCTTCTACCCATGATTGTGATGCAGAAGTTGGACTGTGTAGGGTGTGTTCTATATATATATCCATGATGCAGGCTACTAGTTTGACTTCAGAGTCTGATCTGACATGATATTATCCAGTTTTGCAATGCTGTGCGGGCTGATCTGATCACCTACCACAATTCAAACAGCCTAGGTCTAAGCCAAGCACATTAGAATAATTATTCAATTCAATTATACAGACCTTGTTATCAGTCACTTCATATAGTGAGGAATAATATTATTACTATTTTCTATGATCTTAGCTGTAAATATTGCATGTTTCCTTCAGATAAAACACATGTTTGACTTGTGAATGAGTCAATGGAATTTCTTGCAATAATGAAAAAATACTGGCAATCATGTCCGCCTGGCACAAACCACATGTTTTGGACAGCTGTGAAGTGACAGAATGTCCCAGCATCATGGTTCTTATATTGCCAGATTCCAGAGAGTCTCCCCTCTTCATATATGGCAGAATATGTCAACTTCCAACTTGCTATGCTGAGATACATGTAAACATGTAAGATTTGTTTTTTCATTGATATAAAAATTAATATAAATTACAGGCACATAGAAGGACATGGAATGATGGCAAATCTGGTTAGCCCAGATTGTCCTGAAAAAAACAAGATATAGCATGTGTATGCAGCCTTTATAATGACTGTGATATGAGCTTAGAAGTAAAGGCAGTAAAAACACCCCAAAAAGGCCTAGGGCCCACAGGGTTAAACAGTGATATTTAAAGGAAGGTGAGAAATTAAATTCAGCTCCAAAACTATTTTATCTTTTATCTCAGTCATTCTAACAAAACCATAATGAGCTTGTTTTCTTCACACAGAGGAAAACTATGGCCAGCTACTTACAGCAGTGTCATCATCCAGAAATAGCATTCTTCTGATAGAAATGTTTTTGGGATTTTCTTTTTTGTTTTGTTTTTTAATCTAAAAACACTTGCTGGTAAATTTGTCTGGGAGTTTGTGTCAATAACTGAACATCTAACTGTCTAACTGAGCATGTGCAGAGTGAGTGGCATCACTCTGGCTTAGCTACTTCATCAAATGCATATTGTTGTCTCAGACGATGTTTGGGTAGGAGTAATTCCTGCACTCAAAATATTTCTTGGTGCTCTTTGGTTAGGGATACATGTAGACATCACAATATAATGGCATGATCATATTTGACATAGAAACAATCTCCAGCGCATTTCAGCATCAGTCTTTCGTGAAGGAACAAACCAAATTATTTAATATTGGTACAAACAATCATCTAGTGATAATTCCTAATAGCTTTAATGCATTCCTTGACCCAGAAAACAGAAAATAGTAAGTAAGTAAGTAAGTAAGTATAACGGTGAAATACTTTCCCTGTACAATAATAAGTATAATATAAACAAAAACAAATAACAACGTTACAAAACATTATTAAAAAATATACCAAAATTTTGTTTCCACAGAAAAATACAAAGATAAACACCATAAAAATACAATGGTCAAATAATTTCCACATATAACAACAATAATAAGTGGAACAATGATAAAAATAAATAATATCATTACAAAAATATGCAGTGTGACACCTCTCAATTTTTTGTCTTTTATTCAACATTTCTATGGAGTTTAATTTTCAGTTTAATCATCAGTCAAAAACAAAACAAAACAAATAAATACAAATATAAAGATAATAAAAACATAATGGTCAAATGTTTTCCACATATAATGATGAGTACAACAATAATGAAAATAAATAATAACATTACAAAATATGTCATACAACCCCTCTCTTTTCTCATTTATTTAACATTTCTAGAGTTTTGTATTCACAGAAGTGTAATAATAATAATTTTTATTATTATCATCATTATTATTATGATAGCTTTATTCTATTATTGTTATAAAATAAAACTAAAATAATAGAATAAAAGATTATTATTATTATTGTTATTAACCTGACTTTTTAAAAAATTATTATTAGCAGGCATCCACAGGGGGGCGTCAGAGAGCTGAAGGGGAGGCAGAGACATTGCAGGAGGTGAACCACACACAGACAGTAAACACATGTTGTGTCATTCATTCACTCATTCATTCATTCTCTCTGATGTCACCCAGAATAAACGTCTATGAATCAGTTTGGGAAAAAAAGAGAATCATGGTGTTTTAAAGTTTTTATCAGGTGATCATCGTCTGCACATCCACAGCTTTATTTGTGAGCTCACAAATCAGATTATTATGTTTTTTTCCTTCTCTGTTCTGATTATTTCAAAACGTCACCTCTCACGTCTTTATAACGACATCAGCGCTACACTGCAGAGAATAAATCACACCAAACGCAGCAACACTCCACTTTATAATTCATCATAACATGATTCACTTTATAATTAACCAGACGTAGCCTCCATGTTACCCTATTCTTAACCACCTCTCTTTTAATGTTAATATTCCATAGCTAGCTAATTGCTAACTTAGCATTAGCATAAGCAAGCAGATGGGATCACATGTTAACGTGGTGAGCCAAACACACCCTGAGCGTTGTTCATTTAAACACTGAATGTGAGTATGAGCCAGTCCTCACAGACCACACCGCCAGGCAAAACCTCCCCCGCTCCGCTCTGAGGTCACTAGTGGAGTAGCTTAGCTCAGAACTGGGTACACCATCTTCTGAAAATAACTGGATATGGAGCCATCTTGAATTTCCAAAATGGCCGCCAGAAACAAATGTTTTCTTATGTGTAAGGATAGACCGATACATCGGCCAGCCGATATATATCGGGCCGATATTTGAGTTTTTTACTTGTATCGGCATCGGCCGATACGCACGTGGGTTCGCAGATTTATTTTTCCCTGGCATGATTTACAGACAGGCATCCACGGGCAGTTCTGTGTTGCCGGAAGACCCTGCAGCACACATGCAGCGAATCCTACTGTGTACAGTAGTTGTTGTTTTATTTATGCTTCAGCTTAAATATTTGATTATTTTATAAAGACATTACTGGAAGATTTAAGAGCACTGAACTCTTTTTTTTATTTGAATGTATAATAATAATAATATTCTGCCTGTTCTACCTCAACTTTCCATCTTGTTTTAGTATTTTTTAATGTTCAATAAATGTTTCTTATTTTAAACTTGAGACCTGTAATATTTGTTATCATTGTGTCATTTTTTTTTAATGTAAATTGAGGGAGCAAAAGCAGTATCAGCCCCAAATATTGGCTCAAGAAAATCGGCAGTCCATAATCGGTCATCGGCTAAGGGTGATGGAAAAAAATCAGTATCGGCATCGGCCCTAAAAAATCCATATCGGTCTATCCCTACTTATATGTGATGGATATCATTTGATATTGAGGACATAATTAGGTAAACTTATTTACCGTACCATTGTGAATTGCCTTTTGCAATCGAGGACACGTGTAGGAGTGATAACTGGCTGAGGACGTCCCTGTGACAACAAGCTGTTTATCTTTCTCCATTTCAGCAGAGCATCTGAAAGCACAGCAAACGACTCAGTCTTACTGCTGTCAAGCTCTGCATCCCTGTACCACACTTTGCTCTTGTAGCATTTAGGAAACTAAAATACACGACGACTGAACTATGACCAGAACCAGTGCATTGACTGGGGGATGTCCTCAATATCAAATGATATCCATCACACATAAGAAAATGTTTGTTGCTGGCGGCCATTTTGAAATATGGCCATTATAGCCATTCCAGATGGCTATACGTGCACCACACTTCATGCTTTTATCACAAATTGCACATTTGCTTTGGTTATCTGCTGCACTACATGATCTGTCCGATCCATTTGTCGTCTGTGTTTTCAGCCTGTTTGCATTTACCCATCTTTTGTTCTCACACACACACACACACACACACACACACACACACACACACATACACACACACACACACACATTCATACTGGTTAAGATCTGTGTGTTCATTCTTCGTGCTTTCTTTGGAGTCAAACCTGCGGTCTGTTCAGTGTTGCACATAAATGAATGAATCGTCAGCTACTGTGTCAAGAACTCCTTCAACCTTTACCATGAACATGGTCGTGTTATTAATTTAATATTTAATCAGTTTCATTAATCAACAACATTTACTCATCACTGCTGTAAATGCATCAGCATTAGCTTGAGCTAATTTTCAGCTGCTGTCCCTGAGTTGCCATTAAAAACAAGGAGGTATATAAAACAAGCATGTAGGTGCAACATGAGAGCAGATACACACCGTCACACCCCATGACGCCTGGACAGAGCACTGAACGACCACTAAAGCTGTGAAACCTGACGAATGATTTTACCTGTTATTGTGTTTCAGCTGATGAACGCCACGAATGACTGTATCCTGCTGTCTGTCCCTCTATTGCCAAAAAGAATACCAGACAGCTGGGGGACTCCGTGTGATTGTGAGGGACGGTTCATCCACAACTTTTCACAGTAGAAACAAAAACAATGCTCGGTGGAAACTTTAGATCTTCGTCTTCTACTAACACATTAACATCTGTCTCTTTCTTTAGCCTTTTAATGATCGTTATGACGACATGCCTGACCACACTGCTGAACACATGTATACTCTGAGTTTCAGTTTGTTGTCTGCTATGCTCCGTCTGTGTCATGATGTTGACATGACACCGTACATTATTATTTACATTCTCCTGTTTATGACTGTTTCTTTGTGAAGCTCTCTGATCAACACTTGTTGTTTTTCGGTGTCCTCTACCGACCTGCCCTGACTTGTCATGGGCGGAGCTTGGCTCTGATGGCGGCAGATCAGTGGCTGGAGAGCAACAACACGAGACAGTCATGTAAGTCTGAGACTGAAGGTCTCATGGAT
Source organism: Epinephelus fuscoguttatus (assembly GCF_011397635.1). NCBI lineage: Eukaryota > Metazoa > Chordata > Actinopteri > Perciformes > Serranidae > Epinephelus > Epinephelus fuscoguttatus. The sequence goes on from NC_064754.1 coordinate 885,259, forward strand.
GTGTAAAGAAAATATATGTCACTGCTTCCTGTTTGAAATTAAAAGCCCTCTACCCCATATGGCCCAGCCACAAACCGAATTTGACCTCGTCTTGTTTTTAATTTAACCCCAAAAGATGATGTCGTTAGCTAATGATATGCCGCTGTTGGCTTTGGAAAGACACCATGTGACTGGCCTTCATCCAGTTTGTCATCATGTTTGTTTAAGCTGATAAACACACTGCTGAGGAAATCAATCTGAACATCTAACTCAGAAAATCAGTTTCTTAAAATGTCCAAATCCTTAAAGTAAGTAAGTAAAATGTATTTGTATTAAAACACAAACCAAGAATACACACATCCAAACATACAGAGACACAAAACGAAACAGCAGCAGCTGTTGCAAAACTAAATCACTGAAGACAAAGACAAGTTGAAGAACGCCTGCCTATACAGGTAGGTTTTAAGGTGCTTCTTAAAAACTGCAACAGATGCTGCGGCTCTCAAATCCTGTGGGAGGGCGTTCCACAATCTGGGCGCAATGGACTCAAAGGCCCGGTCACCTCTAGTTCTGAGCCTAGTGTGAGGAACCGCCAACAGGCCGTGATCGGCCGACCCAAGTGTCCTACTGGGAACATATACATGCAGCAGGTCAGACAGATACTCAGGTGCCTGACCATGAAGGGCTCTATATGTTAAAACAAGGATTTTGAACTGGATCCTAAAGCTGACAGGAAGCCAGTGTAGGGAGGCCAGGACGGGAGTAATGTGGCAGTGTGTGGGTGATTTGGTGAACAGCCTGGCAGCAGCATTCTGCACCAGCTGAAGGTGATCTACAGAAGCTTTACCGAGACGCATGAAAAGACAGTTGCAGTAATCCAGAAGTACCAAATCTGATACAGCTCCGTCTGATGTCTCTGCTCCTCTGTAACAGAGTTCATTAAAAAACCAAAACTTTATTTTCTGTATTTGCTAATGTGCTAACTTTAGTGCAGATCAACACTCTGCTCTCGTGTTTCTGGGCCGAATGAAGACAGGTAAGTGTTTCACGTCAGTGTGTCTGTGATCTTCCTTCCTCTATTTTCAGTAGTTTTGAGGGACTACAGATGAAAAATAGTGTCTTAGCTAACTCTGGGATTTTTATACTGTCTATATTTATTAATTTGCTCCAAACTGACACCAATAAGCTTCTTACTGCTTTTGGTTAGCCTGGTCCGGTGAGGACCCACAGAGCGTTTGGTACGAACTGGACCCACAGTTTAGGAGAACATGTCAGAAATGTGTTTGTCAAGAAAAATCAAAAAGTTCTTTCCCAGACGGATCTTGAGTTTTTTTCCGTAGAGCACATGGAGCTGGACTGACTTCAGTGTGAGGGGGATTGCCTTTCTAAAACTGAATTTTTGTGCCTTAATTACAGCGCCACCGTCAGGCCAATTGGCTCATATTTCTTGCACTGCATTTGCAAACAACTTCCAGTCAGTGGAGAAAGATTCATGTGTTTAATTTTCTGAAGAAAAAAAATCACACAATAACAGCCACAGGGTGTAAACCCTTCAAGCTTGAACTAAAGCTCAGTTAACAAATTTCCAACCGTCTAAGGTGGAATTTATACTTCTGTGTTGAATCGATGCCGTACCTAATGCGTAGGCTCTGTGTGGATGTAGAGCCTACCCTGCACTGAAGCCTGACGTGCACCTCCCCAGAAATGTAATTCCACATTGCGGCAACGCAGACCTCCTGTAAAGGAGGATTTATACTTGTGCAGCAGTTGTACACTGTGACCTACACATATGGCTAAGGGCGTAGGTTTGATTTGAGCTTTGGTAGGGACCACGCGAGCACCCACAGGGCGCAAGCTGCAAAAATTTTCAGCACTAATTTGCGTGCATACTGTTTTGAGCTACAGATCAGATGTTCTTGATGACAGTTTCTTTAATGAGTTTCCTGAACTGATGCATTTGGCCTACAGATGATTTCGTCAGACTCTAATCTCACCTGTAACCCTGATGCATCTCCAGACTCCTGCCTCTCCTGATCTTTCCTTTCTGCTGCTTTGGCAAAAAAAATGTGGAATGTCCTTTTTTGGTGGCATTTGCCCTCCACTCACCACCTATCATAAAAGGGAAATGATTGACAATATCGAAGTACTTGCAGACAGAAACACTCTTTTCCATGTAGCCTACAGCCTGTTCTGTGTAGCCTATGTAATGTGAACATAATGACGTTGGACTAGTTATTCTGCAGTCACAGACATCAGTTGAATT